>NC_088377.1:58785357-59113214 GCF_037993035.2 Macaca fascicularis
CCCGAGGAAGGACCACACCTGTTTACTCCAGCAGGCTCTGGGGGGATTGGGGGCTTGGGGGTGATGATCTTGACCTCACTGACTACTGACTACCCAAAGAAAAACTGCTCTATAGCCCGTGTCTCCTGCTCCTGGGTGGGATGTTCCCTAAAGAGAGGGGGCTTCCTCCTTGACCTCAGGAAGGAGGCACCCTTGTTTCTGGTCAGGTGGACACAAAAACCACCGAACTTCCCCCAACCCGTTGGTGTGCCTTTGCCCTGACTTGGCAGAGAAGGCGGATGGAAATCTACAGCCAGGAAGAGAAATGACAACTCACTTCAGTCTCAGAAATGACAACTCACCCTGTCTCAGTGACCAGAGACAGGGTGACCCAATGAGCCTTCGAAGCACTTGGTTCCCACTGGCTACAACTAAAGAAAGAAGATGTCGGTAAGAACTTAGAGGGTGGCCAGGTGCAGTGGCTCACGCCTGTAATCCCAGCACTCTGGGAGGCTGAGGCGGGAGGATCACCTGAGGATAGGAGTTTGAGACCAGTCTGGCCAGTATGGTGAAACCCAGTCTCTACTAAAAACACAAAAATTAGCCAGATGTGGTGGTGGGCACCTGTAATCCCAGCCACTTGGGAGGCTGAGGCAGGAGAATCGTTTGAACCCGGGAGGTGGAGTTTGCAGTGAGCCAAGATCTTGCTACTGCGCTCCAGCCTGAGCAACAGAGAGAGACTCTATGTCAAAAAACAAACAAACAAAAGGAATATGTGCTCCCAAAGAGTGGAACCAGAGTACACCAAAGACTCCCAGAAACTAAAAAGCATGATTTTCAAATATGCAGATTCACAGACACTCTGAAATTACCAGCTGGTCTGCACAGAACAAAAACTCAGAGTATACACCCAGTAATGGGAGTGGTGGGTTGAATGGCAGTTCTGTTTGTAGCTCTTTGAGGAATGGCCACACTGCCTTCCACAAGGGTTGAACTAATTTACACTCTCGCCGGGCAGAGTGGCTCACGCCTGTAATCCCAGCACTTTGGGAGGCCAAAGCGGGCGGATCACAAGGTCAGGAGATTGAGACCATCCTGGCTAACACGGTGAAACCCCGTCTCTACTAAAAATACAAAAAAATTAGCTGGGCATGGTGGCGAGTGCCTGTAGTCCCAGCTACTTGGGAGGCTGAGGCAGGAGAATGGCGTGAACCCGGGAGGCGGAGCTTGCAGTGAGCCAAGATCGCACCACTGCACTCCAGCCTGGGTGACAGAGCGAGACTCCGTCTCAAAAAAAAAAAAAAAAAAAAAAGTTTACACTCTCACCAACAGCATAGGAGTGTTCCCTTTACTCCCCAACCTTACCAGCATCTGTCATTTTTTTTTTTTAGATCTACGTAGCAACTTCAGTTTTCTTTTGCAACCTTTATCAAAGTTTATTTATTTTTTTGATTTTATTTTTCTGTAAGTTATTGGGGTACAGGTGGTATTTGATTACATGAGTACGTTTTTTAGTGGAGATTTGTGAGATTATGGTGCACCCATCACCTCAGCAGTATACACTGCACCATATTTGTTGTCTTTTATCCCTTGCCCCCCTCCCACCTTTTTCACCAGGTCCCCAAAGTCCATCATATCATTCTTACGCCATTGTGTCCTCATAGCTTAGCTCTTACATATCGGTGAGAAGATACGATGTTTAGTTTTCCATTCCTGAGTTACTTCACTTAGAATAATAGTCTCTAATCTCGTCCAGGTCATTGCAAATGCTGCTAATTCATTCCTTTTTATGGTTGAGTAGTATTCCATCATATATACAGGTATATACCACATTTTCTTTATCCACTCTTTGATGGGCATTTGGGTTGGTGCCATGATTTTGCTATTGTGAATTGTGCTGCTATAAACATGCGTGTGCAAGTATCTTTTTCATATAATGACTTCTTTTCCTCTGGATAGATACCCAGTAGTGGGATTGCTGGATCAAATGGTAGTTCTACTTTTAGTTCTTTAAGGAATCTCCACACTGTTTTCCATAGTGGCTGTACCAGTTTACATTCCCACCAGCAGTGTAGTTATTTTTGACTTTTCATAACAGCCATTCTGACTGGTATGAGATGGTATCTCATTGTGGTTTTGATTTACATTTTTCTAATGGTCAGTGATACTGAGCTTTTTCTATATGCTTGTTGGCTGCATGTATGTACATATATATATATCATGGAATACTATGCAGCCATAAAAAAAGAATGAGATCATGGCTTTTGCAGGAACATGAATGGAGCTGGAAGCTATTATCCTTAGCAAACTAATGCAGGAATAGAAAACCAAATACTGCATGTTCTTACTTAAAAGTGGGAGCTAAATGATGAGAACACATGGACACAAAGAGGGGAACAACAGATGCTGGGGCCTACTCGAAGATGAAGGAGAGACAGTACCGCAAATAACTATTGGGTACTAGGTTTACTACATGGGTGACAAAATAATCTGTACAACAAACCCCTGTGATACGACTTTACCTATCATAACAAACCTGCACATGTACTCTGGAACCTAAAATAAAAATTAAACAAAACCAAACAGAAACCACAGAGCTAGAGACTGGGAGGTAAAAGCTGAGAGACCTGGAGACTAAGATCCCTGAGATCTAACCTGATGAGGACAGGAATTCCAAAGAAACAACGAAAGAACAGATGGAGGAGAAATGCTGTTTATGATCGCTGACATCCACGGAGCATTTTCTGTCTGCCAGGCATCATAGTACATGAGTTAACTCATTTAATCCTCACACCACACTAACGAGGTAGATATTATTATTATTTCATGTCCTAAAACAGGAAGTGGAAATCAGAAGATCTTATGCTCAGTTTGCACGGGCCAGGCCTGGGGCTGGGTGGGGCAGGGTGAGGTAGGGGTTCCGAATTTGGCAGTCGAACTGCAGGATCCATCATTTTAACCAGGCTGGTAAAGATTAACAGAGGCTGATTAAACAACAGAAAAAGTAACCCCAATGCAAATAAAGACATAAATAACCAGGAAATTAAAGCTTTAGAAAAGTTAAACATAAATATGGTAATGGGGTAATGACAGAATTAAGGGAATGGCAGAATTAGTTAATTGGGAAATACACAAATAGATATGGTCATCACCGTTGCAAAAAAAGAGGATTCTTTGAGAAAACTATAAAACATATGAATAATTAACAAATCTAATCTAGAAACATTCAAATAAAAATGCAACTGAGAAAAACTATGTAGCAACAAATACAGAGGAGATAACAATTGTGAAATACTGTCCTTTATATAACTGAAAGCAAATACATTTTAAAACTTTTGTGAAATGACTAATTTTATTGAAAAATTACTAGTTTATGACATTTAGCACTAAGCTCAGCGGCTCACACCTGTAATGCTAATGCTTTGGGGGGCCAAGGCAGGAGGATTGCTTGAGGCTAGGAGTTTGAAACCAGCCTAGGCAACATAGCAAGACCTCATTTCCACAAAAAATAAAAAAATAAAAAAAAGTAGCCAGTCTTGGTGGCACACACCCATAGTCCTAACTACTCAGGAGGCTGAGGCAGGAGGATTGCTTGAGCTCAGGAGCTGAGGCTGCAGTGAGCTATGATCGCACCACTGCAATCCAGCCTGGGCAACACAGCAAGACCCTGTCTCTATTTAAAAAAAAAAAATGACATTTAGGACCCATATGAAGAAATCTATACAACTTCAGTTAGATAGTTTTAAAGCCTTTAAAAGAAAACATAAAAGAATACCATGCATCCTGGGAGAAGGATTATTCTAACAATTTTTTTTCTTCCTAAATTAATGGATATGTTTAATGCAATTTCAGGAAAAATCCCTATGGAATTGTTTTGAAAATGTCCCAGTGAATTGGTCATTTGGAAGAATGAGCAGGAAAGAAAACCTCTAAAAGTAATTAAGGACCATAATGCTACATCAGTAATAAAATCTATTATAAAACTACAATAAAAAAATACTGATGAGGGCTGAGTAGGAGATAAAAAAACAAGACAATTCAGAAATAAGCCCTAGTAAATAAAGATAATAAACGGAAATAATCGAATGGAAAAAATGAGACTTAGTTAACAAATGGTGCTGAAAAGATAGGTTAAGAATTTGAAATGAAAAATTGATTTTATTCCTCACTTGGCATTTTACTCTAGAACACAAATTAGAGGATAAAAAATTAGAGAAATATATAGGTAAAATGAAGAAAATCTTATCTAAGCTTAAAATCAATAAAGGAATAACAAAAAAATAAAGATTCACAGACTTGCTAACATACTCTGCATGTTAAAAACATTAGAGACTAAATTAGATACTTAGCAATAATCTCAGAAAACTCTATGCGATGAATACGGCAAAAGAATAGCATTCTTCAAATATGAAGAAATTCATTGAAAGATGAATACTAAAAGATACAAACAGATAATCCACAAAAGACAAATACAAATATTAAACATGTAGAAAATGTTCAACTTCAATAATATGAAAATAAATGCAAATTAAAGCAATAATGAGCTAGCATGATCTATATCCTCAGTATGCAACGTTATTTCGTTTTTGTCATTGTTGTTTTGTTTGTTTTAAAAACAAGGTCCCACTCTGTCACCTTGGCCGGAGTGCAGTGGCGTGATTATAGATCATTACAGTCTCAAATTCCTGGCCTCAAGTGCCCCTCCTGCCTCAGCCTCCCCAGTAGCTGGGATTACAAGCACATGCCACCAAGCCCAGCTGTTTTTAAAAAATGTTTGTAGAGAAAAAAAAAAAAAAAAACTAGCCAGGCGTGGTGGTGGGTGCCTGTAGTCCCAGCTACTCGGAGGCTGAGGCGGGAGAATGGCGTGAACCCGGGAGGTGGAGCTTGCAGTGAGCCGAGATCGCGCCACTGCACTCCAGCCTGGGCGACAGAGCGAGACTCCGTCTCAAAAAAAAAAAAAAAAAAAATGTTTGTAGAGATGGGGTCTCACTGTGTTGCCCAGACTGGTCTTGAAGGCCTGGCCTGAAGTAATCCTCCCATTTTGGCCTCCCAAAATGCTGGTATTACAAGCTTGAGCCATGGAGCCTGGCCAGATTTTATTTTTAAGTGAAAATACTGAGAGTACACAGTTTGCTGAGTCTTCTCACTAATACTGATGGTAACAAACATGGGTATGGACTTTCTGGATACTAATTTGGCAATGGCATTTAGATAAAAGTTCCTTTTTTTTTTTTTTTGATTCAATAATTCCTTTTCTGGAATCTGTCCCGATGAAGTGTTCAGAAATTTGGACAAATATTTCTGCATCATGCTGTTTATCGTAACACTATTTGTAACAGTGAAAAATGGAAAAGAATAAGGAATATAAATAGGAAAAGAAAAATCAACCCACTGCCCAGAAATAACATATGTGCATTTTCTCCTCATTTTCTTCTAAGCAAATAAACAAAGTAATTAAAATTATGTTTTCCAGTCCTTTTTACTTGATATTGTATTGTGAAGATTACACATGTTATTAAAACTCTTTACAATAATGAGTGCAAAAGGCTTAGTGGGAAAAACAAAAACAAAAACAAAAAAACCTCTTCATAATAAAATTGGTTCTATGACATCTTACAGAAAGCCATATATTTCTCCATTGATCTCCTATTTTGGTGTGGTCTTATCGTTTCTGTATTGGCATGAAATATGTTTGTAATAGAACAGGAAGTTATTTCTCTTTTTCATGCCTTCGAGTGTCTACATGAAAGCGTTCTTGAGGGGTAATGGTTCTGGCAAGCAAATACGGCTGCTGAATGCTGATAATTTCCTCTATAGAACACGCAGCACAGTTTTCCAAGTTGTGCAGAAGTTAAGATGTCACTTGGCACCAACCCATATTATCCAGAATGTTATACAACCACCATCCGGATCATTTCATGCAAAATTAGAATTGTATAGAAAATTGCTCTTCTGGGGCCGCACCACTACACCACATATTAAATAATCACACCACATTAAATACCTGTATGTGCTACCAGTCTTATCCAGATAGACCCTGGATGATTTTAAGTGCAATTGTTTCACCTCTAGAAATTAACTCGCTTGAGTAAAAAGTGGGAGTAAATATTTCTTAGTGGCTGCTGGGGGTGGCTAGAAGCTGCAACAAGCTGGAATCTTTTTTTTTTTTTTTTTGAGATGGAGTCTCGCAGTGTCGCCCAGGCTGGAGTGCAGTGGCGTGATCTTGGCTCACTGCAACCTCCACCTCCCGGGTTCAAGAGATTCTCCTGCCTTAGCCTCCCAAGTAGCTAGGATTACAGGTGCCCACCACCTTACCCAGCTATTTTTTTGTATTTTTAGTAGAGACGGGGTTTCACCATGTTGGTCAGACTGGTCTCAAACTCCTGACCTCAGGTGATCTGCCCACCTCGGCCTCCCAAAGTGCTGGGATTACAGGCATGAGCAACCACACTCAGCCAACAAGCTGGAGTCTTTAGGGAACACCCAAGTGTGTCTGTCCACACCCTGGGCAGAGGGCCGAGGGGGCAGGACTTTGGAAGACGGTAAGCTCTGAACTGAAATAGTGGAGAAGAATAACTTCACAAGCTCTCTTTGAAAAGTATGCCTTTGCCCCTATAGATCATAGGCACAAGGGATGCTGAGTTGCAATGCAGTGCAAAAGGACAGTGACGCGCAAAAGAAGCCACAGCATTCTGCATTAAAAAAACAAAAGTCCAAAACGAAGAACGCTGTCTGGCTTTAAAACCCAGCTGTCAACAGGGGGAAGTGTAATCATTTTGACATGTTTCCATTTCGTTGAAGATTCAAGGTTTTAAACTTGGACTTAAACCTAAATGTTATGCTTCCTGGATTGTGAATATCCACTTTCAATTATATTTTTAAACTAAAACTTTAGAAATGGATTAAGCAGTTGAAAACTTCTGGGATTCACAAGAGATGTGCAGAACGGATTCCTTTTAAATGGTCACTTTCAAAAACCTTTATCAAGGAAAATGAACAAACCACTCTTAGGAACGTCATTCCATCTACGGTCTTCACAAATCTTTCTCCATTCATCTCTTTCCAAGCTCTAGACCTCCTAAAATAGATCAGAGGATTACTTTCTCCTGCCACTTACCTGGTCTTCATTAGCAATGGTATGATAGGGATGGTATACAAAAGGAATGCTCAAATGACAGCTGTAGGGATGAAGATTCCTTCAATAACCCATGTCAAGAAAATATGGGCAAACTGAACCAAACCCTGAGAATCCCTAATACTTAGGAACTCCCAATCCTCATTCTTGCCTTGGCAAAAGTTTTCTGAAAGAAAAAGCCAATATGTCAATACTTCAGGCTAAATTTAAAGGAAACTACTTGGAAATTACCTTGCTCTCAAATCTTATTAGAAGCACAATATTTCCAAAAGGAAATTGAACTATAATAGGTTTCAGAGCTTAGCTTTCAAGGTTGCAAATGATTGCCAATTGTGAACTCCGGGTACCCACAGCAAAAGACTCATGATAGCTGACATCCCAATTTTTGGTGAGTTCTTGTGGCATTCACTCGGTGTTTTACAATCCCAGTCCTCCCGTAATTTCATAACTTGGTTATAGTGACCTCATTTATGATAAAACATTCAACTAACTACTTAGGTTGAAAAAAACCTATGAAAAATTTCTAAGAGTTTCTGATGATGGATAGAGGAAGCAACACTGTACCCTGCTTCTTTCCACTGATGGCAGCTGTGGAACATGCAGAGAACGCATGGAACAGCTATTTGGAGATTCTGAGAAGTAAGTCGTAGTAGCAGGTGATTTGGAGAAGAAGATCTGAATTTAAAGTAACACCAAACCAGCAAAGAGTTTACTATACTTTTTCCTTGAGTACCCCCCCCCACCCCGCCCAGCTAGATGCAATGCTAAAGACTCCTGGCAGTGGGCATGGGTGTGGATCGTGAGAGCTCCAGGAAGCCTCCAGTTCTGGCTTGAGGGGTAGGAAAAGGGTCTGAAGGAGAACCTTTCCTTCTGATCAGGAAACCATTGTCTCGAGCAGGAACAAATGCCTGATGCCGTTTTCTCTTTCTGTTCTCTTGTAGCTGGATCAGGAAACTGATACAGCCAAGGAAAGTATGCATAAGAGTAGGACAAATAAAGCCTCAGCCTGCTGGACATAGGAATGAAAAGTAGAGTCCTAAAGAAATGGATAGTACCAAGGAGGTCTTGGAGAGTGAAGAGTTTGGCAAAGCTACCCCGTCATTTTGTGTATGAAATCCTGGGCTCACCTGTAAGTTGTTCATACCTGTCTAATCCTAAACAGCATGCCCTAGACTCTGAAAACTACAAAACATGTGAGATGGTTTGGACATTTGTCCCCTTCAAATCTCATGTTGGAATGTGACCCCCAATGTTGAACTTGGGGCCTGTGGGAGATGTTGGACCATGGTGATAGATCCTTTGTAAATGACTTGGTGCCCTACTCACCATGATGCGTGGTGGTGAGTCACGTAAGATCTGGCTGTTTAGAAGAGTCTGGGATCTCCCCCTTCTCTCTTGCTCCCTTCTCTTGGTTTGGGACACACCAGCTCTCCTTCCCTTCTGCCATGACTGAAAGCTTCCTGAGGCCTCACCAGAAGCCAAGCAGATGTGGTGCCATGCTTCTTGTACAGCCTACAGAACTGTGAGCCAAATAAATCTGTTTTCTTTATAAATTACTCAGTTTCAGGCATTTCTCCTTAGCAAGGCAAACTCCTCTATAGCAACAACTAACTCAGCGGAACAAAGTACTATACAACTCCCAGAATGGCCAATGAGCAGAAGAGATCTGAATAGCCTTGCAAAGCCCTGGAAAACTGAACAGACCACAATCCTAAGAAAGCTGGTCAGAATTTTCAGCCTACACCCAACCAACTCAATTTGCCTGCTTAAACAAAAACATCAACGTTCTCTGGAGGATTTAAAGAAGAGTCAGGGTATCACAACATAATATTCAAAATGTCCAGACTATAATACATGATTAATAAGCATATGAAGAAGCAGGAAATTTTGACCTGTATAAGAAAACACAATCACCAGATGCTACTGACACAGTTGTTGGAATTATCTGAAAAAGATGTTAATGAAACCGTTAACACTGTGTTCTTATTTATATAACTTATTTCTTTATTGAGGGGTCTTTATCTTTTTCTATCTTTCCACTCCTCTCATTTGCAAATCGTCTTGAGAGGAATGGGAAAATAGAAAGTCTTGACAAATAAATAAATGATATAAACAAGACTACAATGAAAATTTCAGAACTAAAACAAAAACAAAAACAAAAAAAAACCAGTAACAGCAAAGACGCTCGGCTCAATGTAGAAATGGAGGTGACAGAAGAGCTAGTGAATTTGAAGACAGATCAATAAAAGGTGTGAGTCTTTCTCCTCTTATTCTGTGATTAACGTTGCTACTATCAGAGTCACAAAAGGAGATAAGAAAGGCTGCGGAGAAGAAAAAATGTTTAAAGAAATAATAGCCAAAAACTTTCTAAATTTCTCAATAGAAATAAACCAACAGATTCACCAAGCCCTTAAAACCCCAAATGGGATAAATCTAAAATAATGAAATCCTCAGACATATGATAATCAAATTGCTGAAGAATAAAGACAAAGAAAAACATCTTGCAATCAGTTAGAAATAAATGACGCATTACCAACCGAAAGCAATGATTCCAATGATACAGATTTCTCATCATAAAACACTGAGACCAGAAGGAAGTGGAACAACATTGTTAAAGAGCCAAGAGATAAAAACCATCAACTCAGAATTCTACATCCAGTGGAAACAACCTTCAGGAATGCAGTCAAAATGGAGACATTTTCCAATGAAGAAAAGAAAAGGAATTCATTGTCAGCACACCTGCTCTAAAAAAAAATTTTAAAGGATGTTCTCCAGAAAGAAATAAAATGATACTAGGGCTGGTCACAGTGGCTCACGCCTGTGATCCCAGCACTTTGGCCAAGGTGGGTGGATCACTTGAGGTCCGGAGTTTGAGACCAGCCTGGCCAACATGGTGAAACCTCATCTCTACTAAAAAATACAAAAATTAGCTGGGTATGGTGGTGTATGCCTGTAGTCCCAGTTACTTGGGAGGCTGAGGCAGGAGAGAACCAGGGAGATGGAGGTTGCAGTGAGCCAAGATGGTGCCACTGCACTCAATCTGGGTGACAGAGTGAGACTCCATCTCAAAAAAAAAAGAAAAGAAAAAAGAAAAAGAAATAAAATGATACCAGAAAGGAACTTAGAACGTAAGAAATGGCAAATATATGGGTAAATATAAGATTATTCTTACCCTGTTTGGTTCTTTAAAAATGTTCTATGGTTGAAACCAAAATTATAACGTTGTCTGGTGTGGTTTTCAATGTAGGTTGATATAATATCTAAACCTTTAGCGAGAATGACAAAGGAAATGGATCGATTCTTCAGATAACACAAAATTCACCAACAAAGAGAGACACATCCTAAATAGTCCTATTAAAGACATTGCATTCATAGTTTAAAACTTTCCAAAAAAGAAATCTACAGGTCCAGACGGCTTCCTTGGCAAATTCTACCAAAACATTTAAAGAATTTTTTTCTTTATGGATAAATAATGCCAATTCTACACAATCCCTTCCAGAAAATAAAAGAGAGAGGAACACGTCTCAGTTTATTTGATAAAGCTAACATTGCCCTAATACCAAAACCAAAGACATTACAAAAACAAACAAACAAACAAAAAACACCTAGAGTCCAATATCTCTCATGAACTTAGACACAAAGACATAACATAAGGTTTGTTTTGGTGTCAAAACCTGATCAAAACAAGGATCAAGCTGTTCTTGAGCGGTATCTTGAATGTGTTGATCTGTACATGTGTATGAATCTACACATGTTAAAATTCACAGAATGGTACACCCCCAAATGTCAACTCTATATTAATTCAAAATTTAAATTTTTTTTTTTTTTGAGATGGAGTCTTGCTCTGTTGCCCAGGCTGGAGTGCAGTGGCCGGATCTCGGCTCACTGCAAGCTCCGCCTCCCAGGTTCACACCATTCTCCTGCCTCAGCCTCCCGAGTAGCTGGGACTACAGGCGCCCGCCACCTCGCCCGGCTAGTTTTTTTGTACTTTTTAGTAGAGACAGGGTTTCACCGTGTTCGCCAGGATGGTCTCGATCTCCTGACCTCGTGATCCGCCCGTCTCGGCCTCCCAAAGTGCTGGGATTACAGGCTTGAGCCACCGCGCCCGCCCCAAAATTTAAATTTTAAAAATAAAAATGTTTTAGGGCCATAACTCTCAGATTGCGTTAAGAAGCCAGTTTCAACATCTGCAAAGCCATACAATAATTTTTCAAGATGGTATGACATGCAATGTCATAAGTCTCTTGGGAAAGTTTTCCTGTCTCTTAAAAGGGGACAGCGCTGGCTTTGCATATTGTCCTGTGAAGATGTAATATGTAGCAGCTATCCTGTATCCACAAGGAGAAGCCAAGAGAACTGCAGAGTTGCTGAGCTAGATAGAGGCCTGGCATCTTGAGTGGCTACATTCACCAGCCAAGAGCTCATCTTATCTCCAGACTTGCCATGAGAGCCAACGAAACCAAATCATTTCATGTACTGGCAGTTGAAAAAAGCATAACTTGGATAGTATACCTGAATATATATTTGAATTACTTTATACAGGTTGAGTATCCCTAATCCTAAAGTCTGAAATCAGAAATGCTAAAAAATCTGAAACATTTTGAGTGACAACCTGACGTGGAAAGGAAATCCTCATTGGGGCATTCAGATTTTGGATTTTGGGATTATGGATGCCCAATCAGTAAGTATAAAGCAAATACTCTCAAATCCATCCCCCCGCCCCACAAAAAAAATTCAAAATCCGAAATACTTCTAGTCCCAGGAATTTCAGATAAGGAATACTCAACCTGCATAGCTTTTATGGATGAACTGGACATATGCCTTCTTGTAATAGCATTTTTAAAAACTTCTTTTTCTGGCCGGGCATGGTGGTTCATGCCTATAATCGCAGCACTTTGGGAGGCCAAGGCAGGAGGATCATCTGAGGTCAGGAGTTTGAGACCAGCCTGGCCAACATGGTGAAATCTCATCTCTATTAAAAACACAAAAATTAGTCGGGCGTGGTGGTATGCTCCTGTAATCCCAGCTACTCAGGAGGCTGAGGCAGAAGAATCACTTGAACCCAGGAGGCAGAAGTTGCAGTGAGCCAAGTTTGTGCCACTGCACTCCAGCCTGTGCGACAGAGTAAGATTCCATCCATCTCAAAAAAAAAAAAAAAAAAAAAAAAAAAAAAAAAAAAAAAAAAAAAAATTAATTAAAAATAAGTAAAAATAAAAATGAAAACTTGTTTTTCTCTATGAAGATTCTATAACCCCTCAAGGTGCAATTGAACTTTCTGAGGACAAAATTACTCAAAATCAATTACGGTAATGCAAAACTAATCACTTTTGGCAGGTACTTTTTGTTAGCCAGATGGACAATTCTAAACAGCTCTATTAGATTCGGTAACTGATCCAGTTAGGTGGGGAAGGGTTTTGTAGCCAGCAAATCCTGACAAGTTATCCTGATACAACCCCAGTAAAAATCATATATTTTGCAACAACTATTATTTTAACATAGACAGGGATCGTTGTTAAATCCTGACATAGAATCTTCTAACTCAAGGTCATTTCTTTCATGATCCGTGATGCAAGACTTCTAGCCTTCCAGATTTCTGATTTTGGGTTTTTGGATTAGGGATGCACAACCAGTAAGTATAATACAAATATTCCAAAATCCATCCCCCCATCAAAAATCCAAAATACTTCTGGTCCCAGGCATTTCAGATAAGGGATACTCAACCTGCATAGCTTTTATGGACGTTTGGTGCTTGCTCAGGCATTTAAGCTGATCCTGGGTTTCAAAAAAAAAAAAAAAAAATCTGAGCTCTGTTATTATGTGGCTCTAAGACCACTTCTGTGCAGAAACATAGCTGCAGTGCACTTGGGCACAAACAGACATCAGGCTGTCTGTAAAATATATTAATATTTAAAAATATTCATATATGTAAAATATATTTATATGTGTTAATATTGATATATGTAAAATATATTGATTTTTTAAAATATTAACATTAAAATATTAATATGTTAATGACCTTTGTCACCCAGACAATTGAAATCTCACAGAACATGGGCTACCTTTAAATCAACAACACACCATGGCCAGCAATCTCAACTATTAGTTTTACTGTTTGTTCATACTACAGCCCAATCTGTTGACTGCTGGAAGTTTCAGTAGCCACATAACTCTACTTTGCATCAAACTCTGCCTTCACAGTAGTGGCTTCCCCGACCCCCCCACACTCCCCCCCACCCCAGCTGGTCCCTGTTATAGTCTTGAGAGTCACCCCAGAAACAGATTCCTTCTTCTTTGCACGACAACCCTTCTAATATCAAGTGGCAACCTAAACTATTTAAAGACAACTACCATATCTTCACCTATTCTTCTCTGTAAAGCAAGCATTCCCAATCCCATCTCGGATTCATTACAGAACGTATTCTGGAGTCCCATCGAGATCCCAGTTCTTGCCTCCACATGTCGTCTGTGTGATCTCAAGGTGAGGAAAGCAGGACTGAACCCCACACTTCATGTGTGTGGAAGTCAGGAGTTCGAGACCAGCCTGGCCAATGTGGTGAAATCCCGTCTCTACTAAAAATACAAAAAATTAGCCAGGCGTGGAGGCGGGTGCCTGTAATCCCAGCTACTCAGGAGGCTGAGGCAGGAGAATCGCTTGAACCTGGGAGGCGGAGTTTGCAGTGAGCCGAGATTGCACCATTGCACTCCAACCTGGGCAACAAGAGTGAAACTCCATCTCAAAAAAAAAAAAAAAAAAAAAAACAGCAAGGATAGGAGGATAATTACTTATCCTGATGTGATGCAATATGTCTAACAGTGCAGCCTCCAAGTAAAATTTGCAAGGATAGGAGGATAATTACTTATCTTGATGTAATGCAATACGTCTAACAGTGCAGCCTCCAAGTAAAATCCGCATTGTTGATAGTCCCGTTATTCTGTGGATCCACATCTGAGCTCAAGCCCGTCACCTGCACCTGTGCTGGAAACCGGTCCCGCTCTTGTCACACTTTTCTCCTCGTTTTTGTATAGTTGGTTGTTTGGAAGCAAATGCAGGACCTTACAATTGTTTCTGCTAAATCTCATTGTGTTGGATTCGGCCTAATTGTCCCAGCCTGTCAAGACCTTCTCGGATCTTAATTCCATCAGGCACTGGCTTCAGGGAATCACTGCTAAAATTTTTCAACGCAATAAAGCGGGAGACAGAGCCCTGGGGCATGTTATACTGGGAGTCTTCCTTTGGGCATAATTATTCACCCAGTTCTAATTCTACCTAATTGCAGTAGTATCCAGCTCATAATTTTCTATCTTAACCACACACATACTAAATTCATCAATGTAAACTTGTCAAATGCTTTGGTGAAATCCAGATTCACTCTGTCTAAAACACTCATTTTCCTTATTTTCAGTACTTTTTTTTTTTTTCGATAAAAGTGGATGTTTCCGGGAACCAACTGTCCCTTTCTGCTTACTGCTTTACAACCAAATGCAACCATACCTGCTTCAATCTGCCTTTGCAAATGGCTACTATATGTATGATTTTTTTTTAAGAGACGGGGTGTCTTTCTGTCAGTCAGGCTGGAGTGCAGTGGCGCCATCACGGCTCACTGCAGCCTTGAACTCCTTGACTCAAGTGATCCTCCTGCCGCAGATCCTCCTGCCTCAGCCTCCGAGCAGCTGAGACTGCAGGCACGCACCACCAGGCCCAGCTACTTTATTTATTTATTTATTTATTTATTTATTTATTTATTTATTTATTTTGAGACAGAGTCTCACTCTGTTGCCCAAGCTGGAATACAGTGACACGACCTTGGCTCACTGCAACCTCTGCCTCCTGGGCTCAAGATACTCTCTCGCCTCAGCCTCCCTAGTAGCTGGGATCACAGGCATGTGCCACCATGCCCAGCTAATTTTTTAAAAATTTTAGTAGAGACAGGATTTTACCATGTTTCCCAGGATGGTTTTGAACTCCTGAGCTCAGGCAACCCACCCACCTCAGCCTTCCAAAGTACTGAGATTACAGGCATGAGCCACCGCACCCAGCCGGAACTATAATTCTCAGGTATTTACTCCCCAAGTAAGACGGGTCTGAAATCAGAGGAGAGGCTTCTTCCGTCTTTTGGTCAAGTGATGCAGAGATGGGAAGAGGCAGAAATTTAGGTAGAGCCTGACATCTACAGAGCCAAAATGGGTCTCTCCATACCTCTTCTTAGACACAAGGTCTCTCTCTTTCACCCAAGCTGGAGTGCAGTGGTGTGATCATGGCTCACTGCAGCCTCTACCTTCCAGGCTCAAGCTATCCTCCTGCTTCAGCCTCCAGAGCAACTGGGACTACAGGAGTTAATTACATGCCCAGTCAATTTTTTTCTATTATTATTTTTAATACAGATGTGGTCTTGCTATGTTGCCCAGGCTGGTTTCAAACTCCTGACCTCAAACGATCCTCCTGCCCCAGCCTCCAGAAGTGTTGGAATTACAGGCATAAGCCACCACTCTCAGCCACGCCATAATTTTTCTATGACTCTCTCAAGCCTCCAGAGCACTCTGGAAAGCGGTATCTTATAAAGAAAAATAAACAATTGTATCAGATATCTCTCAATAAAAGCGTATAGGGGAATCAGTCAATAAGTTACAATGAATCGCTTTGCTAAGGAGGAGTCCAGTGAGCTGACTGCTGATCCACCAAATGGCATGCCTCTGTCATGTACCTGGGCAGTGGCACTCAGTATGCTTGGGTCCCGGGTCCAGGAAGGGCTGACCTCAGACCACCTTCTGCTGTCTTCTTCATCTGCATTTAGTGGCAGATACAGACCAGGAAGGAGTCATAGACAAGCAAAGTCAGCTGATTCTACACTGCCTTGCAACTTTGCAGAATGTTTTAATTTTTCCAAAGTTATTCCCTCTGTCTCTGCTTCTGTGTACTTTGTATCTTAGTCATTATTTACAAGTCTGGCTTGCCTACCAGATAATGGGTAAACTAAACTAATTCAGTAATCTCATTATCACCAACCAATTTGCATCCACATGTTCATGCATAAATATCATCCTCAATTAAAGCTTAAATCATCAGTCTTGGCTAAAACGAACAACGATGGGGCAGGGTTGGGGGAGAGCAATTTCCCTACTTTTTAAATGCATGCACCTCCACCAGCAAAAGATTCAAAAATATACGTGACATTCATTTATTCGCAAATTATATACATACACTATTTACTCATCAAATATTAACAGAGATCAATTCTTCTTAATTTTAGATGAGAAATAGATATGAGAAGGTTCTAATATTTTCTTTTTATTCCCCAATGGATTTTTCCCGCAACCCTTTAACTACACACACACCACTTTGAATCCCAGTGGTATCAACCATGAGGAAGTTAAACAAATCCTGGATTGTAATCATGGCTTGTTGACCTAAACCAAGTCGTTCCTCCTCTTTGGGCCTCTTTTTTTGGGCCTCGTGTGTGTGTGTGTGTGTGTGTGTCTGTGTGTGTGTGTGTGTTTGACGGAGTCTTACTCTGTTACCCAAGCTGGAGTGCAGTGGCGCGATCTCAGCTCACTGCAACCTCCACTTCCTGGTTTCAAGCAATTCTCCTGCTTCAGCCTCTCAAGTAGCTGGGATAACAGATGCCCGCCACCATGCCCACCTAATTTTTTGGGGGGAGTTTTAGTAGACATGGGGTTTCACCACGTTAGCCAGGTTGGTCTCGAACTCCTGTCCTCAAGTGATCTGCCTGCCTCAGCCTCCCAAAGTGCTGGGATTACAGGTGTGAGCCACCACACTGGGTCTGGGCCTCATTTTGTATATATATATATTTTTTGTTGGATTAATAATACTCACTTAGCTACCTCACATAAGATGGTTAAAGAAAAAAATCTCCCAAATGGTTAAACCATCACATAGATGCAAAATAATGCTATTTTTATTATCGTGACTATCTTATTGATTGAAGACGGTGGAAAAGCTGGAGGAAACAGGTACACTGAAAACACCTGGAAGTAGATGTGGACTGATTCTAAGTTGCAGGAGAGTTCAGAACTGCTTTAGAGTACGATGAAAATTGTTTTCCCATCAAGAACAATTTGGCTGGTCAACCAGAGGGGCAGATGTCAGTGCACACAGAGAGCACAAGTGACGCTGCAGAGTGGCTGGAGACGTCCGTGTGGAATCACAGACTTCAGGAGAACCACTGCGACCGTCAGAACTCTGACCTCAGGATGAGCTGTCACAGCCAGGTAATGGGTCTCCGCTGCTCATGCAGACACCTGTCAGGGACCAACCTAATGGGACATTGTCCTCGGTGGATAGGTGTAATGAGGTGACATCTTGGATTAGTTTCCTGAGGCAGCTGTAGCCAAGTATGACCCACCTGGCAGCTGAAAAAAACAAAACACGACCTAAATGAATGATCTCACAGTTCTGGAGGCCAGAAGTCTGAAATTAGTATCACTGGGGCCAAATCAAAAGCACTCCCTCTGGAGGCTCTAGGGAGCATCCATTCCTTGCCTCTTCTGGTTTGTGGTGCCTCCAGTATCCTTTGGTTTGTGGCTACACTGCTCCAATCTCTGCTCCATCTTCACAAGGCCTTTTTTTCTCTGCATGTCAAATCTCCCTGTGCCTCCCTTGCAGAGGGATACATGTGATGGCAATTAGAACCCACCCTGATTATTCAGGATAATCTCCCCCCAAATCCTTAACTTACAAAGGATTGCAAAGACCTCTTTTCCAAATAAGGTAAAGTTTACAGGTTCAAAGAGGGAGAACGTGGTATCTTTGGGAGGCCATTTTTCAGCCTACCATACCCCTCCCAATCTCCCTCTATCCTGAGATACTAGGATTCTATGATTTATGCATAAGCAACAGTATTCGGTACAAATAAAGTAAGGTGTTACATAAGTGGCATAATGAGTGCAAAAGCAGTCAGAAAAGGGAGGGCGAGTGCAACTATGACCTCTTGGGTATGTCCCGAGGTCCTCACCAGGAGTGTCCCTTCCCAAGAACAACATCTGTCCCCAAACCCTATGGGGCACAGAAGAGAGACAGTCCCAGAACCTGACAGTCTCCAGGCAACTCCCTCTAGCCATGATCCATCCTATTCTCTCTTCTACCTGATATTTTCTAATTGCCTTAGGAAAAATCCTTGTCCCTGCAAAGAAAACAGCCTCTCTGTCAAAACTAGTTTGGTCAGTCAACTATAACAACACATATGAAAGGGAGGGCAGAGGAAGGCGAAATGCCTTTGGGAATGCAGAATCGTTATGGCATTCTCATCTTTCTCTCTCCCAAAATGTAAAAACTTGCACTAGAAGAAAACTTGGACTAGGTCCTCGCTTTTACATTGCTTCCTCAGGAGCCCGGGGCAAAATATATGAGGTATGTCCTGAGACAGAGAATTTGTCTAACTGCTGCAGGTCTATGAGGCTCTGCCTGGCCCAGCGTTCTGTTGGTTACAGAAACCTCAGAGACTCAGCTAGGTTCTCCTTCCTGATGGCAACCTCAAATATTAAATGTATTCCACCTGCTCTTCATAATTATTGGTGTTTCGTGATTCTGCTTGGATCCTTTTGGAAGTTATTTATTTCTCCTACTTCTTTCTTCTTCAAGGGATATGAAGAGTTCTCTGAGTTTATTGTGGCACTATGAATTAGGATTTAATTTTGTATCCAAAACTTCTCATTCAAGGCAAAAGGGACCACAAGGTATCAATTTCCAAATCCGACATATGATTCTGGGCCGATGCTCTATAGTTACATTATAGATTTTAATCTTGTCCCCCGTTAGACTTTGCCACTTCAGTCTGAAGGGACCAAACGTTGAGTTTTTATAAGGTCTCCTCCCCTGTCTATGATTCAATTTCTTAAGTCCTATTGAACATTTGGCTCATGAAGCCTGCTGTGAAATAAAATAGAAAAGCTTCCAATGCAAAGGCTTAATGGAGTTCACCCAGAAAGTCAAAACAAAACTGGATGGAGAAGATGGCAAAGCAGAGAGCACTAGGAATCCGTCTCCCCACCCGGACAACAACCACTCTGGCAGAATTTGTCCTGTGTGACTATTTTGAAACTCCAGGCTATTGAAGGCTTACAACTTCCAGGGGAAGGCTTGGCTGGTAAATTGCAGTTAATTTCCATCGATTTCAGCTCTTAGCACAGTAGCTGCTAGCCATCCCCTACTCCCAATCCCATGGCAGGGAGCTGTGCACATGTTCCTGGAGCAGCTTGCATGCATCTAGCAGGAATCAGATTGGGCAAAAAAAAAAACCACCCTGTCCTCCAAATAGAGGGGTCCTGTGCTCTGATCAGAGAGGTGCAGACAAAGAGGCAGGGGCCCCTGTTGCTACACCTCCACCCACTGTGTAAGCTCCACCCAACCCCCAACCCTGCCTTGCAGCAGAAATGATTTCCAGAGGATTTAGAGTCAGCACTATTTTACCCCCTTTCATTTTTCTCTTTCCCTCTTTTGGAAGTCAGATATCAAAGACAAAGATATTTAAAAACAATCATACATACAGGAGAAATAAGAAAAAAATAATCATGTATACACATGAAAAGGTGCAGGTTCAGAAAAGACCTGAGAAGATCTTACATTTACACCTCACACTGATCATTGGCCCAGAAATAGCCCATGACAATTAAAAACCAAAGAGAAACAATAACAAAAAAACCCAGCAAACGCTGGAGAACGGAGAGAATTGAATTTCCAGAGGTACTACATTATTAGATTCAAATGTCCAGTTTTCTAACAAAAAGTCACAAGACATGCAAAGAAACAGGAAAATATGGTCCATTCAAAGGAAAAAAAGAATAAATCAACAAACATTTTCTTTCAAAAAGACCTACTGGTAGAATTAATAGACAAATACTTTAAAACAACTGTCTTAAACATGCTCAAAGAAGGAAGACAGAGAGAAAGTCAAGAAAACAATGTATAAACAAGGTGGGTGATTTGAGCAGTCAGAAGAAAAAAAAATCAGTGAACTTGAAGCTAGCATAAAGGAAATGATCACTTCTTCAGAGCAGAAGGAAAAGAAGATTGAAGAAAAGCAAACAGAACATAAAGTATGTGTGGGACAACATCAAGTGAACCAACATACACATCATGGAAATCTGAGAAAGAGAAAGGGGTAGGGGAATATCTGAAGATGTAATGGCTGGCAACTCCTCCAATCTGATGAAAGATATTGATATCAACATCCAAGAAGCTCAGTGAACTTTATCTAAGATGAATTCAAAGAGACCTACATCAAGACATACTATAGTCAAACTTTCAAAAGACAAAGACAAAGAGAAAATCTTGAAAGTGGTGAGAGAGAAGTTAATTTCCCCACAAATTCCCCAATATGAGCATGAGCAGATTTCTCACCAAAAACTTCAGAGGCCAGAAGGCAGTGGGCTGATATAGCCAAAGTGCTGAAAGAAAAAAAGCCTGTCAGCTAAGAATCCAATACCCAGCAAAACTGTCCTTCAAAAGTGAGGGAGAAATTAAGACATTCCTAGATAATCAAAAGCTGAAGCAGTTTGTTATCACTAGACTTGCCCTGCAACAGATAGTGTAGGGAGTCCTTCAGGGTGAAATTTAAGGACACTAGACAGTAACTTGAAGCTATATGAAGAAATAAAGATCACAAAAAATGGTGCAATTATGTGGGCAATTATATAATCTAGTATTATGGTAACATTGGCTTGTAACTGTACATTTTGTTTTCTACACAATTTAAGAGGTTAATATATTTTTTAAAAACTATCAATTTATTATTTTGCCCATATAATATATAAAGAGGTATTTCTATGACATCAACAAGTAAAAGAAGTGGGGATGTAGTTATAAAGCAGGATTTTTTATATGCTATTGGAGTTAAGCTGGTATAAATCCAAATTAGAATGTATAACTTTAGTATATTAAATGTAATCCCCATGGTAACTACAAAGAAAATAGACATAAGATATATACAAAAGGGAAATGAGAAAGTAATTTAAATATTTCACTACAAAAAGATCACTACACGCAAAAGAAGAGAGCGATTCAGGAAATGATGGACAAAAAGCTTTAAGGTACATAGGAAACAAATAGGTGAATGACAGAAGTAATTACCTACTTACCAGTCAATCTAAAAGAAGGAAGGAAATTCTGACATGTGCTACAATATGGGAGAAACTTGAGGATTTTATAAGTGAAATAAGCCAGTCATAAAAAGACAAATATTGCATGATTCCATTTATATGAGATACTTATAGAGTAGTCAAATGCATAGAGACAGAAAGTGTCTATGGTTGACAGGAACTGGGGGAAAGGGAGAATGGGGAGTTGTTGCTTAATGAATACAGTTTCAATTTTCCAAGAAGAAAAACGTTACAAAAATGGACAGTAGTGGTACTTATTAAACAATATTTGCTTGCTTATTTCCACTGAACTATACACTTCAAAATGGTTACAATGGTAAAATTTATATTGTTTATTTTACACAATAAAAAAATGGAAAACAAAAACAGATGCAGCACCTCCGATAAGATCTACTTTCTTTCTGCTTTTCTGTGGCTTCAAAAACCCACAATTTCAGACTACAAGTGTGGTTATTAAACACCAGCCTGGAGAAGGAGGGGAGTGGAATAATTATCTGTGTGGAATTAGGGCTGCATTTAGTCCTTCCTTCCTTCCTTCCTTCCTTCCTTCCTTCCTTCCTTCCTTCCTTCCTTTCTCTCTTTTTCCCTCCTTCCTTCCTTCCTTCCTTCCTTCCTTCCTTCCTTCCTTCCTTCCTTCCTTCCTTCCTTCCTTCCTCCCTCCCACCCTCCCTGCCTCCATACCTTCCTTCTTGCCTTCTTTTCTTTTCCCTTCCCTTTCCCTTTCCTCTTCCCCTTCCCCTTCCCCTTCCTCTTCCCCTTCCCTTCCCTTTCTTTCCTTTTTGGGACAGGATCTCATTCTGTCACCTAGGCTGGAGTGCAGTGGCACAAACACTGCTCACTGCAGTCTCAGCTTCCTGGACTCAAGTTATCCTCTCACCTCAACCTCCTGGGTAGCTGGGACTACCTGTGTATGCCATCATGTCTGGCTAATTTTTTGATTTTTTTCTAGAAATTAGGTCTTGCCATGTTGTCCAGTTCAGTCTTGAATTCTCCAGCTCAAGCAATCCTCCTGCCTTGGCCTCACAAAGTGCTGGGATTACAGACAAAAGCCACCATGCCTGGCCTGGTACCTCTTTCAATAAATATCTGATCAGCACCTACTAGGTGCAAGGAATTGGTTAAGCACTGGGGAGAATCAAGTGTCAGGTCCCTGCCCTGAAGAAACTAACCATTGCAGAGCAGGTTAAAACTTGAACACAACTACTGTATTAGTCTTTCTAGATGAGACAGTCAAAACCAGCCTTTGGTTAACTGAGAAAGCGAACCAGTGAGGAGATATAAAAGATCATGCTGTGGGTTCAGAGAAGAAAAATATCATCACCCATGAACGAAAATGTTTCCAGAGAGAAGATGCAGTCTGATGTAGGTCTCAGAGGAAACACAGTGCCCTAGTCATAGGGGCAGGACCTCTCAGGGCCACCTCAATGACTCTTTGTGACCAGTTCCCCTCTGTCAATAACAGATTAGCAAATATACCTTTTTTTTTTTTTTTTTTTTGGAGACAGAGTCTCACTCTGTCAACCAGGCTGGAGCACAGTGGCACAATCTTGGCTCACTGCAACCTCTGCCTCCCAGGTTCAAGCGATTCTCCTGCCTCAGCCTCCCAAGCAGCTGGGATTACAGGTGCCCACCACCACTCCAGGCTAATTTTTGTATTTTTAGTAGAGATTAGTAGATTTTGTATTTTTAGTTTTGCCCAGGCTGGTTTCGAATTCCTGACCTTAGGTGATCCACCCACCTCGGCCTCCCAAATTGTTGGGATTACAGGAGTGAGCCACTGCACATGGCCCCAAATCTACCCCTTTTACAGGAAACCTGGCATCAGATTCAGTGCCCTGACAACCTACTTGCCACGCCCACAAACATTCACTTACTCCACTAATCAACAAATACTCATGAGATGTCCACCATGTGTAGGACATTAGGCTGGGAGCCTGGGGAGCCAAACATAAATCAGAGTAGATCATACCTCAAAGAAGTTAATAGTCTCACGAGGTAAGATCTATAAATAAACAGAAGTCAAAAATGTATTAATTAAACGGTATGAAAATGAAGAATGGAAGCGTTACTTCCAGCCACATTGGAGACCCAGGGGAGCTGATGGTGTCATTCCAGTCCAAAAGTCTCAGGACGGTTGAGGCCCAAGAAAAGCCAGTATTTCAGCTTGAGTCCAAAGTCAAGAAAAGACTGAGGTCCCAGCTCAAGCAATCAGGCAGGAGGAGCTCTCTCTAAGTCAGGGGACGGTCAGCCCTTTGTTCAATTCAGATCTTCAACTGATCAGATGAGGCCTACCCACTGGTGGGAAGATAATCTGCTTTACACAATCTACCTATTGAACTGTTAATCTCATCGGAAAGCACCCTCACAGCAATACCTAGAAGAATGTTTGACCAAATATCTGGGAACCCTGTGGCCCAGTCAAGTTGACACATAAGATTAATTGCCTCAAGCAGGAATAAAGACCATCAGGCCGAAAGTCAGAATGCAGAGGCTGGAACATCTCACCTTTTAGTTCAGCTGAAACAAAGTCTCTATCTTTAGAGAATTTTGGAGCTTACCTAGTTTACTGTAGTTTTCTGTCTACCGGTTGAGCCTGTGCCTTACTCTACAGCCTACCTTGAAAGGTGATATCTACAAAGAAAGCACTCAGTAAACATTTGGTGGAAAATTAGCGCTCCTCTTCCAGCCTGTGTTGACCAGCTTTGTCCCTGTCTTGGCCTGGGTGACAATGCTCAAGCCCAACCCTGGCCCTGCCCAGCTCCATCCCTGCACCAACGTATTCGGATTCCCTGTGACACTGGTGGCTTCTCACTGTCAAGTTTGCTCCTTTTGTCTGATAGTTGTATCCAGCCCCCTGTCCTATCTTCACAACCCTCAGGCTGTGGGAGGTTAGGTTTCAACAAATAGAGACATCTGGGTGTTAGGGGAAGCTAAATAGCAGAGAGAACAAACGTGCTGGGGAGGAAGGGTAAAAGTTCTCAAGGATCTGAGAGCAGATGTGTCTCTGGGGCACAGGGCATAGGTACTTATGGGCATGGGGGAGAGGGAATGTCAGGAGGAGAGGAAGGATAAAATCCAGCACAGATGAGGTCAATTCATTCATTCCATAAATACTTCTTGAGCACCTATGAAATGCCAAGCTCTGTTCTAGGCTAATAGAGAAGCAAACTCAGTGAAAATTTTCAGGGGTGCAAAGCTCACAGTGGCCGAGGACCTCATTTCAAAATGTGAAACTGCAACAGCTGAAAAGAGCTAATGCATGCTGGGCTTAATACCTAGATGATGGGTTATCAGGTGCAGGAAACAACCATGGCACACGTTTACTTAGGTAACAAACCTGCACATCCTGCACATGTACCCCGGCACTTAAAATATTAAAAATTAAAAAAAAAAAAAAAAAGCAGGCCGGGTGTGGTGGCTCACTCTTGTAATCCCAGCACTTTGGGAGGCCGAGGCGGACAGATCCCCTGAGGTCGGGAGTTCGAGACCAGCCTGACCAACATGGAGAAACCCCGTCTCTATTAAAATATGAAATTAGCCATGCATGGTGGCGCGTGCTTGTAATCCCAGTTACTCAGGAGGCTGAGGCAGGAGAATGGTGTGAACCCAAGAGGCGGAGCTTGCAGTGAGCCAAGATCGCGCCACTGCACTCCAGCCTGGGCAACAGAGCAAGACTCTGTCTCAAAAAAAAAAAAAAAAAAAAGGCAAAGACATTTCCTCCTGCTGCCTGTCCAGTTGAAACCCACTTCTCCAGAATGAAAGCAGCAGTGGGCAGTGGCTCCTCAGAGACTATCTCGTATCCCTTGGAAAATTCTCATTTGCAAATCTGAAACCAATTCCAGGTTGGGTGAAGGGAGCTTTGAGAAGGTTACTGGATTGGGCCAGCATACTAGACCAGCAAGTAACAGAAACAAGTTGAAAACACATCTTTCTAAGTGTCTCTGGTATCCTTTCTCTCTTTTTCTTTTATCCTTTTTTTTTCTTTGAGACAGAGTCTTGCTCTGTCACCCTGGCTGGAGTGTAGTGCTGCGGTCTCAGCTCACTGCAACCTCTGCCTCCCGGGTTCAAGTGATTCTCCTGCCTCAGCCTCCTGAATAGCTGGGATGACAGGCACACGCCATCACGCCCAGCTAATTTTCGTATTTTTAGTAGAGACAGGGTTTCTCCATGTTGGCCAGGCTGGTCTCAAACTTCTGACCTCAAGTGATCTGCCCGCCTCGGCCTCCCAAAGTGCTGAGATTACAGGCGTGAACAAACTGTGCCTGGCCTTTTTTTCTCTTTTTCTTTTCCCAACCCCTGTCTTTCTTCAAAGGAGTCTTGTTTTCCCTGGACAGATCTATAGGGATGTGTGTATATGTGTTTGCAAACCAGGATCTCACACAGATGGGGGTGTGTCCAAGGGGACAAATGACACTGGTGAAATAAGACCACATCCATGGTGTTTGCATTTGTTCATCGTGCTCCCAGGGACAGAGAGGCGGTCAGGAAACCAAAGCCGTCACTTTGCAGACTGCTTTCCAGCAAGATGCTTTCCTTCCTTTCTATGCCAGTCTGTAAGTGATAATTGTCACTTACAGACTGTTGGAAACATCGAGACTCCTCCTGCCCCCTGAAACTCTCCTCACCTGTCAAACGCTGAGAGAGGAGCACAAGGCATCTAGACAGTTTCCAAAATGAAGTTGTGCTGGGCCCACAGGTCTGTGTCTGGAAGGTAGAGTTACCATGGCAATCCCGGCTAATGACTAGGTATGTAAATGAGGGAAGAATCTATTCATCGTTTGCCAGTCGTTCTAAGTGTTTGCCCTTTTGGAAGCTTAGGGGAGTGAGGAGTGATGTGTTAGAAAAGCATATGCTTGGTAAAATTTTTGGATAAATGTTCGCTTTCAGAGCTCCCCATGAGAAATGGTTATATGGGGTGTTCTCCTCATAGAGTGGTTTACTCTGCAGCTACCCTGAGAAGGGAGCGAGGATTAACCAAAAACACATGCGACGATCCCACCTGTACTCTGGGTCCCTCTGGGAAAACTGCAGCCATCACTTCTATCACAAGCAGTGGATTCTGTGGCCTCTTGGGTAGTTGGAGTCTCAAGTAAGGCCTCAGAGACTCCCAAGCGGTCCCTGGCAGCAGATGAGCAGTATCTGACTTCTCCTCCCCTGATTCCTAATTAAAATGCCCATGAAAACCCATAAACAGACAAAAACTGGCAACAGTAACTGATACTGGAGACAAGCAAAAACTGGAGCCCAGATTCCCAGATTGTCGAGCAACTCCATTGCCCAGGAGAGGAACTGAGACGGGCCCCTCCGCCCTCTGAGTAAGAACACTGTCATGGAGGGCCGGGTGCAGGGGCTCATGCCTGTAATCTCCGCACTTTGGGAGGCCAAGGCAGGCAGATCACCTGAGGAGATGGAGACCAGCCTGACCAACATGGTGAAACCCCGCCTCTACTAAAAATACAAAAATTAGCTGGGTGTGGTGGTGGGTGCCTGTAATCCCAGCTACTTGGGAGGCTAAAGCAGGAGAATTGCTTGAACCTGGGAGATGGAGGTTGCCGAGATCACGCCATTGAACTCCAGCCTGGGTGATAAGAGTGAGATCCCGTCTCAAAAAACAAAACAAACCAACCAACAAAAAAGTTGCCAGGGAGACGAAGACGAGAAAGGAAGCTGCCCGCCTGTACTGAAAGTCAGTCCTGTTGAGCACTTATGCTTCACTCGGCTGCCGCAGTATCGCATTTTGAAATGAAGTCCTCAGCCACTGTGAGCTGTGCATCCTTGAAGAATTCACTGAGCTTGGTTCTCTATTAGCCTAGAACAGAGCCTGGTATTTCATAAGGACCTCATTTCAAAATGTGAAACTGCAGCAGCCAAGTGAAGCATAAGTTCTCAACAGGACTGACTTCCAATACAGACGGGCAGCTTCCTTTCTCATCTTCATCTCCCTGGCAGTTTTTTGTTTGTTTGTTTGTTTGTTTTGTTTTTTGAGACGGAGTCTCACTCTATCACCCAGGCTGGAGTTCAATGGCGTGATCTCGGCAGCCTTATGAAATGCCAGCTCTGTTCTAGGCTAATAGAAAACCAAGCTCAGTGAATTCTTCAAGGATGCAAAGCTCACAATGGCTGAGGACCTTCAAGGATGAAAAGTCAAGTAAAGCAAAAAGACATCATTGTTTCGATCATGCTGGAAGACCTCGGGCAATCGACTTAACTTCTCTGTGCTTCCATGTTCTCATCTGGAAAATGAGAACAATGAAAGAACCTACTTCCTAGGGTTACTGTGTGGATAACACCGAGTTAAGACAGGTAAGAGGAGTATATTCCCACTAGAATATAAACTCGTATAAAACCAAGCTGTTAATTTGGCCAGGTCTTCCTGACCTGCTTGCTTTTGGCCACTTGCTTTTTGTTATTTTTGTTACTTTTCCTTTTGGCATGTAGCTCATGGCCACACAGCTATTAGGTTGGTGCAAGAGCAATTGGTGTTTGCCATTTTGAAAGTAATGGCAAAAACCACAATTACTCTTGCACCAACCTAATAAATCCTGAAACTTAACGAAGGTTAAATGAAGACTGGCTACTTTATAGATAGCATTTCTAGGTCACCGTGGTCAGAGTCGCTTCTGTTGTTTTTTAGGAACTTGGGCCCGCTCCTGACCAGTTCAGACTCACTGAGACCACTGGCCCTTCAACTAGGCCTGTGCAAGTGCCCGAGAGGTTGTCTTTTTTCTTTTCTTTTCTTTTCTTTTTCGAGACGAGGCCTCACTCTGTCGCCCAAGCTGGAGTGCAGTGGCATGATCTTGGCTCACTGCAGTCTCCCCCTCCCGGGTTCAAATGATTCTCCTGCCTCAGCCTCCCAAGGAGCTGGGATTACATGGCATCTGCCACCACGCCCAGCTAATTTTTGTATTTTTAGTAGAGATGGGGTTTCGCCGTGTTGGCCAGGCTGGTCTCAAACTCCTAACCACATGTGTTCTGCCCTCCTCCGCCTCCAACAGTGCTAGGATTACAGGTGTGAGCCACCGCGCCTGGCCCAAGAGGTTGCCTTTGGATATCGGTGGGTGAAAAACCCCACCCTCAGATCATACTAATGCCACATTTTCTGTACACGTCCTATGGAACGCCATGAACCCAACTATACCTGTGCAGAATGAACCTGTTACTTCATTTTTTTCCCTACTGCTAATCACCTTTCCCTATGCCTTAAACCACCCCACTTGCCTAACTCACAAATAATCCCTTAGCCTTATCTCTGGGGAGGTGGATTTGAGAGCTGTTCTCCTGCCTCCTCGCTCAGTGCCCTTGCAAATAAATCTTTTCTCTTTTACAAAACCCGTGTCACAGGGATTGATTTACTGCGTGCTGGCAGAACAGACCTGGACCTGGCAGGTAACACACAGAGGCAGGGATTTTGTTTGTTTGTTTCATTTTGGATCTATGCCAAGTGCCTGGAATGGCACATAGAGGGTGTTCAATTAATGTCTGTGGAATGAACAAGCTGGTTGTTAATTGGGAATGTGGGGTGTAGAGGGTGGAAGCAGGATAAGAGAGTCCCTGGTGTACTGTGCCGTGGGGTATTAGATACAAAAGGAAAGCTGTCAGCACAAGAATGAGGAAGTGCCTGCTGAACAAGGCGTGCTAGGAGGGGTGGGTTTTCACACAGACTCCAGGCAGGGAGGCACCACGCACCCTGTATGCTCTGATGGGTCAGAGAACTGGGCAGAGGTATCTGGAATGGGAAAGATGCCCACTAAAATCAGCAAACCACTCTCTTACTAGCCCAGGGGGAGCTGATAGCTGTTCTCAGCAGGTTTGATATCATATTAGTGTGTGCATTACAGAGAAAGGATACAGGAGACAGGTGCGTTTTCAACTTGTCCCTGTTTGTTGCTGGTCTAGTATCCTGGCCCAATCCAGTGGCCTTCTCAAAGCCCCCTTCACCTAATCTGGAATTGTTTTCAGATTTGCAAATGAGAACTTTCTGAGGGACAGCTGAGGACAATGCGCCCACCCTCACTTTTGGCAATTGATCAGGTCAGGCCTGGTCATTTGTTCCTCATTTAAGGACTGATGCACAGCAGTGAGAGCGTCCTATCCGTAGGGTGTGTGAAGGATTTTGCTATGGAAAAAACCATCTTCAGAAACAGCATACTATTGACACAAACTGTACCATAGAAATCAAAAGAAACAGCAGAAAGGGTCTAGGTTATGTTAGCAGAAACTTCTAGAAAACATGAACTGTGAAACACAAGCCTAAAGAAACTAGGGGAAATTCAATTATGGTTAGAATTGCAGAAAGTCACAAGACCCCATCTCCTTCACCCCAACAATGAGAACAGTTGGCATAAGACACAAAATCATAGTTTTTTTGTTTTTGGTTTTTTTTTTTTTTTGGTTGGGTTTTTTTGGTGTATGTGGTTTTTTTTCCCTTTGAGACAGAGTTTTGCTCTGTTGCCCAAGTGCAATCATAGCTCACTGCGGCCTCCAACTCCTGGAATCAAGCAATCCTCTCGCCTCAACCTCCCAAGTAGCTGGGACTACCGGAGTACACCACCACGCCCAGCTAGTTTTTTAAATCTTCTTGTAGAGACGAGGTCTCACCATGTTGCCCAGGCTGGTCTCAAATTCCTAGGCTCAAGTGATCCTCCTGCCTCAGCCTCCTAAAGTGCTGGGATTACAGCTGTGAGCCCTGCTAAGAAACCTCCTGAGAACAGCTGTCAGCTCCTTCCTGGACTAGCCAGAACTTATCCAGATGTCTTCGTAATTGGAGTGGGTATCTCTCCTACCCCAGATACCTCTGCCCAGCCTCCTTTATCTTTCTAATCCATCAAAGAGCTAAGAAATAAAGAAATCTAAAAGAGATAAATTCTACAAAGTAATGAGGCCTTCCTAGGAGAGAAGAGGCTCCCAGAGGTTATCATTCAGAGTAGACATGGGCTTCAGGAGGAGGCTGCCTAACTTGGAACAAACTTTTTTTTTGTCTTTTGAGACAGAGTCTCACTCTGTTGCCCAGGCTGGAGGGCAGTGGTGCAATCTCGGCTCACTGCAACCTCCACCTCCTGGGTTCAAGAGATTCTCCAGCCTCAGCCTCCTGAGTAGCTGGGATTATAGGCATGTGCCAACAGGCCGGCTAATTTTTGTATTTTTAGTAGAGACAGAGTTTCACCGTGTTGGCCAGGCTGGTCTCGAACTCCTGACCTCAGGTGATCTGCCCACCTCACCCTCTCAGAGTGCTGGGATTACAGGCGTGAGCCACCGCGCCCAGCCGGAACAAACTTTTAACAGCTGCTGTGACAGATTCACATTCCAAAAAGCCCCAGCTGAAGAGCACGTTGCACCCGCCACTTCTTTAGTCCTTAGACCTTAACTGGGTGTAGGCAGTTAGTACGGCGAAGGTAGGATAGGGCAGGAAGCTGAGGGAAGTCCCTCTGAGACCCTCCCTCCATGGCTGAGGTCCCTTCTGCACCTGCTCTTTGAGGACTAGAAACAGAATGGAAGGAGACCTCCTGAAAACCCAGAAAACCAGGATGGAACTGGACAGAAAAAGACAGTAAGCAAAAAGTCAGCGTGGTTCAGAAAGCTTGGCAGCTCCACTATAAAGCATAAAGACATCTGCAGAGTCTTCCCATTGCTCCCATCACAAGCTCTGCAAAACAGAAAGTCCTGATGCTACCCTCGAAATCTTTGAAGTGGCTGTGAACCAACTTCAACTAAAGCTGTAACAGAACTCCTATCCAGCTCAACTACAGATTACATCGCGTGAAAGCCTGACTCTAGTGCCTGGCAGGAGGGTCCTGCTATTTGGTGCGTACATTTTATTTATCTTAGACTTGCGGGGTTTTTTTTTTTTACATGCAGTATCTGGCATTCAATCAGGAATTATGAGAAGATGCAAGAAAGCAGGCCAGGTGTGGTGGCTCATGCCTGTAATCCCAGCACTTTGAGAGGCTGAGGAGGGCAGATCACCTGAGGTCAGGAATTCGAGACCAGCCTGGCCAACATGGCAAAACCCTGTCTCTACTAAAAATACAAAAAATTAGCCAGGTGTGGTGGTAGGCGCCTATAATCCCAGCTACTTGGGAGACTGAGGTGGGAGAATCGCTTGAGCCTGGGAGACAGAGGTTGCAGTGAGCCAAGATCGCGCCCCTGCACTCCAGCCTGAGAAACAGACAGAGACTCTGTCTCAAAAAAAGATGCAAGAAAGTGTGACTGATACGCAAGAGAAAATTTCACAGAAGCAGACTTAAAAGATGGTCCAGATGTTGTAATGATCAGAATTTAAAATAAGTATGATAAATGTGCCAAAGGATCTCATGGTGAAATAGAAAATATGAACAAATTGGTGGTTTGAGCAGAGATATGGAAATTATTTCAAAAGAAATAGTGAGACCCCCATCTCTACAAAAATTGTGTTTAAAAATCAGCCAGGTGAGGTGGCATGTGCCTGTAATCCTAGAGTTTTGTAAGGCGGAGACAGGAGGATCACTTGAGCCCAGGAGTTTGAGGCTGCATCGAGCTATGATCATGCCACTGTACTTCAGCCTGGGCGGCTGAGCAAGACGTCATCTCTAAAAAAATAAAATAAAATAAAAATAAATGAAAATGCAAGGAATGAAAAAATACATACAGGCCAGACACAGTGGCTCATGCCTGTAATCCCAGCACTTTGAGAGGCCAAGGCAGGCAGTTCACGAGGTCAAGAGATTGAGACCATCCTGGCCAACATGGTGAAATCCCCTCTCTACTAAAAATACAAAAATTAGCTGGGCATGGTGGCTTGCGCCTGTAGTCCCAGCTACTTGGGAGGCTGAGGCAGGAGAATCACTTGAACCATGCCTAGGTACAGCACAGACTGCCAAAAACTTGCAAAAAAAGCTTAAAGACAGTCAATGGGAAAGACATACTACATAATAATCGCTGGGTGCGGTGGCTCACGCCTGTAATCCCAGCACTTTGGGAGACCAAGGTGGGTGGATCACTTGAGGTCTGGAGTTTGAGACCAGCCTGGCCAACATGGTGAAACGCCATCTCTACTAAAAATACAAAAATTAGCTGGGTGTGGTGGTGTGCATCTGTAGTCTCAGCTACTCAGGAGGCTGAGGCAGGAGAATCCTTTGAACTTGAGAGGCAGAGGTTGCAGTGGGCCAAGATCATGCCACTGCACTCCAGTCTGGGCAACAGAGTAAGACTCAGTCTAAAAAATAAATAAATAAATAAATAAAATTTAAAAAATCAAAAGACGTACTATATAATTAAAAATAACACTAAAAATATTTGTGAATGTCTCATCAGAACTAATGAAGGCCAGAAGATAAAATATCTTTATGTTACACAAAGAAAAATCTATTACCTAGAATCTTCCATCTGCACCTTAAGGTCTTCCATCTGCACCATAAGGGCAAAATAAAGACATTTTCTTTAAGAGATACATGGATACCCATGTTCATTCTACAGTTATTCACAATTTTGAAATTAACAAAATTTCGGGACCTATACTGCTTAACTTCAAGACTTAGCATAAAAGTACTATCTTCAAGACAGTGTGCTATTAGTGTACAAAAGAGAGCAAAGAGATCCAAAACACAGAATAGAGAATCCAAAAATGACCTGTACATTTATGGTCAATTGATGTCCAATCAAGCTTCTAAGTCAATTCAGTGAGGAAAGAAAAGTAGTTTTAACAGATTACACTGGCTGGGCGCAGTGGCTCACGCCTGTAATCCCAGCACTTTGGGAGGCCGAGGTGGGCGGATCACGAGGTCAGGAGATGGAGACCATCCTGGCTAACATGGTGAAACCCCATCTGTACTAAAAATGCAAAAAATTAGCTGGGCGTGGTGGCACATGCCTGTAGTCCCAGCTACTCAGGAGGCTGAGGCAGGAGAATCGCTTGAACCTGGGAGGCGGAGGTTGCAGTGAGCTAAAATCGCGCCACTGCACTCCAGCCTGGGTGACACAGCGAGACTCCGTCTCAAAAAAAAAAAAAAAAAAAAAAAAAAAAAAAAAAAAACAGATTACACTTACAATAACCAAAACTTTGTACAGGGCAAACCAAACCTCAACTTCTACCACACTCCACATAGGAAAACTAATTTCTCATGGCTCATAGACCTAAAAGTAAAAGCTAAAACCATAAACCTTCCAGAAAAAAATGTAGTAAAATTTTTTTTTCTTCTTTTTTTCTGGAATGCAGTGGGCTGATCTTGGCTCACTACAACCTCCACCTCCCGGGTTCAAGCAATTCTCCTGCCTCAGTCTCCCGAGTAGCTGGGATTACAGGCACCCACCAGTAGGCCCAGCTCATTGTTTTTTGTATTTTTAGTAGAGGTGAGGTTTCACCATGTTGGCCAGGCTGGTCTCAAACTTCTGACCTCAAGTGATCCACCCGCCTCGGCTTCCCAATGCGCTGGGATTACGATATTTTTATAACATTGATGCAGGCAGAGATTTTTTTCGACAGGAACCAAAGAGCACCGAACATGAAAGAAAAAAGTGATAAACTGGATTTAATCAAAGTTTCAAATGTCTGCTCATCAAAAGATACTACAGTAGTTCCCCCCTACCTGTGGTTTCACTTTCTGTGGCTTCAGTTACCCTTGGTTAACTGGTCAATGCGGTTGGAAAATATTAAATGGAAAATTCCAGATATAAACAATTCATAAGTCTCCAATTGCACACTGTTCTGAGTAGCGTGATAAAATCTCATGCTATCCCACTCCAACTTGCCAGAGACGTGAATCACTCCTTTGTCCAGCATATCCAAGCTGCCTATACTACCTGCCTGTTAGTCACTGCTGCCATCTACTTTTGACATTGTCATGGCTCCACAATGACCAGGATCACCTGAAGCACATGATCCTCTTTCTGACTTATGGTCAGAAGGTCAATAGCAGCCAAATGCTATGTCATTATGCCCATGCCATTCACCCCATCTCATCACAGCAGCATTTTATCATCTGACATGATCACAAGAAGAACATGGCCGCTCAAGCCTGTCATCCCAGTACTTTGGGAGGCTGAGGTGCGAGGATTGCTTGAGACCAGGAGTTTGAGACCAGCCTGGGCAACACTGCAAGACCCCATCTCTACAAATTTTTTAAAAATGTTTTACAAGGGAGAGTACAGTAGAATAAGATACATTGACAGAAAGGGAAATCACATTCACTTAAATTGTTTTAGAGTATATTGTTAAGATTGTTCTATTTTATCATTAGTTATTGTAATCTCTCACTGGACCTAATTTATAAATTTAACTTTATTGTAACTATGCATACGAAAAAGCATAGTATATACAGGGTTTGGTACTATGTACAGTTTGAGGCATCTACTGAAGGTCACAGGACGTATGTCCCTTGGATAAGGAGGGGTTATTATATTAAGAAATGAAATGTAAGCCACAGAATGGGAAAAATTATTTGTCAAGGGACTACTTGGGGTAATAGAAATGTTTTATACTTTGTATTGGAGTATGCGTTTTACTGCTGTTTATAATTGTCAAAATTCATCAAACTGAACTCAAGAGCTTTACATTTTAGAGTATTTGAATTACGTCTCACTTAAAAAGTAAAAAATCAGGTGGTGCAGGCTGAGATGAAAAGGAGGCTGAAGAAAACAAAGCAAAAATACAACAAACTAAAATAACTCCTAGCAGAATTAAAATCCACAATGTAAATCTTCCCTCCAAAAACTGACCTAATACCACTATTAATCAAGACAGTGATATAATTCTCTGGGTAAAAACAAATGTATAAGAAAAATCATCTGAAAGTCGGGTTAAGAAAAAAGAGATTAAACAAAAATATATAAAGTTAGAAATTGCAAAGATGGTGTATTTACAGAATTAAAAGGCACTAAAATATAAAAGAATGGCAAGTATACATTTATGTTAATACATTTGAAATCCAAAAGAAATTAGTGATTTCTGAAATGAATAGATAATTGGATTCACTAAAGAAAATGATCACTTGTGTAAATTAATGAACATGATATAAACTAAACATTGTTAAAGAATTGCCCTAAACTGTTTTAAGTTTTATGTGATTTCACAGAAATATGTGTTCAAATACTCAAAAATGGTTATTATGTAATCTTTTCCAGTGCAAAAAAGACGGAAAAGTCCCAAATATCCTATACATTTAGCCTAACTCTGGTATTAAAACTCTGAAAATGGAAAGAAAACGAAATGGATCAATTATTGTTATTATTATTATTTTCATTGAGAGGAGCCTCGCTCTGTAGCCCAGGCTGGAGTACAACGGCACGATCTCAGCTCACTGCAACTTCTACCTCCGGAGTTCAAGCAATTCTCCCACCTCTGCCTCCCAAGTAGCTGGGACTACAGGGGCACACCACCATGCCTGGCTACGTTGTAGTTTTAGGTAGAGATGAGGTTTCACCACATTGATCAGGCTGGTCTCAAACTCCTGACCTCAAGTGATCCGCCTGCCTCAGCCTCCCAAAGTGCTGGGATTATAGGGGTGAGCCTCTGTGGCCGGTCCAATTATTTTTATGGATATATTTGCAAAACCTAAATTAAAAAATAAAACAATAGTCAAACACAACAGGATATAGAGAGAGAAACTCAGCTAAAGAGAAGTAATCCATAAACTGCGGCAGTTTTTCGATTATTGTAAATCTACTTAAATAAGGGTCAAATAACAAAAGTCAAATAATAAAAAGACCTGATTTTATCACAAAGTCAAATAATAAAAACTACATGATTATCTCAATAGATGTCAAAAAGTTATTCAAAGTTGTTATTGATTTAAAAAGAAAAAAGGGGTAAACCACAAGTAAGATATTACCCTAACCATAATAAATAGTGTCCATCTCAGACAACAATCGATGTAAATTTCAAGTTTAAACTCAGAACTCTGGGGATCAGTATCATTAAAGTCAGAAACAAAAGAGTGTCTGAAATAACAGTTATTACTATTATTTTGATCCAAAAGTTCCACCCACTGAAATAAGGCAGAAATGAAAAATAAGAAGTACCTCTCATAGCACAGACACAAAACCTCAGGGAGCATTTTGTTACAAGAAACGCCTTTGGGAAGCCGAGGCGGGTGGATCAAGATGTCAGGAGTTTTCAACTAGACTGGCCAACATGGTGAAACCCTGTCTCTACCAAAAATACAAAACTTAGCTGGGCGTGGTGATGTGCTCCTGTAATCCCAGCTATTTGGGAGGCTGAGACAGCCACCACCAATCAATTGTCTGACTCAGCAACTGCCCAGCACTAAAACAGATCCACCAAAGAGTGTTAGAAAAGTATCTAGTTTATGTCCTCGACAACACTGAAAAGATGTCACAACCAGATTAGAAAAAGAACGAGAGAGAATTTCACAGAGAGGAGAAAGCATTGTTACAAAAATGAAATCCAGTGATCAGTAGACTAGTCACCGGAAAACCTCCAAGTAGTGAAGCAGAAAATATATGTATGAGAATATAAAAGGATGAGCAAAAACAGAGAGAAAGAACAGCTATGAGGGGTATTGGAAGGCCATAGCTCAGGATCTAAGCTGTGGATATGGCTAGTAAGAGAGATTGAAATACACGGAGCAAAAGCAGAAAACAAAAAAGGGTTGAACAAATGTTTTCCAGAAAGAAAACTCGGTCTAAAAATTGAGAGGGTAGGCTGGGCGTGATGGTATCCCAGCACTTTGGGAGGCAGAGACAGGAGGATCACTTGAAACTAGGAGTTTGGAAACAGCCTGGACAACACAGTGAGACTCCGCCTCTACAAAAAAAATGGAAAAGAATTGCCAGTTGTGGTTGCACGTGTTTGTAGTCCCAGCTACTCTGGAGGATGAGGCAGGAAGATCGCTTGAGCCCAGGAGTTTGAGGTTACAGTGAGCTTTGATTGCACCACTGCACTCTAGCCTGGGACACAGAGTTAGACCCTGTCTCTAAAAATAAATAAGTAAATAAATAAAAACTGAGAGTGTGAATCATATTCCAAGGAACCACAACAACAACACAAAACCAAGGACCACCACTACTAGAACACAGAGATGAATATGAACTGGTGACATTTTCAAACCTCCTGGAAAATGATTACATCCTACGCCAAATTAGATTACTCACAAGGAAGGAAAAACAGGTTATCACAAACTTAACAATATTTAAACCCTAACGATAATGAAGAAGCACTCATAGACCTTTAAAAGAAAAGGGTTATAGGCCGGGCGTGGTGGCTCACGCCTGTAATCCCAGCACTTAGGGAGGCCCAGGCAGGCGGATCACCTGAGGTCAGGAGTTGGAGACCAGCCTGGTCAACATGTTGAAACCCTGTCTCTACTAAGAATACAAAAATTAGCCAGGTGTGGTGACGTACGCCTGTAATCTGAGCCACTTGGGAGGTTGAGGAACAAGAATCACTTGAACCCAGGAGGTGAAGTTTGCAGTGAGCCAAGATCACACCACTGCACTCCAGCCTGGGAGACAGAGTGAGACTCCATCTCAAGAGAAAGAAAAAAGAAAAGAGAAGAGAAGAGAAAAAAGAAAAGCGAAAGAAAGGAGATAGAAGGAAGGGAAGGAAATGAAGGAAGGGAAGGAAGGGAAGGAAGGAAGAGAAGGAAGGGAAGGAAGGAAGAGAAGGAAGAGAAGGAAGGAAGGAGGTTATAGCTCAAGAATTTTATATCTAACCCAGTTGTTTATGTGTGTTAAGATATTCTCAGATTTGTGTGAATATGTGTGAAAGATATTCTCAGATTTATAAAACTAAGAGAATTAATGCTTAAAGTAAACTTCCTGAAAAAAAAAAAAAGAAATTTGGGAAAGTTTATGCCGGAACAAATATATATTAATTAAAAATAAGAAACAGAAAAAGAGTTAAGTATGGCTGGGAGTAAGCACTAAAGACAGTTAAATATACAGACAAGATAAATGTTTCTAATATTATTATAAAACTGATAATATATTATTTAAATTGAAAATAATAAAATTTATAAAAAATGGGAGGAACATATTTATAACCACCATATATTAAAATTAACAAAGAACAGAAAAGAGATAACATTTAATTTCTTATCTTCCATAAAAAAGGTATTACTCATTTGTAACTGATGTTAGCTGTTAGAGATAAGCTCACAAAAAACTTTACAGCCATCACTAAAGAGAGTAAAAGTAAGATATCTACCTTCCACACAGTTGAGTGGATAATATAAAAAACAAAAACACAACCATAGTCACAAACTAATAACTTCATAGTAGGTGCACAGGAGAACCCCCACAAAACAAAATGACAGAATTAAGACTCAGCCTTAATGTGAAATAAATATAAAAGACTAAGTGTACCAATAAAAAGGCTCTCAGAATAATTAAAAATTACAACACAATCATGTATATTGGGTAAAGGTTTCACCCCTAACAAAATCACAGAAAAAGGTAAGGCATCGTGTACCGTATTCTTGGAAGGAGAAGAAACTGCGTAATTGTGAATGGCCCCAGTGACCACTGCACATAATGATAAATGTTATACAAACACAAGCAAAAAGGTTATGTGGCAAAAATCAACAGGACTCAAAAGCATAACTCAAAAGCATTTAAAGAACATTTGCACTGATGAAAGGTGAAATCCACTATGAGGGCAGAGCGCTGAAAATTAAAATAAAAACCGTTGGAAGTAAATCCAGGAAGTAACATAGCATCAGTACATCACAATAATTTATCTTGGACAAAATAACCAAAAATAGGGCTACAGGGCACATGGGTAATGTGAAGATAACTTCTATGCACATACAAAAAGCCTTGTAGCATAGAGCCAATACCTTCACAAAAGTTCATCTTATTCTTGGTTACAGAGAAAAATCTTAGCAAATATCAGGTTATACTTACTTTGCACAATGCAATGAAAATAGAAAATTGGCTCACGCCTGTAATCCCAGCACTTTGGGAGGCTGAGGTGGGCAGATCGCTTGAGGACAGGAGCTCGAGACCAGCCCGGCCAACATGGTGAAACCCCGTGTCTACTAAAAAAAAATACAAAAATTAGCCAGATGTGGTGGTGTGTGCCTGTAATCCCAGCTACTTGGGAGACTGAGGCAGAAGAATTGCTTGAACCTGGGAGGCAAAGGTTGCAGTAAGCTGACATTGCGCCACTGCACTCCAGCCTGGGTGACAGAGCTCCATCCAAAAAAGAAACAAAAAAATTAAAATGTAAACTAGGAACTTCAAAATCCAGTGACTCAGAAATTAAATTGTAAGATAGTTTTCTATAAAATTTACAAAGAAAAGAAACAAAAAGAAAAGAAAAGAAAAGAGAAAAAAGAAAAGAGAAAGAAAGGAGATAGAAGGAAGGGAAGGAAGGGAAGGAAGGGAAGGAAATGAAGGAAGGGAAGGAAGGGAAGGAAGGAAGAGAAGGAAGGGAAGGAAGGAAGAGAAGGAAGAGAAGGAAGGAAGGAGGTTATAGCCCAATTTTAAAATACAATAAAACATTATAATGAAAACATCAAAACCATCTATCAAAATTTGAGAGATATCACTGAGGCTTTTCTCAGTGTCCAATTTCCCATCCTAGTTGCCTTAATTATTAAATAATAAAGAATTAAAATAAAATAAGTAATCTATTGAAGTAGCTAGAAATGGTAACAGATACACAACAAAAACCCACAAAAACATCAATTCCCTTATTTGCACTTTCATGTTTACAACAGCATTATTCACAATAGCTAAGATATGGAATCTATCCAAGTGTCCATCAATGGATGAATGAATTTTTAAAATGTGGCACATTTACGCAGTGGAATATTAGCCATAAAAGGAAGGAAATGCTTTTACTTACAACAACATGGGTTGAACTGGAGGACATTACGTTAAGTGGAATAAGCCAGATGCGGAAAGAAAATATCACATGTTCTTACTGATCTACAGGAGCTTAAAAAAACATACTGAACTCATGCAGAAAGAGAGTAGAATGATGGTTACAGGGGCTGGGATGGGTAGTGGGTGTGGGGGATAAAAGGAGACGGTTAATGGGTACAAAAATACAGTTATTTAGAAGGAATGAGACCTAGTGATCAGGAGCACAATAGGTGATTATTATTAACAGTAATTTATTGGCCGGGTGTAGTGGCTCATGCCTGTAATCCCAGCACTTTGGGAGGCAGAGGTGGGCGGATTACCTGAGGTCCAGAATTTGAGACCAGACTGGCCAACATGGTGAGACTCCATTTCGACTAAAAACACAAAACTTAGCCAGGCCTGCTGGTGCACACCTGTAATCCCTGCTACTTGGGAGGCTGAGGCAGGAGAATCGCTGGAACCAGTAGGCAGAGGTAGCAGTGAGCTGAGATCTCGCCATTGCACTCCAGCCTGGGCGACAGAGTGAGACTCCGTCTCAAACAGACAAACACACAGCCCAGTAATTTATTGCGTATTTCAAAATAACTAAGTGTGCAACTGCTATGTTCCTAACACGAAGAAATCATGAATGCTTTAGGTGATGGATACCTGAATTACCCCGATTTGATCATCACACATCGTATGCTTGTATCAAAATATCACATGTACCCCACAAATATGTATAACTAATATATATCCATAATAAATAAAAATTAAAAACTAGAAAAATTAATTCCCTATAATTAAGGGAAGTGAGGAATGAAAATAGAATAGTAAAATATGCCCTTATTGCTGGTCGGTACAGGTAGGGTCGCAAACTCCAAAGCCTATAGAGACCAAGCCAGTCCATCAAAACGGGAGTAGGCAGGCATAAAACACTAATGAATAATGGAGACTGTGGCAGATGCCCTACCCAGAGGGGATGGCCACTCAACTTCACCAAATTATTGCAATGAAGGAATGCAGGTCTAGTCTTGCCAAATTCTCCAATATTTTAACAGGAGGAATGTATATTTTTAATGTGAGATTTTCTGCTTTATAAAATGGTGTACAGGCCAAATATAACATGGCTATGAGCTGTATTTGGCTGGTAGGCCGCAAGTATGCAACTTCTGATTTAGACTATTGACTTCAGCTTGAACCAATTTCAATAATTTACATTTTTCCAGAAAAATCTCCATTTCATGTAGATATTTAAGTGCACTAATATGAAGCTGTATCAAGTATTCTTTTTAAAAATCTCCCATATTTACTTTTCACATCTAGTTTATTTTAGTGATAATGCTTTCCTTCTTAATTAAATATGCTTTGTGAATTTGTTTCTTTTCTTTTTCAAAGAATCAGTGCTTGGATCTGTTCATGAGATTGAAAGGTTTTTGGTTTTTAATTTTTAAATTTCCAAGTGGGTGGGATTCTTATTCAAACTTGTGTTATTAATTTCTGGTTTATTATATTGTAGTCAAAGAATGTGCCTATATTACTTGTTCTTTGGGATTTAATTAGTTTGCCTTTGTAGCCTAATACATAGTCATGTTTTACTTAATGTTCCAGAATCACTTAAAAAGAAAGCTATTCTCTTTTTAAGGGTATAAAATTTATATCTCTCTCTCACACACACACACACACACACACACTAATACACACACATTCCATGTCATTCAAATTGTGTTACTTCGTTTTGTCCACTTGATCAAATGGAAAGGCATGTGTAAAGTCTCCCATAATAATTGTGTTTCTCCCCTTTTCATGGTACTTCTAAGAACTTGCCCTGCGATAAAACTTTTGCAATGAATATGGTATTCTAGTAAAAAAAAAAAAAAAAAAAAAGGAGAAGCCTAACATTCTAAAGTTATCATTGGTGTTGTTCACCAAATATTTCCAGTTCATTCCCTCCAGGGCATAGAGTTGGGTTGTACTCCTCAACATCCTTTGATATTAGTCATGGCCATGTGACTTGCTTTAACCAGTGAAATGTGAATAGAAGTGACAAAACCCTTAAGAATCACTGTGTGATTCCTGGGTCTCTTTCCCCTGCCTTAGCGAACATGGAAGGAGAGACAGGCTGGAGTCTTTCTGCCAGAACTCTTGAGTGAGGATGACATGGAGAAAAGACCCAACCACCTCACAGTGAACACACAGTCTGAGTGACAGCTTTAATTTTGTGGTTTTAAGCCACTGCTATTTGGGGGTATATTTATTGCTGCAGCATAACTTAGCCTATCCTTACTGAAACGGATCTGAAAACAAAGTAGGCAGCCTGCAAAGGGGAAAAAATGGAGAACCAATCAATATATTTTAAAAATTGTTCCTCTCACATACTAGTTAAAGCAAAATGAATTGCCACTTTTCACCATCATGTTACTCGTGATTTTTAATAATTATAATACTCAATATTAGTTAAAACATTCTAAGACAGGCATTCTCATACATTCCTTTTGGTAAACATTGCCTAAGAAAATATTATTTAGCATGAAGAATTTTAGCAACTTCCTATATTTCACATAGTAATCTCACTTGTAGGAATCCAGCATGGTTTTTGCATTCAAGATGGCACCGTACATTCGTACCAGGGAGAAAACAAACTTCCAAAGTGAGATTCTGAGATTGGTTTGCTTGCCTTTAACCACTGACCTCCTTGCCCACTGAAAAGGGGATACGAGTATCTACCGCATGCATTAGCATTATGATTAATTAACTGTCATCTGTGGTTTCTTGGGATACGATAATTATTGAAAGTAAGGCTTTGGAAGACCTAAGTGGCTCCAAGGTTTGACCTTTATGGTAACGATGATGACTACCAGGACTGCCAGCTGGGATGGCTGCTTCTGAACACCCTTGTAAGAGCAAACAAGCTCAGACCTTTAGACTCTCAGCTCAAGTCACAGAGAACTAGCGTGCTTCTATGGAGGTCCTAAAATAATCTCTTATTTCTTATAACCCTTCAGGGAAGATGCCAAATGTAACTGTGCACTCTGTAGAATTATAGGTTGAAATCACAGACTCATCAAATCTCTTATGTGAAATTTCAGGTCCCGATGGAAAAGGAGTGGGACCTGAGATTCAGAACAGGAATTGTTAGGTGGGTTTAGAAAACTGATTCCCGAAGTCTCCCTTACGTCCTCTCTTACAGCTCAGAGAAGATCAACTCGAAGACCATGAAGACCTGTAATAAACACAGCTAAGGCAGTTGCCTTGATAGGGGATGCCTATTTCTTCAAGGTTTACCCCTACCAGGTTTCCTTGTCTCCAAGCCCATGGCTAGAATCAGACTGGCATATCCCAAGAGGGAACGTTCTAGGTCTGATGTGAATGAACAGAGAATTGCAATCAGCTTACGTCTGGGGAATAGGTGTAACAATGAACTCTAGGTGTTAAATCAAAGAAGACAGACTGTAAAATTGGATGAGGCTGCTCTTATTGGAATAGGCGCACATACCAGAATTTTTTTTTTTTTTAACTCTTGCAGCCCAGGCGGGAGTGCAATGGCGCGATCTCGGCTCACTGCAACCTCTGCCTTCCGAGTTCAAGTGATTCTCCTGCCTCAGCCTCCCGAGTAGCTGGGATTATTGGCACACACCACAATGCCCAGCTAATTTTGTATTTTTAGTAGAGACGAGGTTTCTCCATGTTGGTCAGGCTGGTCTCGAACTCCTGACCTCAGGTGATCCGCCCGCCTCAGTATCCCAAAGTGCTGGGATTACAGGTGTGAGCCACCATGCCTGGCCCAGAATTTTTTTTTAATATATTGGCTTGAATAGCTAGAAGTGACTCAAACAGTCTAGTTAGTCATCGGCTGAAACTTGAATTCAACATGGTCAATGTTAGTAAGATGGAGATGGCATACCTTTCTGGGCATGCTATAGAGGATGGACTTGCTTAGGGAGATAGGAACGTTGGAGAGGAAATGTCATGATCATCCAGTACCATTCCATGTCCCAAGCAAGTCTGAAGAATTCTCCCTTCACCAAAACAATGAGAAACCTAAAGACTGTCTTCAATTCACATCCTCTGCTCTCATACAAGGACATTTTGGGGAGTGGCTAGGGTCTTTTGCCCAACCAAAGGTAACCTCATGAGAACCCCATGTTTCTAGAGACTATTTTGGAAAGCAATTGGAAGCCAAAACGTTCACATATAGGTTTGAAATACCAAGGTATTTCAAGGGTGTGTGTGTGTGTATGTGTGTGTTCAGTTAAGAGTTTCAATGTCCTGTTGTCACCCTCAGTGACCTATATCCACTAAAATTACAAAAAGAGTACTATATCTAAAAGCTATCTGGTTAAGATCTTAGAGTCACATGGCTCTTACTAGTGGCATGACCTGTGCAAGTTTCTAGAAACCTCGGTACTTCATTTTTCTCATCCACAAAACGAGAATCATAATAGTTAAGTAAGTTAATAAATCAAGTGCTTAGAACAGTCTTTGGCCCATGATGAAAACTCTGCATGCATTAGCTAGTATTATTGTTATCCAGTGTTATCACTGGGGTCCTGGTGAGCATTACATAAGTGTTATTTATCATTAATTATCCAGTTAAAACTTGCTACAGTAAGATCAAAAGCATACAAGCCATAATTCACTAACACAGAGTGAAATACAAAAGAGTTTAATACCAATTATGCTTATTCACAAATGCAAGCATTTGCAGAGACATTTTTCTTTAGTTGTTCTTCACCAACACTAGTGGCTTTGTGAATTATGTCATTCGTAGACGTACAAATCTCCAGGCACTGAGTTCCCTGTAGGAGACTAGGGAGGGGCTTCACTCCCTAGAGAGACCCTCAAAAAAGGAAACATAATTGGGTTTGCTTTCCATCTGTCAAAGTGTGCCCCAGACTAGGGTATCTCCGACTTCAATGTGCATATGAAACATCTGGGAATCTCGGTAAAAGGAAAATTCTGGGCCAAGCATGGTAACTCACGCCTGTAACCCCAGCACTTAGGGAGGCCAAGGTGGGAGACTGCTTGAAGCCAGGAGTTCTACACCAGCCTGGGCAACATGGCAAAACTTCATTGCTACAAATAATAAAAAATAAAAATTAGCCAGGCGTGGTGACGACGCACGCCTGTAGTACCAGTGACGAGGGAGGAGGATGGCTTGAGCCCAGGAGACAAGGCTGCAGTGAGCTATGATGATACCACTGCATTCCAGCCTGGGCAACAGAGAGAGACCTTATCTCTAAAAGATAGATAGATGATAGAAAGAAAGAAAGAAAGAAAGAAAGAAAGAAAGAAAGAAAGAAAGAAAGAAAGAAAGAAAGAAAGAAAGAAAGAAAGATAGACAGACAAAAGAAAAATTCTGATTCAGCAAGTCAGGGGTAGGGCCTGAGATGGAGCATCTTAAACATGCTTCCAGGTGATGCTGACTCTGACTGTCCTCAGACCACACGTGGAGGAGGGAGGACACCAGGTCTCTGCACATGCAAGTACTTTGAGGGCCACCTGCATTCAGACAGGGGTGACTGAACCCCTAAGGACGGACTTTACTTCCTTCATCAGGTTCCCAAAGGAAAAACTCCTTATCACCTCACATTTACCTTCCACACAGACCTTCTTGCTCATGCAAATATCCGCAAGCTCGATGACTACTCTGTAGCCAAAGAGTTTTCTTTTAACCCAGGGTCCCCCCCGCCCAATTGTGTCAATGGACATATGGCTGCACGATAACCTGATGTGATGTTAAAGGATCAGGCTCATGGCCGGGCATGATGGCTCACACCTGTAATCCCAGTCCTTTGGGAGGCCGAGGCGGGAGGATCACTTGAGGCCAGGAGTTCAAGGCCAAGCTGACCAATATGGAGAAACCCCATCTCTACTAAAAATACAAAAATTAGCCAGGCATGGTGGCGTGCACCTGTAATTCCAGCTACTCGTAATCCCGGCACTTTGGGAGGCCAAGCAGGAGGATCACGTGAGGCCAGGAGTTCAAGGCCAACCTGGTCAACATGGAGAAACCTCGTCTCTACTAAAAATACCAAAATTAGCTGGGCATGGTGGCATGCACATGCAATTCCAGCTACTCGGGAGGCTGAGGCACAAGAATCCCTTGAGCCGGGGAGACAGAGGTTGCACAGTGGGCAGAGATTGTGCCACTGTACTCCAATCTGGGCAACAGAGCAAGACTCTGTCTCAAAAAAAAAAAAAAAAAAGCGGGGGGGGGGGGGGTGGGCTACAGGCTCCTGGGCTCTACGCTTGGGGATTCTGATTCTATCAATCTGTTTTATTTTTTTTTTCTTTTGTAGAGACAGAGTCTTGTGCTGTTGCCCAGGCTGAAGTACAATGATACAATCATATCTCACTGCAGCCTCTACCTCCCAGACTCAAGCAATCCTCCTTCCTCAGCCTCCTAAGTATCTGGGATCCTAGGTGCAAGTCACCACACCCAGCTATTTTGTGTGGTGTGTGTGTGTGAGTGTGTGTGGTGTGTGTGTGTGTCTTTTGGTAGAAACGGGAGTCTCACTGTGTTGTCCAGGCTGGTCTCGAACTCCTGGCCTCTCAAAGTGCTGGGACTGCAGACGTAAGCCACTGCACCTGGCCCTGTTTTTGGGTTTAACACACTCCCCATGTGCTTCTGATGTGTAATCAGGTTTGGGAACCTCTGCTTTAGGCTAAAATCTCCACCCGCTTTCCCCTTTCGCCAGGTAGTTCCACTTCCTGCAGTCTGTGGGTGAGCTTCTGGCCTCACGCACAGGAAAGAAGTGTGTGTTCTATCTCACCAAAGAGACCGAATGCAAGTTCTGGAGCATTCTGACCAGCACACTGACATGTCTGAAGGTGAAATGGAAATGAGCACTGCTTGGCATTATATATACTATATACCCTTTCTGTCTTCTACGAGATTGGAAATGAAAACAGAAAAGTCATATTAATGTGACTTATCAGCACAGGATAAATACTCTTAATGAATGGGCAATTGAAAAGGGGATGATGGGGACAGGAGGGCTGACATTGGGGACACCACCAATATCTTTCATGTGACTCAGGCCATGATTTTGTTCTTAGGCAGCTCAGCAGTTTGTCTCAAAACACACCATGAGTGAATCCTGCCAACCATAAAAATAAGAAAGTTCACACATAAGGGCCCGAAATAAATCCTTTTTAAATTTAACTGAACTGAATAAAATTCACCTATCCAGGCAGTGGCAAACCTTGAAAACAAATTACAACTAAGTTGAGAAATGAGAATGAATTTCCAAACTCCAACACACATGCTAGAATTGCATGATATTCTACATCTTTGAGGAACAGAAGGTAAATCAAGGAGGAAGAGGGCAAGATCTTCAACTGTTTGAAAGAAGGACCTTTGTTCTCCTCGCAGAGTAGAGGCGGGCGCGGGTTGGAAGAAGAGAGAATTGCATTAGGAAATGTGAGCGGGGCTAGTGCAAGGGCCCTTGCGCTGCTGAGAATGTTTCCTGGTTCGATTGTTTCAGGAAAGCATTTGCAAAGTTAGCTGGATTCACTCCAGATGACCCAGTAGTGTGGTTTTGAAAGTACTGAGAATGCAGAAATCAATTGAAGACATCCCTTAGGTCTTGAGGATACCAAGCCTTTATTCCCCAGTGAATGTTGCAGGAAGCTCTGGGATCAGCCAAACAGCTGCTTGTGCGGATCACAGAACTAAGGCGAACACATAGGGTGTAGCCCAGCCCACAGCGACTTCAAGAAGCCATTTTTCTCAACTTGCTTCTATAATTCAGCTTTGGCTGGGTGTGGTGGCTCATGCCTATAATCCCAGCACTTTGGGAAGCAGACGTAGGAGAATCACCTGAAGCTGGAAGTTCAAGACAGCCTGGGCAACAAAGTGAGACCCCCTGTGTCTACCAATAAAAATAAAAATAAAATAAACAGAATACAGCTTTGGAGACAATTTTTTGAGTGACTTTTGTTTTTCTTTTTCTTTTTTTGTTTTTGAGGCAGTCTCGCCGGGACACCCTGGCTGGAGTGCAATGGCATAATCTCGGCTCACTGCAACCTCTGACTCCCAGGTTCAAGCAATTCTCCCGCCTCAACCAGCTGAGCAGCTGGGATTACAGGAGCCCGCCACCACGCCCAGCTAATTTTTGTATTTTTAGTAGAGACGGGGTTTCACCATATTGGCCAGGCTGGTCTCAAACTCCTGACCTCAAGTGATCCACCTGCCTCGGCCTCACAAAGTGCTGGGATTACAGGCATGAGCCACCGTGCCAGGGCTTTGAGTGACTATTTTGTCAGCCAATCCAAGGATGATACATAACTAATATGATGCATAGGAAGAAAGTTGACCCCTGACATGCAAAGGACACCTTGGGAATTGGGCTTAAAGGGCTCAAGGAGCCTGGTGGAAAAGAACTGCAGGTTTCCAGAATCAGGGCTGATGGAGAGATCCTGGCCCCCAAAAATAGGCATCCAGGAAAGGCGGATCTTGGTCCTCAACTGGTGCTTGGTAAAAGTCACCTTAGCTGCAGAGGCTGATGGAAGAGAAATGGAACAGTGACCACAAGAGAACAAAGAACTGAGTTAAAGTTCCAAGAAATAACTTTTGCAGTGACGAGCCAAAGAGGAGACCCCAGGCACTAGGCAGAAGTTTGGGCTTTTTGTGTATTTAACTCTGAATAGTTCAGGCTGGGCCCAGTGGCTCACATCTGTAATCCTGGCTCTTTGCGACACTAAGGCGGGAGGATCCCTTGAGGCCAGGAACTTGAGAGCAACCTGGGCAACAGAGTGAGACTTCATCTCTGCAAAGAATAATAAAAAACTTAGCTGGGTGGGGCAGCCTGTAGTCCCAGTCATTTGGGAGGCTGACGTGGGAGGATAGCTTGAAACCAGGAGTTTGAGGCTGCACTGAGCAATTACTGCATACTGCTGCACTCCAGCTTGGGCAACAGAGCAAGACCCTGTCTCTACAAAAAATAAAATAAAATAAAATAACTCTGAGCAGTTCAGCCCATTTGGCACACACATGTGCATGCAGGCACACGCACACACAGACACACACACATACACACACAGCCAGTCCCACCACTGAGGGCAAACTGGCTACAGGCCAGGTGAGCAATCCCAGACCCTCCTGCCTGCCTTCCATTCTGTCCCCTGGAAATGTCTGGCTGGATCCGTGTCCAGGAAATCCAGGCGAGATCCCTAATCCAGGGAGATGACTGTTCCATGTGCAGCCGGCAAGGCACCCCCCTCCCAAGGAGTCACCTAATGAAAACCTCATGTGTCAACTTGGGTTGCACAGACAAACCCAGGCTAATTCCAGCCGGGCCTCGTGCCGAAGGTATGACCTCACTGTCGGGCAAAGCGGCAGGGACCCCAGAGAAAGAAAGATTGGTGTGTGGGCCAGACCTGCTTCTAATCACAGCCAGCTGGATGGATAGAGGCACCGTTGCCATCCCGCCTGCCCAATACCAGGGTGTACAGAACAGGAGGCATGATCATCCTATAGCAAAGAATCCTAAGCTTTGCCCCAAACACTCCTTTTTCTTTTTCTTTCTTTTTTTTTTTTTTTTTTGGCATCATCCACATACTAGGCTGGTGCGATTACTTTGCACCAACCTAATAAAAATCTCTGCCGTTCCACATGTTCCACACCAAAGAGAAACTTAATTAGGTAGGCTCGAATCTCCGGAGGATTCCCAGTTACAGAAGCGAGGAAGGAAGGATATAATTAGAACCTAATTTTTTTTTTTTTTTTCTTAACAGAACAGCTCAAAAGGTCCCACTAAGAGAAGGACAACTAAATGCAGTCATTCCATCCATATCCAGAACCTGGTACCTGAGAAGTTTCACTCATTGGCAAAGTGAAATTGGCAAAATACCTTCAAGACATGCACTTCAACCTCAGACTGGGCATTTTTCATTTAGCTCTTTTCACACTTAGGGATTGTATAAATTTTGTGGCGGCAATGCCTGTAGCCTACACTGCTGCGTATTTTCATGGATTTTGTACTAAATCTTTTGTAGGCAACAAAACAAAACTTCAAGGAAGCTGAGCTTCAAAAATAAATAAATGCACTTTTACCTGATGGGTCACCGTGAAATAGTTGATGACTTGGGTTTTTGTTAAAGGAATGAATAGAAATCCGCTGTGAGATTTGCTCAGAAGTTCTGCTTTCAGCGTTGGTAGCTGAGTATGATGAGTTGCAAATAAATTGGTGAAACTTGAAGTCTCTTAAATCGCATCCCAGATGCCTGAGCCCTGATGAGCTCTTTGAACAATATCATCACATAAAGCCCTAAGGGACTCCAAGCTCTCATGAAATCAGGGAAAATTTGCAGTAATCTAAAAATTTCCCCACAAGCTGGGGTCCAATGAAAGAATATACAAACAAGCATGAACTTGGGGCTGAAGACGCTTAAATCTTTTTTTATTTTTTTTGTTTTTGGGGTTTGTTTAGAGACAAGGGTCTAGCTCTATTACCCAGGTGGGAGTACAGTGGCGTAATTATAGCTTACCACAGTCTTGAACTCCTAGGCTCTAGCAATCCTCCTGCATCAGCCTCAACAATCCTCCTGCCTCAGTCTCCCAGCTAGCTGGGATTACGGATGTGCACCACTATGCCCAGCTATTTTTTTCTATTTTTGCAGAGACGGGTTTTCACTATGCTGCCCAGACTGGTCTCAAATTCCTGGCCTTAAGCAGTCATCCTACCTTGGCCTCCCAAAGTGCTGGGATTACAAAATGTGAGCCACGGTACCCAGCAAGATACTTAAATCTTATAGGAATAACTCTCCCACAATTATAGGAATAACTTCCAGACATAACTAGGAATAACACTACAAGAAAAATAAGCCCTTCCTGTGTGTAAAGAAGTTGCTAATTGCTAATTCCATTCACATTTAGTCGATTTGACTAGGATTTTTGTTTGTTCGTTTGTTTCTTTAGACGGGGTCTTGCCTTGTCGCCCAGGCTGGAGTGTAGTGGCGCAATCTCAGCTCACTGCAATCTCTGCCTCCTGGGTTCAAGCGATTCTCGTGCCTTAGCCTCCTGAGTAGCTGAGATTACAGGCACGTGCAACCATACCTGGCTAATTGTTTTGTATTTTTAGTAGAGACGGAATTTCACCATGTCGGTGAGGCTGGTCTTGAACTCCTGACCTCAGATGATCTGCCCGCCTCAGCCTCCGATTACAGGTGCGATTGACTAGGTTTTATTACAAGAGTTGTGTGAGCAGAATCAAAGACCCAAAGCCTTCTTAGTTCCAGAAACAGAGGTACAGGTTAAGACTTTTCTCATTTTAAGGAGGAAACTTGTTTTCCTCTAAATGTATCTCTGAGATAATGATGGAAGTCACTGGAAGTAAGATCTTGCTGGAAAAGGTGTGCTTTGCTCCAGCTTTTCAGAAATATCTCTAAAATATAAAGCAAGGTCGAATCAGGCCTACAAAGACATGGTGAGTCACCAGCAATCAGAATTGGGAGAACAAGCTGGGAACCACTCATACAACTGAATACCCTGGATAAAACATCTCTATCCTGAACCAGAAAATAAATGTCTACAGCTGCACTTGGCGGTTGGCCCTAGGGTCCATTCACCATATGGTCACCCTTATTATCATCCTCCCAACAAGTCCAGCAAGATAACAGGCGAGAACCATGCTCTTGCAACTAGCCTGCAGGCCGAGCAAACATCTCCTTATCATAACCTTGGTCTGTTCTTCCAAAGAGACTTCCTGCCCATCTCCTCTGTCCTTGCTTCTTGGTGTATATCTCATGCTCAACCCAGGGATGCCAAAAGCCCAATCCTCTGGTGCCCAATGCCTAGAATTAAGCTGCTTTTCAGAGGGGAACGGTGTGTGTTAACAAAACAAAACAAAGAGGCCTCCTTCCTAGACCTTTATCTAAGGCAAGATCTAGCTGGTTTGGGATAAAACTTAGGGTTCTAGAGTAGGGAAGAACCTTAAAGATGATCAAATCTAGTCATTTTTCAAAGCTTATTTTATTTTATTTTACTTTATTTTTGAGATGGAGTTTTGCTCTGTCACCCAGGTTGGAGTACAATGGCACAATCTCGGCTCACCGCAACCTCCGCCTCCTGGGTTCAAGGGATTCTCCTGCCTCAGCCTCCTGAGTAGCTGGGATTACAGACATGTGCCACCATGCCCGGCTAATTTTGTATTTTTGTTAGAGACAGGGTTTCTCTATGTTGATCAGGCTGGTCTTGAACTCCCGACCTCAGGTGATCTGCCCGCCTCGGCCTCCCAAAGTGCTAGGATACAGGTGTGAGCCACTGTGCCCAGCCCATTTCTCAGAGCTTTTTAAACATTATGAGGGCTGGGTGCGATGGCTCACACCTGTAATCCCAGCACTTTGGGAGGCTGAGGCGGGTGGATCACTTGAGCTCAGGAATTCGAGACCAGCCTGGCCAACATGGTGAAACCCCATCTCTACTAAAATACAAAAATTAGCCAGGCATGGCAGCGCACGTCTGTAACCCCAGCTACTCAGGAGGCTGAGGCAGGAGAATCGCTTCAATCTGGGAGATGGAGGTTGCAGTGAGCCAAGATCATGCCACTGAATTCCAGCCTGGGCATAAGACAGAGTGAGACTCTGTCACAAATTAAAGAAACACTACAAGGTTCTATTTTTTCCAGCGAGGTTGTATGCGGAAACTCAGTAAATAGAAAACAGACATAAAACAAGCTGTTTTGTTCATACAGTGGAATAGGAATATGGCCATCAAAAGAAATGAAGTCATGATAAATGCTACCACACAGGTGAACCTTGGAAACACTATAGTAAGTGCGAGAAGCTACTCACAAAGGAAGGCAAATTACATGATTCCATTTATAGAAAATGTCCAGCAGAAGCAACCACAGAGACGGAAAGTAGAGAAGTGCTTGCGTAGGGCTTGGGGAAATACAGGGATTGAGAGGTGACGGCTAAGAGGTGCAAGGTTTTGTCCGGATGCAGTGGCTCACACCTGTAATTCCAGCACTTTGGGAGGCCAAGGCGGGCGGATCACATTGTCAAGAGATCGAGACCATCCTGGCCACCATGGTGAAACCCCATCTCTACTAAAAATACAAAAATTAGCTGGGTGTGGTGGTAGGTGCCTGTAGTCCCAGCTACCCAGGAGGCTGAGGCAGGAGAACCGCTTAAACCCGGGAGGCGCAGGTTGCAGTGAGCAGAGATGGCGCCACTGCACTCCAGCCTGGTGACAGAGTGAGACTCCGTCAAAAAAAAAAAAAAAAGTGAGATGCAAGGTTTCTTTTTGGAGCAATGAAAATGTTCTAAAATCGACTGTGGCATGTGTTGCACAAATCTGTGCATCTAGCCTGGCCTGGCTGGCCTGGCAGAACCCCTACATGCTCCTCCTGGATGAGCCCACCAATCACCTGGATATTGAGACCATCGATGCCCTGGCAGACGCCATCAATGAGTTTGAGGGTGGTATGAAGCCAGTCAGTTCTGACTTTGGACTCATTCACCAAGTGAGGTCCTGGCCGGGTGTGAGGCACAGCAGAGAGTGTCTAGGTGGTTGGGTGGAGCAGTCATGGCGTATGAAGGGGCATAGTACTTGCTTACTGAATTAAGACAAGGGGCTCAGGGTGTAGACACAGGTGGCGAGGACCAGATCTTATGGCTCTGCCTATGGGGCTACTTTGAAAGCCTTAACTGAAACACTTCATGTCTTCAGTAGCTACTTGGAGATATTAACCAACTTGGGATTACTGAGCCAAATGGGGCAGAGAGTTGGGTAGAAAACAGGGTGCTTTTGCTACTGGTCCCAAGATCCTTCAATCCAAAAACATGATTCTACTAAGAAGGGTGTGGACTAGATAGGGGACTGCCACAGTCATCAGAGAATAAGCTGCAGGTCATTTCTCGGAAGCTTTGGAGAAGATGGAAGTTGGGTAAAAAAGAAAAAAAAAAAAAGGAGGCTAAGAGGGAAGCCTCTGAACAGATCTGGACAATGGGAACGTCCAGACCGAAGGACGTGACAATGGGAATGACACAGTAGCTCCAGCTCAGAAGGCTCCAAAGCCTGCGGGTTATGGTGTCCTTGGGACAGACCATCCCAAAGAACTTAGAGGCAAGGAGGCAGTCTGCAGACATCGGCGTGCGGGGTAGGGCGGGAAGATAATGCAGTTTTCTTCCTAGAAGCCCCTTCCATCAGTCTGCTGGGCAGGAATGGGGACAGTGACTGGCCCAGGATTAAGTCTAGGATTTGTTTTCCAGGTTGCACAGGAAATGCGGGTCTGTGGGAAGCAGAGACACTGACTGGCCTGGAGACATCCTGGCCAACAGAGAACACCTCAAGTCGAAGCTGGTACATGGGAATCCCCAGCTCACCATAAGGACGCACAACATGTGAGCCCTCTGGTCTTGGGTTAGGACCTCTGTCTGGAGACCAACAGCTGCTTCCCACTGACCAGTCTCTCGGACAACATAGAGAAGTGGTTGCCTAGGGCTTGCGGGGACAGGGGGATTGGGAGGTGATGGCTAAGAGACGTGAGAATCCTTTTTGGAGTGATGAAGGTGTTATTTTATTTTCCTTCAACTTTTATTTTAAGTTCCGGGGTCTGTGTGCAGGATGTGCAGGTTTGTTACATAGGTAAACGTGTGCTGTGGTGGTTTGCTGCACAGATCAACCCATCACCTTGGTATTAAGCCCAGCACCCATTAGCTATTCTTCCTGATGCTCTCCCTCCCCACCCCCAACAGGCCCCAGTGTGTGTTGTTCCCCACTATGTTCTCATCATTCAACTCCCACTTATAAGTGAGGAAAAGCACAGGTATCTTGGAACCTAAAATAATATACAATTTAGGCCAGGCACGCTGGCTCACACCTGTAATCCCAGCACTTTGGGAGGCCAAGGTGAGATCAGGAGATCAAGACCATCCTGGCCAACATGGTGAAACTCCATCTCTACTAAAAACACAAAAATTAGTCAGTTGTGGTGGCGGGCACCTGTAGTCCCAGCTACTCTGGAGGCTGAGGCAGGAGAATCGCTTGAACCCGGGAGGTGGAGGTTGCAGTGAGTCGAGACTGTGTCACTGCAATCCAGCCTGGGCGACAGAGCGAGACTCCATCTCAAAAATAAATAAATAAATAAAATACAATTAAAAATAAAAATTAAATTAAAATAAGATAAAAATGTTAAAATAGACTTGTCATGAGAAAAGAAAAAAGGTGAGAACATGTGGTGCTTGGCTTTCTGTACCTGTGTTAGTTTGCTGAGGATAATGGCTTCCAACTAAAATCCGTTGTGGCATTGGTTTTACAAAGCTGTGACTCTCCTCTGGCTACACTAGGACTACACTCCCGCAGTGCGGCAGCACTGCTCCCACGGCCCCTCCCCTGCCCCTCCACCTGCGTTAGCTGCACTCTTAACTACAGCGGGACAGTTACCTGTCTGTTTCATATCCTCCTTCCAGTTACATTTGTCCATGTCTGGACTTTACTGGCTGTTCCCTGCAGCCTGTTGCTGGTGAACTTTTCCTGCCTGTGATGCAGCCAGAAACACTGAGGATTAGCCCAAGAGCCCAAGCCCAGGCTCTAGCCCATGCAGGAGCTTAGGATTCTTGTTTGAGGGGTTTTGGTGATGTTGGAGGAAGATCCCGCCATCTCCATTCCTTTTTGCTTCTAGCTTGGAGCTCTGGACCAAGACCAGTTTTTAAATAATTCCTCAACAATGTAACTTTTAGATCTGCGTGACATCTACAAAGCATCCAATAAAGAAAGAGGACACAAACAAAAAAAAAAACCCTGTGCATCCACTAAGCACCCCTGAATTGTACACTTTAAATGTGTGAATATTAGAGTGTGTGAATTCTATCTCAATAAAGCTGTTATTTAGAAGAGGAGGAGGAAGAAGAGGGGGAGGGAGAAGAAGAAGAAGAAGAGGAAGAGGAAGAAGAAGGAGGAGGAGGAAGGGGAGGAGGGAGGAGGAATGGGGAGGGAGAGGAAGATGGGGAGGGGGAGAGGGATGGGGAGGGGGGAGGGGAGGAGAAGGAGGAGAAGGGAAATAAGAAGGTGCTATAACTGCTCCACCAGCCAGGCTTCTTTCCTTGCCCCATCCTATAGTGGCCCTAAAACAATCTCTACAGGGCCCTAGAACTCTATGGAAAGTTACCAAAAAAGCCTGTTCTAGTCCAGGTTTCTGTTTCTCAAATGTAAACCGAGTCTTTGGAATTAAAAGTGCGAGGCCCTGCATAAATCCGACGTCTCACTGATGAGACCAGGGCACGTCTCAGGGGAGAAGCTGCTTGTACGGGTCTTACCGTCCATGTCCAAGCGCTGCATGATGATGGCCAGCTCCACCTCACTTGGCATGTACCCCAAAGAGCGCATGGCCATGCCCAGCTCCTGCTTGGAGATGAAGCCGTTCCCATCCCGGTCCAGAACCCGAAAGGCCTCTCGGATTTCTACAATGGAAAAGCAAAGAAAGTCCAGTGGTCACATGGTTGGCTTTATTGCACTGCAGTCATTGGTGATTGTCTACCGAGAACTCCTAACTGCTTTACAAACAGTGATTTGTTAAAACTCTTTAATCAGATAAAAGGGAAGACAGAAGAAGAACATAAGAAAAGAAACAAAGAAAAGAAAAAGGAAAGAGAAAAAAGGAAATGGAAGGGAGGAGAGGAGAAGAGAAAATGAGAAAGAAGAGAAAGAAAAGGAAAGGGAGAAAGGGAGAGAGAAAAAGAGAAAGGTGGAAGGGAGAGTGGAAGAGAAGAATGGAGGGAGGAAAAAAGAGAAAGGAAAAGAAAGGAATGGAGGGAGGGGGAAAAAGGGAAGAAGGGAGGGAGAAAGGAAGGAAGAAAGCAAGGGAGGGAGGGAGGAAGGAGGGAAGTAAGGAGGAAGGAAGGAAGGAAAAAGGAAAGAAGAAAGAAAAAGAAAGGGAGGGAGGAGGGACGGAAGGAAGGCAGTCAGACAAAAGAAGGAAAAAAGAAAAAGAAAGGAGGAAAGGAAGAAAAGAAAGAAAAAGAAAAGAAAGAAAAAGAAAAAGAAAGAAAGAAAAAAAAGAAAATGAAAAGGAAGGAAGGAAGTAGGGAAGGAAGGAAGGAGGGGAGGGGAGGGGGAGGGGAGGAGGGGGAAGGGGAGGAGGGGGAGGGGGGAGGGGAGGAGGGGGAGAGGAGATGGGGGAGGGGAGGAGGGGGAGGGGAGGAGGGGGATAGGAAATGGGGGAGGGGAGGAAGGAAGAAAGGAGACAGCTGGACCTGAGCATCCTCCAACTCTGTAGGAGGCACACGATTAGATGGTGGTCCCAGCAGAGAATCATGTTAACCAAGGACACTTTCTGAGCAAAGGTGAGGATTTGGTTTCAGCTGTGAGGAGAAAGCTGCCTCTTAACTGCAGTCCTCAGGAGGAAAGGAGAATGCAGTTCCCCTCTGCAGGCATATTTCAGATCCCTGCAGCTGTAGGAGCTGTGCAGAAAGCTCTTTCAGCCTCATAGGAGGAGAAGGGTTAAGTATCCTGCTGTTTGTATCTCATTCTCCTAATTTACAGGTGTTTTGTAGCTATAAACAACCTCAGATCAATAAGAGCATCATGAAAACTCAAAAGAGGCCTTTAATCACTTTGTCCCTGGGCTAGCAGAGAACTCGACTCTGCTGTCAGTAAGGGCTGTTTCACCTGGCAGACAATCTCCCCTCCTCTTCCCCTAAACCAGAGTTGCTCTAAATTCCACCCAAAGTCCCCTTCTCCAGAGCCACTGCAGCTGTCAGTCCTGGATTGGATGTACAACACAAGGAACTGGAGGTCACAGTGTGAAGATGAAAGGTTCATTAATTGTTTCTGAGCACACCAGACCTAGAGCAGCTTTGACTTTTCATCAATAAACGAAGTGCAAGCCCAGACATGTCAGCTGTCATTATTCACCATGCCACGCAACTAGTATTGACTTTCTATCATGTGAGAAGCACAGTATTAATAAATACTGAGAAATAAAAATGATCCACCAGGCATTGGGGTTCTCCCACTCAGCCTGACTCCACTCAGGATGGTAAGATGCATGCAGAAACTTTCTATCGCTCTTCAAATGCATACAAGCCCCTTGACTCTGACTCATTTACTTATTACCTCACTGAATATCTCGCCATGCCCTGGCATGGTCATTACCACAAACTTGGTGACTTAAGACAACAGAAATCTATTCTTTCATAGTCTGGAGGCCAGAATTCCAAAATCAGCAACATTAGATCACAATCCTGATGTCAGCAGAGCTGTGCTCCCCGTGAAGGCTCTAAGGGAAAATCTATTTGTCTCTTCCAGCTGCCAGAGGCTCCAGCATTCCTTGGCTTGTAGCCCCATCACTCCAATCTCCACCTTCTCCTCTTCTGTCTATAAATCTCCCTCTGCCCTGCTCTTATAAGGACACTTGTGTTTGCTTTTAGGGACCACTCAGATAATCCAAGATAATCTCCCCATCTCAAGATTCTTAACTTCATCACATCTTCAAAGACTTTTCTGTAAGGTAACATTTATAAATCTCAGAGATTAGGATTTGAAATCTTTGGAGGCTGCTTTTCAGATTGCCACACTATTGCTTCCAGTGTTTTTGCCCGAAACATCTTCCCTTTTTCTTTCCTTGCCCAAAATTATATCCATCCTTCAAGGTCAAGTGTGGATGCTAAAGTGACTCCATCTTGGATGCTAATCTGCCCTGTTGACTTCTGATAAACTCTAATTCTGGGAATGCCTTTTCTATTTTATCTACGGTTCCTTGTGTAAGACCGTGTACTTACCATACATCCTGCCCTTAGGCAGACTCCTGCCTCTCCCTACAATTGTCCTACACATTCCTTCCCTATGGTATGTAAGTCCTGGGTCTGGTAGGTGATAGGCCAGGGGGATCCACCATCTTGTCTCACCAACCCGCAAGACACAGGCATAGGGTAAGTCCCTATTAAATGTTTCTTTCTGAGAAGCTAGACATGCCAGCCTCTTTCTTCAGCCTCTCAGCTTCCTCGGACTTTGGGAGTAAGTTTTCATGGACTTGCCCACTGCCAAACACCAAAGCAGGGGTCATGGATTCCACAAAACTGTCTTTGCTCACCATAGCCAAGTTATCTCCCTTTCTGCTGACTGTTCACAGCAGGTCATTCATTCCTTTCTTGTGACATCCGGCATACTCCATCTAGAAATACTACAGTTGGCTTCTTTTCTGAGCAGTAAGCACCTCCTACCCTTCTTTCATCTTAATGCGTTCCCTGCCCACACTGTAGGAGGCGCTAGACAGATAGCTGTTCAACGGATGATGAGTCTGAATGGATAAGAATCATATATTAGTAGTAAATTCATTATCAATACTAATGCAGCATGTTGAATTCTTTCTGTGATGAACTGTGGGCTCCAGCAGAGAGGAGACCAGCCTGTGCACCAGGACCCTAGGCTTCCAGCCAGGCGTATTAGCTAATTAGGTCTGCGGCCAAACCCTGGAGGCCTCAGTTTGTTCATGCGTAAAATGAGCTGTGCTGGCTGCAAGGATCCCCCAGGTCCTCCAGCCCTTCTTTCTATGAATCTGTGGACATCGTTAAAGTGGTTAAGCGAAGAACAGGAAGCCTGTGTTCTCTTACATACCCTATTAATCTGCTATTCAACACCTCCTCCCCTTTCTTTCCATCAATGGTATAGAAACAAATTTTAGTCCAACCCAAATTCTGAATCAAGGCATTTGTCTGCATTTTGAGCTTTTCCCATCAATGAAATATGCTCAAGGTGACCTAGAACAGCCATATGTTTTCCTACCAAGTCTCGACGGGTCTGGAAGGAGCTTGGAGCCACTGCTCAGTTTGAGGTCATGGCGCACTGTGCTCAAGGACACTGGAGTGGAGGACATAGCCTCATGTGGCCTGAGCTCGGATCCCAATTGCCAAGGATGGGAAGATGCAGAGACCAGGCCTCCCAAAGTGAGAGTCAGCCCATGAGGCAGCCAGCACCAGCGCTGCCCTTCAAGCTGGTGCAGGCTTCCCCCTCAGCCTCAATTTCCCCATCAGAAAAATTGGGCTAGGTCTGATCTCCTTCCAGCCCCTATAGCAGGGTTTTACATGGGAGCCAGGACATACGAGACAACAGTAGGAAATGTCAGAGGATGGCAAGGTCTGCGGCTACAGTCACTGGATAGCCAGTTGTAAGTTAGCCTTGCTCTTAGTTCTCTGGACCGCTCCTTCCCAAGGCATCTCCCCTTCCCTTTCCTTCTGACTCAATCCTGAACTCGCTGGGCTGCTGATATGGCTGGACAGGGTGGGTTCCTTTCATTGGCAGGCCTTGCTCCTGCGGTCTCCCTGTATGCCCTAGACCTTACGGGTGAACATCAACCTACATCCTTACACTGGACGACACCCCACCGGGCCCTAGCTGGTGGTGTTTGAGAACATGGCCTGGAAATGAGGACCTGGACAGCTGAGCCTTTGGACTTCCAGGTTGCCCCACCTTTGGGGCTACTGGATTTAGCAAGTCACACTATAGATGGAGGTCACTCCAGAACTTCCCTCCGCTAAAGGGACCTGCTCCTTTGAAGCCTTGAATGCCTACGGCTTACTCTGTAGTCTGGAGCAAGGCTGGCCTCTTCCAACCAAGCCCAGGACAGGGCAGGCCACACATCAGCTCAGGCTTCTATTTTCTGTGGCATGCAGGTAAGTAAGACAAATCTGTCCTTCTTTATTCTCTATTTGCATAGGGAGCTCCTGGCTCCCAGGTAGAGAACTCGTGTGTGTGTCTGTGTGCGTGTGTGTGTGTGTCTGTCTGTCTGTCTGCAGAAGCAGACAAACCTCACTAACTTTTTTTTTTTTTTTTCAAAATAGCAGAAAGAGGAAAAAAAATACAAAACTAGAAATCCATAATAGGCACCTCTAGAGATTTAATGTTTCTAGGGTAAGGAAAGCCCAGGCGAACCAGAGGCTTATTAGAAGGAAATGGGTCTTGCAGTCTGGGAGAGACATGTGATGTGTGCCTCATTTTATTTTTAATAGCAGAACAGGGTGTGAAAAATATGCCCATAAAACCCGCGGACACATTGGAACAGGCAGGATCCCTCTGGCTCTAGGAGGACGGCTCCCAGCATTGAGTGGGCTTTGGCCACTTTCCCATCCTTGGGAACTGGGGACCACAGATCAAGTTTTCAAGAACAGCCAGTAATGTTGCGTGCTTTTCACTGAAACGTACTCCTTTTCTTTGGGCCAAAGTCTCTGGTGCTTCAGGGCTACGTGAGCATGCTGTATCTTTGGTCTTTAATTAAATTTTACTCCTCCATCTCATGCAACACGTGCACGTTAGACAGTAGTATGCCAATTTTAGCCACCTCCAAGACGTCTTTGTGGGCCACAGAAGTGCTGTCTGCAATGGTGATAGGAACCCGTCCAACTGTCATTGTGTGCTGTATGAAAGGACACGTGGCAAGACGCATCATCTCAAAGAAGGACTCCAGTCTCCACACGCATATGGAGTCGCCAGAATCGAAGTCGGCGTTCCCACAGGGATCTGAGCCCCTCCTCCCTAAAGGAAAGCAGAGAATCTTGAGCCAAGCAAGGACTTGGAAAGAAATAATCCTGTTATTCAGCCCAAGAGATTTACTTCTCATTATGCTGGGAACTTTTTTTTTTTTTTTTTCCTGAGACAGTCTTGCTCTGTTGCCCAGGCTGAAGTGCAGTGGTGCCATGATAGCTCACCGCAGCCTTGAGCTCCTGGACTCAAGGGATCTTCCTGCCTTGGCCTCTTGAGTACACACCACTATGCTTGACTAATTTTTTATTTTTAATTTTTTTGTAGAGACAGGGTCTCACTGTATTGCCCAGGCTGGTCTTGAACTCCCAGCCTCAAGCAATCCTTCTGCCTCAGCCTCCCAAAGCGCTGGGATTACAGGCATGAGCTGGTAACTCTTTTTTCTTTCTTTCTTTCTTTCTTTTTTTGTTGGAGATATGATCTCGCTGTGTCACCCAGGCTGGAGTGCAGTGGCATGAGCTCGGCTCACTGCAACCTCTGCCTCCCTGGTTCAAGTGATTTTCCTGCCTCAGCCTCATGAGTAGCTGAGATTACAGACACTCACCACCATCATGGCTAATTTTTGTAGTTTCAGTAGAGACGGGGTTTCACTATGTCAGCCAGGCTGGTCTCGAACTCCTGACCTCAGGTGATCCACCTGCCTCAGCCTCCCAAAGTGCTGGGATAACAGGCACGAGCCACTGTGCCAGGCTTTCTTTTTTCTTTAAAAAAAAAAAAAAAAATGTCTGCATTGAGACCTAGCGCCCTCTGACAATCAGGCCTCAGCTCCACGATGCTTCCTAATGACACAGCCCATTCCAGGCAGGAACAACGGCAAAAGCACAGCTACCGCGGGGCGCAGACTCATTTCTCAGGCAACAGATAAAGTCCAGACAGCAGCCAGCATCGATATTAGCTGGCTGATGTTTGGCTTTGAAGAATCAGGTGAAATTTACAGTACTAATTTGCCACCTCACACTGGTAATGAAGACAACAGTTTTTCCTATCTCAGTACGTGCACGATGCAAAAGCTGCTTGTTCTCCACAGAAATATATCTTCAGGAAGATTGTGGGTCTTCACTGCATGAAGTGATGGCTCTACTAACAAAGAAGATGCTTTGTGAGGATACATGGCACTGAGACATTGCAAGACTGGAGAAAGATGCGGTTCAGCAAGGCTAGGCAAGACAATTATTTAAAAGCAATGGAAATGCACCAGAAAATGTAAGATATAAAACTAGAGTTATTTATGCAAAGAAAGAAATTGGGCAGAGACTGAGCCTATGACAAAGAGATTTAGAAGGGGTTTTCACCTTCTCGAAGAAAGGTAAAAAATGAATAATTACAGATGATTAATAAGCCATTCATTCTGCAAAGAGTTGCTATTTAGTTATATGTCAGTTGCTGTGCTAGGATAGATAAGTAGCAAAAGAAACTTTCCAGGCTGCAAGAAATCTGTATTACAGTTGAAGAGACAGAGAGGTGACCAGATGTTCATAAGCAAGAATGACAAGTGCTATAATCCAAGTCTGCACAAAATCCCACGGAAGTCATGTGGAAGGGACAACTCTGAGGAAGGGTTGTTGGGGTTATGCTTGAATCTTTTAAATCTCAAGTCTATCAAGAGAAGGGCAAACGGGCAGGGGTGGGAAAATGCGGCAAGACACGAGCATGTCTACAATTCTGGCTGCCTGGTGGGTGGAGAAACCGGAAACACTGAGAAATGAGAGTGGAGAATTGCACTAGGGTGATGCTATACTTTGGATGTTTCCACTGTTGAAATTTGATCTCCACTGTTGGAAGTGGAGCCTAATAGGAGGCCTGTGAGCCACGGGGGCAGATCCTTCATGAATAGATCAATACCATCTCTGGGAGGAGCGGGAGGGGTCGCATGAGTCCTCAATTAGTTCCTGCAAGAGTTGGTTAAAAGAACCTGGCACCTCCCTCTCTCTCTCTTGCTTCCTCTCTTACTATGGGATCTTTGCATACACTGGCTCCCCTTTGCCTTTCTCCATGGGTGGAAGCATCCTGAGGTCCTCACCAGCACTCGAGCAATTGCTGGTGCCATGCTTCTTATACAGGCTGCAAAATCATGAGCCAAATAAGCCTCTTTTCTATATAAAGTATCTAGCTTCAGGTATTCCTTTATAGCAATGCAAAACAGACTAAGACAGGCAGTATTGCAACAGGCCTTCAGAGTCATCTGGGCTCCACCCTGCAGGCCAGGGGTTGGCAAAGGATGGCCTGTAGCCAAGCCTAGCTCACCACCTTTTTTCACAAATAAAGTTTTATCGGAACACAACCATGCTCATTTGTTTCTATATGTCTCCACCGGTTGTCTATTATCTCCTGATTTTGTGCTACACCAGCAGGATGGAATAATTGTGATAGGAACTGTGTGGCCCACAAACACTAAAATATTTATACTCTGGACTTCTCTTTTTAAAGTGTGTGACCCTTTCATGTAGGCCACAGGGAGCTCCCAGTGGTTTTAAAATATATGTTTTTAAGGGTGAGATTTTTAGACTAAGAGCTCAGGCATCAGGGCGGCTACTGCTGGAGTAACAAGAGATAAGAAGCTGTCACAGAGTCTGAGGGGAAGATGATGAGCTCAGAGCTAAGCCAGCATGGTGGCAGAGGACACTATGGAAAGAAGGGCTTGAGAGACTTTTCAGAGAGAGAGTGGATGGTGCTCAGGGAGAGCTCAGATGTCAGAGTCTGGGAGAGGGACGATTTGAAAGACAACGCTGGAGGGCCGGGCACAGCGGCTCACGCCTGTAATCCCAGCATTTTGGGAGGCTGAGGCGGGTGGATCACTTGAGGTCAGGAGTTTGAGACCAGCTTGGCCAACATGGTAAAACCTAAGAAAGAAGTACAGTAAAAGTAAAAATGAAAGTAAAATAAAAGTAAAAGTAAAGACAAGACAAGAAAAGAAAAGAGAAGGAAAGGATAGAAAAGGACAGGAGAGGAGAGGAGAGAGGAGAGGAGAGGAGAGGAGAGGAGAAGAGAAGAGAGGAGAGGAGAGAGGAGATAAGAGGAGAGGAGAGAACACTGTAGTTTATGTGACAGCATTAACAACACACAGTTCAGGAGGGACTGCAGGCTGTCTTGGAGGGAGGAGCAGTTTGGCCACACTGAGGACAGGTGTCTGACTGATACCCTGGTGGTTGCTTCTAGTGAGCAGCTGCAAATATTTGACAAGAGTTTGGAGACAGGTGATGCTGAAAATATGACAAGAATGGAAAACGGGGATAGAATGATGATCACTGCATAGAAAATGCTGGTTTAATCCCAGGGAGGGCTTTGGTGTGAATGAGTTCTAATTTAATTATAACCTATCAGTCTGCAAATATGACCAATTGACTTCAGTAGTTAGGAGACACAGAGGTGAAAGGGACAGAGCTCTGAAGGCAGAAGGAAGTGTGCTAGAAAAAGGAGATTGGGGCCGGGCACGGCGGCTCATGCCTGTAATCCCCGCACTTTGGGAGGCTGAGGCGGGCACATCACCTGAGGTCAGGAGTTCAACACCAGCCTGGCCAACATGGCAAAACCCCATGTCTACTGAAAATACAAAAATTTGCTGCGCATAGTGGTACATGCCTGTAATCCCAGCTACTCGGGAGGCTGAGACAGGAGAATCACTTGAACCTGGGAGGCAGGGGTTGTAGTGAGCCAAGATCGCACCATTGCACTCCAGCCTGAGCGACAAGAGAAAAAGGAGGCTGGGCATGCAACAGGAGCTCAGAAGCGTTCCCATTTTTAGTAATGTGGGACATTTTGGACATTACATTATATATGGTCATTATACTACATATATAGTATTATGTGTATAGTATAATATATATAGTATAATATAAATATATGGTATAATGTCCATAATGTCCTACATTATTATATACTGCATAGTATATATTATACATAATATACAATTATATAGGATATATTAATGTATAGTGCATAATATATACTATATAATATACAGTGTATAATAATAACATGGGACACAGAAACAAGCCACTTAGATGGAAGGGTAGATACACTGCTGCTTTGTATAATTCACTTTTTTTTAGCATCATCATCTCCACCGGGAATTTTTTTTTTTTTTTTTTTTTACTTTTTCATGGAAAGATCTATTTTAATTTATTTTTTAATATTTTTAATTGAGGTCAAAAATATAATTTACCATCTTTACCACTGTTAAGTGTTCAGTTCACTGATGATAAATACATTATACATATACATTATTTATTTATTTATTTATTTTTTGAGACAGAGTGACTGCCGTACAGGCTGGAGTGCAGTGGCGCCATCTTGGCTCACTCCAACCTCCATCTCCTGGCTTCAAGCAATTCTCGCGCCTCAGCCTCCCAAGTAGCTGGGATTACAGGTCTGTGCCACCGCACCAGGCTGATTTTTGTGTTTTTAGTAGAGCCGGGTTTCGCCATGTTGGCCAGGCTGGTCTCAAACTCCTGGCCTCGTGACCTGCCTGCCTCAGCCTCCCAAAGTGCTGGGATTACAGGCGTGAGCCACCGTGCCCGGCCATATACATTCTTTTTTATTTCCATCCCCCACCTTCTCTCCCCTCCTTCCTTACTTCTGGTAACCAGCAACCTACTCTCTATTTTCATGAGATTTTCTTTTTTTAGCTCCCATATATGAATGAGAACATGCAATATTTTTCTGTCTGTGCTTTACTTATTTCACTTAACATAATGACCTCCAGTTCCATCCATGGTGCTCAAAATGACAGGATCTCATTCTCTTTTATGGCTGAATAATAGTCCATTGTGTATATGGACTACAACCTGGTTTTTATTTTTCGGGGCACATTTTAAAAAGGGATTATGACTCCTTAGGTGATTTGTTATTTGAGATATGACTGCATCCATTTCAATAAATAGTCTTTGAACGTGCCTCTATTCCAGGCTCAGACTTGAGAAGAAGGCTCAAGTGAGACATGGCAGAGGCACGCCTGAGCCGAGCCCAGTCCTGAAGACACTTCCCGCTTTTGTTTGCTGAAATGGAATCTTATTTCCCAAAGCATTTTAGGCAGTTTCAAGGACTTCAATGAGACTAGCCTGGACAACATAGCAAGACCCTGTCCCTGTTTTTTAAAAAAGGCTTAAATTTTACCTAAGGGAAAAACACGCACAGGAGTTGGAGGAGAGAAAGATGAAGTCGAAATCTGTGAGGAAACACACAGGGAGGAGGTGAGACTCGGAGGCTGAGAGAGGCTGAGGCTTGGAGGAAGCATGGCGGAGAGGCCCTTCAAAGAGGGCACAACAGGGTAGGGAAGCAGAAGGAGACTGAGTTGGAGCTCTGGGATTCTGCTGGGTGGCGCCCTGCAAAAGGGCACAGCTAGCACTAGTGGCCAGCCATACTTCCAAGTTAGCTGCAGGTATTAATCTGGAACTAGTCACTGCATCTGTGCTGTAAGATGAGAATCCAGCGTTGAACAGGACTCCTGTAAATCTGTAAATTCTCCAGCCCAGATTCACGTTGGCCAGCTACCACCCAGCTGTTGACCAAAAGAGCCAAACTCTGTGAAATATTTAAAGAGGTTTATTGTGAGCCAATATGAATGATCACGGCTGGGGTACAGTCTCAAGAGGTCCTGCGAAAGTGCCCAAGGTGGTCAAGTTATAGTTAATTTTATAATTTTAGGGAGATAGAAATTATAAGCAAAGACATAAATCAATACATGGAAGGGGAACAGTGGGGGTACTGACAGGTCATAGGAGGATTCAAAGATTTTTGAGGCTGAGTGCAGTGACTCATGCCTGTAATCCTAGCACTTCGGGAGGCCAAGACAGGAGGATCATTTGAGACCAGCAATTCAAGACTAACCTGGGCAACATAGTGAGACCCCATCTCTACAAAAAATTAAAAACCAAATTAACCAGGAGTATTGGCGCATACCTGTAGTCCCAGCTACTAAGGAGGGATGGGAGGATTGCTTGAACCCAAGAGTTTGAAGCTAAAGTGAGCTATAATCATGCCACACCTAAGAAGTCAGAAGAAAGGAATGCTCGAGTTAAAATAAGGGGATTGTGGAAGCCAAGGTTTTTGTTAAGTAGATGAAGTCTCATAGGTGGCAGCCCTCAGAGAGCATGTGATGCTATACCCATCAGGCTGGATTTGGTATTTTATTACCTTAAGATACTGTTTGGTCAGTCTTACAATCTGCATTTTAATCTTAATGCAGGTCAGTTATGCCTAAACTCTGACAGGGAGGGGACATAACAAGGTGTGTCTGACCTCCCTTCCCATCATGGCCAGAATTCAGTTTTTCAGAGTGCTCTGGGGTCCCCTTGGCCCAAACTGGGGTCTGTTCAGTTGGTTGGGGGCCTAGGATTTTATTTTTGGTTTACATTGCTTAAGAATGAGTCACTGTTGCCAGGCATGGTGGCTCCCACCTGTAATCTCAGCACTTTGGCAGGCCAAGCTGGGCAGATAACCTGAGGTCAGGAGTTTGAGACCAGCCCGACCAACATGGTAAAACTCCATCTTTACTGAAAATACAAAAATTAGCTGAGCGCCAGTAATCCCAGATACTCAGGAGGTTAAGGCAGGAGAATTGCTTGAACCCAGGAGGCGGAGGTTGCAGTGAGCTGAGGTCGCACCACTGTACTCCAGCAACAGTGCAACACGCAGTCTCAAAAAAAAAAAAAAAAAAAGAAAAGAAAAAAAAGAATCACTGTTGACCCTGGGAACAGGCAGGAGGCAGTGTTGGGGAAAAACGTGCACAGGCCCAGTGCTCAGGGCTAGTGGGGCACTGATAGGATGAACCTACTGTGCATCTCAGATGTCCCCGCATGCCACACTCCTGGCCTTTCTCATTACCTCATGGCCAAAACCACATTTTTTAATTAAAATGTGAATCTGACTCCTTCCCTAGCTGTCATTCTGAAAGAAGGGCATTTTTGTAACTTATTAAGTGGTGAAATTATACCAACAAAGACTATCTCAGGTTATGAAAAATAATTTCTTTCGTGGCCAAAATCACATCTTTAATTGAAAAATTAAGTCAACTACTTCTCTATCTAGCATTCTGAAAGCAGAGCATTTTGGTAACTTTATGAGATGGTGAAATTCTACTGACTAACTAAAGAATCCCAGGTCATGAAAAGTAATTCCTTTCTTCAGCTAGAATGGCACAAGATAGTCAGAAAGCTAGGGGCATTTCTAAGGGTTTAAGAACTAGAGCATAAAGTTAATCTGTCCCCAAACGTTACACCTGGACAGATTAAGCTGAATCGATTTTAGCATGCCAGATAGGTTAAAACTAATGGAAAATTCCCCAACAGTGAAAGAACAAAGCAAATTAGAACAGAAACAAACAAGGAAGCCCAGCCCGGCCAGAGATACTGAATGCTCCAGGCAGGGCCGAAAGGAAAATGAGTGGATGAGATTTAAATATGTATGAGAGTGATAATCACTGGAGGGTCTCCATACAAAATGACAAATGAGAAAATTCTCAGGGCTGACCCCTCTGGGCAGATGACGAGTGAAGTCAGAAGGAAGGGATCTCACATTGCTGGAACACATCAGTTCCATTTGTCTGGAGTGGTTCTAGACTCCACTGCTAGGTCATCAACAGCTGCAACTCCAGAGGATCAGTAAGGCAACTGCTCCTCCAAAAAAGCTTGAAAAACTGTTCAGAATGGGTTTTAAAAGTCAAAAGACATATTTCAAGCAGTATCTATGTTGTGATCTTATTTTAATAAAATAAAAATGATACATATTTTGGAAGACTGCAAGAACGGACCTCAAAATATTAACAGTGAATTTTCTGTGTGGTGAGATTACAGCTGATGTTTATTTTCTTTGCTCATCGGTATTTTAAAAGTCTCTGTTATAAACTTGCTGTATTAGTCCATTTTTACACTGCTGATAAAGACATACCCAAAACTGTGCAGTTTACAAAAGAAAGAGGTTTAATGGACTTACAGTTCCACATGGCTGGGGAAGCCTCGCAATCATGGTAGAAGGTGAAAAGCATGTCTTACATGGTGGCAGAAAACAGAAGAGCGAGGACTTGTGCAGGGAAACTGTCCATTTAAGAACCATCAGATCTCACGAGACATATTAACTATCACAAGAACAGCACAGAAAAGACCTGACCCCATAATTCATTAACCTCCCAGTGGGTCCCTCCCATAACATGTGGGAATTCAAGATGAGATTTGAGTGAGGACAAAACCAAACCATATCACTTGCATTATATGTTAAAAGAAAGGAAAAAAAAAAAAAAAAAACAGAGCTAACCCTACATAGAATATTGTATTAGTCTGTTTTCACACTGCTGATAAAGACATACCTGAAACTGGGTAATTTATAAAGGAAAAGAGGTTTAATGAACTCACAGATCCACATGGCTGGGCAGGCCTTACAGTCATGGTGGAAGGGGAAAGGCATGTCTTACATGGTGGCGGCAGGCAAGAGAGAACTTGTGTAGGGAAACTCCCCTTTATAAAGCCATAAAATCTTGTAAGACTTGTTCACTACCACAAGAACAGCGTGGGAAAGACTCATCCCTATGATTCAATTACTTCTCACTGGGTCCCTCCCATGACACGTGGGAATTGTGGGAGCTAAAATTCAAGATGAGATTTGGGTGAGGACACAGCCAAATCATATGAGATAGGCTACATTTTCCAGATTACACATAACTTTTAAAAAATAATTTCAACTTTTACTTTAGATTCAGAGGGGCACATGTGCAGGTTCATTCCATGGGTATATTGTGCGATGCTGAGGTTTGGGGCAAGAATGACGCTGTCACCCAGGTAGAGAGCATAGTGACTAATAGGTAGTTTTTCAGCCCTTGCCTCCCTAGTAGTCCCCAGGGTCTATTGTTCCCATCTTTATGTCCAACACATGTTTTTTAATGAAAAAATGTCCCCAAAATGTATATAGAAAAAAAAATTATTTATATTTCATTGTCAGCAATAACCATTACTAACATATTAGCACATTTCATTCTATACTTTTTAATATGCAAACGTTCTTAATTCAACTAGGATCATGCTCTCTCTATAGCTTTATATCTTTTTTTCACTTAACATACTCAATTTTCAATCTTCCATATTGGTAATTAGTCTGCAAAACACCATTTTTAATGGTTGATTTAGTATTCCATCCTATGGCCATAGCAAAACTGATTTCACCAAACTCCTATTGTGCGATAGTTAGATAATTTCCAATTTTACATAATGTTGCAATGGAAATCTTTGTACACAAATTGTCATGTATTTTCATGGCCATTTCCTAAAGATGACTTCCTGGGAATGGAATAACTGGTCCAAGGGCAAGAACACTTTTCAGGCACTTAATACACATTGCCAAGTTGCCCTCAAAAAGGCAGTATCAATTACACCACCCTCTGCTTCCCATCAATTTCAGGCACAGAAATACAGTCCCCTTGGAAATACACCTTTCATCCAGCTATCTCTTAGGTTTTAGTTCTTGACGTTCAAGATCCATAGGATTTCAAGCCTACACTTCAAGGAAAAGGAGGTAATTCAGATTATGTCTAAAAAAGGCCTGCAGGGTGATTGTGGGATGGTGAGTGAACCCCACATGCAGCACAGGGCCTGGCCCTAAGGAGGTCCCCAAGAAAGACACATGAGCATCTGAATCCAGGTGAGGGGGCCAGGACTCACTGAGGGGAAAAGGGCTCCCCTGAAAAGGGAGAAGGAGAGGTTTGAGTGGGGAGAAAGCTACTGTCCTAACTCGAGAGCCAGGACTGTTTTAGGGGTGGAATGCTTTATATAATATAATATATATATTATATATTATTTATCTATATTATATATAATTATCAATTATATATTATCTATATGTCTATATGATATATAATTGATATATATGAATTATATATAATTATATAATCTGTAATATATCTACATTATATAATTATATATTATCTATTATATATCTATATTATATATACTTGATATATAAATTATACGTTACATAATTATGTATTATATAGTATAAATATATAAATTATATATTATATAATTATGTATTCTATACAATATAGATATATAAATTGTATATTATACAATTATGTGTTATATATAATGTAGATATATAAATTATATATTGTACAATTATGTATTATATACAATATAGATATATAATTATGTCATATATAATATACGAAAATCAAAAATCAACACAGACATGAGTCCCTCAGCTTCCTCCTGGACTCTAAGCCAGGTCACTGTCTTTTTACAGGAAATATGACATGATTTGCATGTGTGTGCACACGTGTTCTGCAATAGTTGGCCTGTGATTTGCTTAGGATTACATTTCTGGGTAGACAGAATTATCTATCTACCCAGAAACATGTTTGATTATTATAGACATCAAATGTTTATTATAATAAAAATGTTTTGATTATTATAAAGGTTTTATCATAATTATTATAAACAAGTATATTATAATAAATATGTGTTTTGATTATTATAAACATGGTTGATTATAACATGTTTATTATAATTATAATATATATTATATAATTACATATTCATTATAAATTATATATAATATATATTATATTACATGTAATATATAATAGTTTGTTCTACAAAAAGATCGACCTTTTCCCACCTTCCAGCAAACTCCACAGTGTCAGGCGAGAAGCCTGGCACCCCCTCCACAAAATAGTCATTTGTCACACGGCCACAGGCATCTTCTCAGGGAAAATTAGGCCAACTGCCTGCCGAAGTCAGACAGTAGAAACTGCATCATTTGGCAATATTGGATGTGTCTGCAAGTGGCAAATTGAGTGGAATGTATCCGTGAACAACATGGTAATAATCAATACAGTTAATTTGTCATTAGATCAGACTGTTCCTAAGCTACAAATGTTAATATCCCGAGATTAGAGACTCCCTGGCAGCTGAGGAAACAAAATCATTTTGTGGATTTAGCATAGAGATGCAGGCCAGAAGAACAAAATCCAAGTTCCAGAAAGAAACCAGAGAAAAAGTGAATGGAGAGAAGGGAGAAGTTCCCTCAGGAATGGCACCACCTCCCCTGCCCCCAGGGTCTTGGGAATCCTTTCAAGAAGCTAAATTTAGCTGGGCAGGTGGCTCACACCTGTAATCCCAGTGCTTTGGGAGGCCGAGGTGCAAGGATGACTTGAGGCCAGGAGTTTGAGATTAGCCAGGGCAACATAGCCAGATCCCATTTCTATGAGAAATTTAAAACATTAGTTGTGCATGGTGGCACATGCCTATAGTCCAAGCTACTGGGGAGACTGAGGTGGGAGGATCACTGGAACCCAGAAGTTAGAGGCTGCAGTGAACTGTGATCATTGCCACTGCACTCCAGGCTGGATGACAGAGCAAGACCCTGTCTCTAAGAAACAAACAAACAAAGCTAAGTTTATCTTTGGATCATTCAATTCAACTCAATTCAACAAATATTTCTTAGGCACCTACTATATGTCAGGCAGCAATCTAGGTGCTAGGACCAAGTCCCAGGAGACCAAGGTATAAATAGCAACAAGACATCTAAGCGGTGCTGAAGAAAATAATTGTTCAATGATACTTGTAAAGCACACTAAGGCAGCCTCTAACCAGCACCACTGCAATAGCTATATTGACCACGGCAATGGGATTTTGCTATGGGGGAGAGAGACTGGGCTCAACTCTGAATACTGCATGGCCAAGGGGGAATTCAGAGCCGGGGAGTGGGCTGCAGGTCCCGGCTATTTACCACTGTTGCAGTGACCCCGACAGAACGAGAGGACAGTGATGGTCACACATTCGCTTGACTTCTCACGCCTAATTCATCCATCTTGTAGCGTCTTAGACCAAGACAGCTCAGATGCCTACAACAGGGTCCAAAGACTTTTAGCTGCCTGCTAGAAGTGAGCAGAAAACTTTCTGCTTGTGTAGCTCAGCCCATGAAACAAAAAATTCTCCTAAAGCCATCTGTCAATTAACTCATGGCACTGAAGCGTGGAACAAAATGACAAATGGTGGGAGTTGGAGGAACTGGTTCTAATCGAAACAAGAATTCCTCTTCTGTTGTGTGATTTTTTTCCCATTTTAACTCGTATCAACTTTGTCCTTCCTGTCGTCGTATGCAAGGGCACACTTAAACACCGAGCAATGTCTTGTTTCTAATTTTCTTGCAAATACGAGAGGCCCTGGAGTCACTATCTGTAAAAAGGTAGCCAGAGAGAATGCGAGACCACTTGAGGGTAAATCGTGGAAAGGATTGAGACTGGCTCAGGGAAGCTCAGGGGAAGCCCAGGGAACCGCTCCCCTCTGTAGCTCATCAAATCCCTGCACACCAGCACTCGCATTTGTTCTCTGCCGCATTATTTCTCAGTCCATTTGGTCTTCCTGATAATTGATAAAGGGCTGGCTATGAAGGAAATTGTTCTCCACTGCAGGGTGCATAAATATCCCATTATCAATAGGAAGCAATTTACTTGCTTAAAATTGCCAACTCTCTCATTTTGTTTTAACACGCTGTTTCTCTATCGAAATAAGTCTACACCTTTGAAAAGGCTATCTCCAAAGCCTCACACTGGCTCTGGCTTGAAAAATAAATCTGAAATCAGCTGAGGCAGAATGACCTCATCCCAGCCCTCTGATATTAAAAGGGCAGCTCAGAAATGTGGAAAAATTGCTCTAGGAATTCCATCTGCCAGAAATGTAATCCTAAGCAAGATACAGGAGAGTTAGCTAACTATTTCAGAACACACGTGCACACGCACACACAAATCATTCCATATTTCCCCTAAAGAGACAGTGACCTGGCTCAGAGTCCAGGAGGAAGCTGAGGGACTCATGTCCGTGTGGATTTGGGGATTCTGAAGGTAAATAGTGTGGTAAAGGTAACATTGCAATTTATTGGAGAAAACAAGAATTACTCAATACGTAGACTACAATGAACAGTTAAGAACTTGGAAAAAATTAAGTTACAACTGTGCATCACACCATAGACCCAAATTCACTTTTGGAAAATTAAAAAGCAGAGGGAATTAAAACGATAATAATTAGATGACACTTCAGAGGCCAAGGGGGGAGAATCACTTAGAGGCCAGGAGTTTGAGACCAGCCTGGGTAACACAGCCAGACCCTGTTTCTATAAAAAACTTTAAAAATTAACTGGGCGTACTACAGGCACATAACTGCGTGCCTTTGCATCCTCATAGCTTAACTCACACTTATAAGTGAGAACATATGATATTTGGTTTTCCATTCCTGAGTTGCTTCACTTAGAATACTGGTCTCCGACTCCATCCAATTTGCTGCAAAGGCCGTTATTTCATTCTCTTTTATGACTGGGAGGGTGTGAGGGGTTGAGGGATGAAAGAATATAATACATATTGGGTGAAATGTACACTGCTTGGGTGACAGGTGCACCAAAATCTCAGAAACCACCCATAAAGAATTAAATCACCACTAAAGAATTTGTCCATGTAACCCAAAACCACCTGTTCCCCAAGAACTATTGAAATAAATATATAAATAAAAATTTTTTTAAAAATCGTAACCTGTTCCTTGGGACTCCAAGGGTAAAAACCCAAAGGACAGTACCATTCTATCCAGCAATCATTCCATCCAGTAGATTGCTGGATGGAATGGTACCATTTAAATACAGAGGTTAGGGCACAGAGGGGATATTTGAGCAAAGACTTGAGGTAAGGGTGGTAGCCATGGGATGTCTAGAGAAGAGTGTTCCAGACAGAGGAAACAGTCAGTGCTAAATCCCTAGGTGGATGTGTGCCCGATGTGTTGGAGGAACAGCAAGGATACTGAGTCACTGAGTAGGGGTGAAGTGAGTGGGGCAGGAAGAGAAAAATAGGTGAGAAGACCCAAGAGGGAATGGGTGGGAAGGCAGATTATGCATATTTTGTGTTTTTACTGTGAATGAGGTGGGAGCTCTGGCAGGTTACAGAGCAGAGGAGTCACGGGATCTGACTTGTGTATTTAAAAGATGCCTCTGGCTACTGGAATATCCTGAGAGCAGAGAGAAGCTGCTTCTGTGGTCCAGGGGACAGAGGATGACAGCAGTGGAGGAGGGAAAAGTGGTCAACATATGCATGTGTTTTAAGGTAAAGCCAGCAGGGTGTTCTGAAAACTGGGGTGTGGGATGAAAGAAAAGGAGGGACGTCAGGAAGGCTCCAAGGTTTCTGACTCCAGCAACTGGAAGAAAAATCCAGAAGGCTTGTTTGATGATGTGCCTGGTATGGTGTAGGGTGATGGCAACATTAGCACTGTGCTGGTGGGAGTGTAAATTGGTACAATTGAACAGTAAGTAGCAAGAGCCCTCAAAAATACAGACCTTGTTTGATCAGAGCAAATCTTAAATGGACATTTTTGAGATAACTAGAGAAATTTAATTAAGAGAAGTATGCCAATTTAAGCTACAGAGACAGACTGATGTGATTATAAATGAAATGATATGATATCTGGGTTTTCTTCACAATATTCCTGGAAAAAAAATGGTGGGGGCAGGAGTGATCGATGAAATATAATTCATAAAATGTTGAAAATTGTTGAAACTCAGTCTTTGGGTATGTTTGACAATATTGGTAATAAAAATATTTCTTAAGTGTGCATACCCTGCACCCAGCAATTCCATTGTAGGAATTTATCCTAAAAAATAAGAGATATATATTAAGAGATATTTATTACAGCCTCATTTGTAATAATGAAAATAGGAAACCACAAGCAATAGGTGATCAGCTAAATGAATAATATGAAGTCATTTAGTTGAATATAGTATTAAGTTTAGAAATTGGTCTGTATGCGTGCAGAAATTTAGTATATAACAAGAGTGACACTTCAAATAATGAGGAAAGATGAATCCAAAAAATAATGTGGGGACAACTAAGTAGATATCTGGAAAAAAATAAAAATGAAACTGTACTCCACAATTTATACCAAAATACATCCCAAAATAATCAAAGATTAAGTGCATTAAAACAAACTTATAATTGTTATTACAAAAACATGAGAATTTTAAAATAATTTTAAGAGTGAATAAGGGAGGAAACAAGAACCAAAAGCCATAAAATAAAAGACCAATAAGTTCTATATAAATCCCAAAACGGGCCAGGCGCAGTGACTCACGCCTGTAATCCCAGCACTTTGGAATGCCGAGGTGGGTGGATCACCTGAGGTCAGGAGTTCGAGACCAGCCTGCCCAACATGGCGAAGCCCCACCTCTACTAAAAATACAAAAAATTAGCCGGATGTGGTGGTGGACATCTGTAATCCCAGCTACTCAGGAGGCTGAGGCAGGAGAATCACTTGAACGCAGGAGGCAGAGGTTGCAGTGAGCCGAGATCGGGCCACTGAGCAACAAGAGCGAAACTCTGTCTCAAAAACAAAAAATTAATTAATTAATTAATTAATTATTTTTAAAAAATGTTTTTCAGGGCAAAAATCAGGATAAGCTAAGTGAAAAATCAAAAACAAAGTAAAAGTGTTTGCAATTTTTATTACAAAAGAGGAGCTAATTTCCCTCACATTAAAAAATTTATATATACAGGATCAATAAGAAAAAAGGCCAACAAGCCAAAATAAAAATGTTGAAAGAACAAGAGCAGATAGTTCCCAAGGCCAGGATTACAAATGGCTTTTAAACATATAACACCAAGTTCAGCCCAACTCATAATCAGAGAAATGCAAATTAAAAGTACATTTGTATACTTACATTTCACCTAGGAGGCAGATAAAGATCAAATGGTTTGATAGCACACAGTGTGGATAAGACTGTGTGAAAACAGGCCCTCTCAAACATTAGTGCTGGGAGTGTGTGTTACTATAAACTCTTTGATTTATAATTTGGCAATTCATACTGGTTATAAATGCATACTTTAACTCAATGATTCCACCTCTAGAAATGTATTCTTCAGGCATACACACACATAGAATAATGTATGAACCAGGCAGTGGTTGTAATACCGTGTGGTGTGTGTGTGTGTTATAGATAGACAGATACATTTTAAAGATCATATTTAATGATACTAAGGAATTATTGTTACACTTGTTAGGAGTGATATTAGTTTTGTGGGGTTTCTTAAGTCCTCATATTTTTGGAGATATATGCTAAAATAATTACAGATGAAATGATATAATGTCTGGGATTTGCTTTTAAATAATATAGGAAGAAGGAGGATTGGTAAATGGAAGTGTAAATAAAAATGCTTGGTTCAAGTTAAAGCTCAGTGATGGCCCCCTTAGCACTCATGACACTCAAATTTTCCATAACAAAACCTCAAATATTAAAAAGCTCCGAATCAACTCAAATAGCCATTAATAGAAAAGTTAAATAAACTATGATACACCCAAACAGTGGAAGAGTATTGCTATGGTTTGGACATGGTTTACAATTTGTCTCCTCCAAACCTCACGTTGAAATTTTATACCCAATGTGTCAATATTGGAAGGTGGAGTCTGGTGGGAGGGGTCTGAGTCATGAGGGCAGATCCCTCATGAACAGACTAATGCCCTCCCTCAGGGGTGAGTGAGTTCTTGCTTTATTAGTTCCCTCAACAGCTGGTTGTTAAAAAGAACCTGGCATCAACCCCCACCAGGCTTCCTCTCTCACCGTGATATCTTTGCACACATCCGCTCCCCTTCTGCTTCTTGCCCTGATTTGACACAGCCTGAGGCTCTCACCAGAGGCAGATGCCCAATTTTGAACTTTACAGCCACCAGAATCATGAGCCATATAAACCCGTTTTCTTTATAAGCTACCCAGTCTCAGGTATTTTGCTATAGCCACACAAAATGGACTAAGACAAGTATATAGCTGTTAAAAGACTAAGCTTATTTTATATCCTGATGTGGAATGACCTGCAAGATGTATTGTTAAATGAAGAAGCCAGATGCAAACAGTGTGCATTCAAATGTTTACCATTTACTTATGAAAAAAAGAAGAAAGACTAGACCAATGTGCTTGTAAGATGCATCAGTGATATAGTGGGGAGCATAGCTGCCTTCCAATGTGCTTGTAAATATTAGATTGGTGCAAAAGTAATTGTGGTTTTTGCCATTAAAAGTACGGGCAAAACCACAATTGCTTTTGCACCAACCTAACGTGTAGAGTTTGTCTGGATAATACATAAGAAACAGATATTCCTGGTTGCCTCTGCAGGGGGATACCAGGTGATGGTGATAAAATGGAAGAGGGATAGGTGTTATGAGGGACACTTTCAGTATATGCTTTTCTACCTGTTGAAATGTGTACCATTATCTATCCAAACAAGTAAAATTTGTGATTGTAAAAATACATACTAAATCATTAACAGTGGTTATTGCTGAAGGATGGGATTGTGGGTGATTCTTATTATTTTCCCAATATTCTACAAAGAATGTATTTTTTCTTAGGTAATTTGAATAAACGGAAGGTTATTTTTGAAAAGGCAAAAATCAGGAAATGACTTAATCAAAGAGCTTATCTCAATCAGCAAACAGAAGGTAACCCACTAATTCCCAGTTACAGGACATTGCCACAGCCCTCTTCTTCGAGAATCATACTTCTTGGTGTACTAAGCACCCATGGGTCATCAGAGATGGCACAGGGTAAGGACATGATACTGAGTGAGATCTGTTTCTGCCCTTAAAGCACTCATGAAGGGGCAGAGTGGAGAGAGAGGCAGAGAAGCCAGCAGGCCATTACAGCACGAGGAGATAAGTGCTATAATATCCACAACTGAAGAAATCTGAAGAGGGAGGTGGGAGGGGGTCATGGGAGGAAACTGATTTTTCAGCAGGGATGTACATGATCCTTAAAGATGAATGGTAATTGGATTCAAGATGCTCTATGGTGATGATTCCGTTTAGTGTCAATGATAAAATGGCAGACTCCATTTGTTAATTGACCTCCCCTGATGATTCAGCACTGAAACGATGCCTAATAATTTGCATGGTCCTCCAGTGGGGAGCTGAGCTAAATTTACCTATCGCTGCTCCTCATGCTTTTAAACTTTTACCAGATATCAGAACAAAAACCTTGCTCCATTCCCAGATTTCAGTTACTATTCTAAGTGAATTCAATACCCGAACTGCTTCTCTAACAGCTTTACCTCCACTCCATTCAAGAAACCTGACACATGTGCAAATTCTGGATCTTGCCCTGACCTAACATTGTTCACACTCTAACATTTTTAACTCTAAAATTTCACTCTCATTCCATGACCTCATATTTGCCCAACTCTGCCACTCCCATCATCTGCTCATCAACAATCCAAGACTGACTCTTCAGCATTTCTCTGGATTGTCAGCCTTCATTGACCCTTCCCACTCAACCCAACTAGTGAAGTTGCCTGGAACCACTCTCTTTCCAAAACCCCATCTCTGTTACCTCCCAGCTCTCTGTGACTCTGTTCTGCACCTCTAAGGAGTCTTTCCACTCCTGTGGCCAGACACAATTCTTCACCCATCCCACATTATTGTCGTTCAAGATCTGCATTATCCTCTTCAAGCCCTCAATCCCACTTCCCAAATCCATCCCCAAACTCTCAGTGAATAATGAAGTCCTCCAGTGGCTCAATGTACATGCAATATATATTTATCGATATACACAAATAACTCAATCCACACAAATACATATTGATCAATATAGCTCTATAGATGCTCAACTTATAAGGTTGTGTCTCAGCAAACCCATTATAAGTTGAAAACATCGCAAGTCCAAAATGCATTTAATACACCTAACCTACTGAACATCATCGCTTAGTCTAGCCTCTCTTAAACATGCTTAGAACACTTCCATCAGCCTACCGTTGGGCAAAACCATCTAACATAAAGCCAATTTTATGATAAAGGGTTGAATGTCTCATGTAATTTCTTGAATATTGTACTGAAAGTGAAAAACAGAATAGTTCTATGGGTACTCAAAGTATGGTTTCTACTGTATGTGTGTTGCTTTCACACCATCATAGTCAAAAATTCATAAGTCAAGCCATCGGGGACCATTTGAAGTTAGTTTTCATCACTACAGAACATTCCATCTCCAGTTAATTGATATATAGGTTGCTGAAAAAAATTATATGAAGGATGCCACCACAATAAATATATGTTTGCATCTTGCATAGGCAGTGTTTCTCTCCAGCAGCTGCACAGCCAGTCTACCGGGTGGGGGCCCAGAAAAAATTATGTCAACATATGCTGAATTTGCACTTGTGTGCTACTGGAGTGTGTTAACTCCATTTCTGACAATATTGTATGTCCTTGGCTAATGAAGTGAGTGTATTAGCATGCGAGAGGGTTCTCTCCAAGACAATGTTGCCCATCAGAAAAGTTAAAGTGGGAGTCCCCAGCCCCCAGGCTACAGACCAATTTCGGTCTGTGGCCTGTTAGGAACTGGGCTGCAGAGCAGGAGATGAGCAGTGGGCTAGTGAGCATTACTGCCTGAGCTCCATCTCCTAACAGATCAGCAGCAGCATCAGATTCTCATAGGAACGGGAACCCTGTTGTCAACCGCACATGCTAAGGATCTAGGTTGGGCACTCCTTATGAGAATCTGAAGCCTGATGATCTGAGGTGGAACAGTTTCATTCTGAAACCATCCACCCCCAACTATCCATGGAAAAAATGCTCTTCCATGACACCGGACCCTGGTGCCAAAAAGGGTGAGGACCACTGAGTTCAAGCATTAAGTTCATTTGATGGACACTACACAATGACTAGAAATAATGCTTAGACTCCTAATGACATGAGAAATGTTCATAATTTATTGTCAAGTGGGAAATATAGAGTCATGTGACCATCATTTTGAATGATGAGATTATGCCAAAAGGATTTAAGAACCAGCTTGAAGAGGCCACTACTATATTAAAATAAACAATAACAGCAGTAGCTTATAATCTGTTGAATAAAATAGGAATTGAAGAGTCCATACAATATAAATGAATGAATGAGGATAAGAAAAGGCTCGTACAGAATAATGACAAAAAGTGTTGCAAAGATGATGGACTTAGAAAAACCACTGTATGATTATCATATGGTTACATATGGTAACCACTTTAGTAATAATTGATTCAGGCAAAAATCACTAATGGATGCTAAACCTAGTGGGTAAAAGTTTGATGATTATGGATATTCACACAGTTTCAAAGTATTTTCCCACTGAATACTAATTACAAAGGGGGAAAGAGCCACTTTAGAGTGGAAAAGCCTGACAGACTCCACCTGAATTCAACGATCAAAGTCAACATGACCAGTAATGGGTCAAATCACCCCTACATATCTCCTGATTGGGTGCCAGGACAAGGATACATCATTATCACTTCTGTGATATTTCTGCAAAAGCTGCATAACTTAATATAACTATGAAGGAACATCAGACAAATCCACAATGAGGAATACGTTACAAAATAACTGGCTTGTAACCTTAAAAACTATCCAAGTGGTGAAAATGAAAAGCTAAATGCTATGGTTTGAGTATGTTCTCTTCAAAATTCTTCAAAATTCATGTTGAAACTTAATCCCTATTGTAGTGGTATTAAAAGGTATTAAAAGGCCTTTGGGGAAGCGGTTAAGTGATGAGGGCTCTGCCCTCATGAATGGATTAGTGCCTCCTGAGAAGGCTGGAGGGACCTAGCTTAGGCCCTTTTTGCTCTTCTGTTCTTCTGCCCTGTGAGGACATGGCATTCCTTCCCTCCACAGAATGCAGCAACAGGGCGCCATCTTGGAAGCAGAGAACAGCCCTTGCCAGAAACCATTCCTGCTGGCACCCTGATCTTAGACTTCTCGGCTTCTAGAATTGTGGGAAATACATTTCTGTTCTTTATAAATTACCCAGTAATCCAAGGTATTTTGTTATAGCAGCTCCAGTAGATGGAGACACTAAACAAAACACAAAACCTAAGGAACCTTTTCAGATTGGAGAAAACAGAAGGGACACCACAGATGGATGCTAAATTCAGACATGCCTCAAAGATATTGCAGGTTTGGTTCTGGACTACCACAATAAAGCAAGTCACACCAATTTATTGGTTTCCCAGTGCATATAAAAGTTAAATTTACATTATTACTTTTGTCTATTATGTATGCAGTAGCATTATATCTTTTAAAATGTACTGACTTTTATTTAAACATATTTTATTGCTAAACTATATAAACAATCATCTGAGCATTCAGCAGTTCATAATCTTTTACTGGTAGAAGGTCTTGTCTAAATGCTGATGGCTGCTGACTGATCAAGGTGGTGGCTGCTGAAAGTTGAGGTGCCTGTGGCAATTTCTTAAAATAAGACAACAATGAATTTGGCTGCATAGATGGACTCTTCATTTCATAAAAATTTAATCTGTAGCATGCAATGCTGTTTGACAGCATTTTACCCAAGTAGAACTTATTTCAGAATTGGAGTCAATCCTCTTAAGCCTTGCCACTGTTTTATTATGTAAAGGATATGCTGATGGAATATTCTGCAATGTTCACAATGCCATTTCAACAATGTTTACAAAGCATCTTCACCAGGAGTAGATTCTATTTCAAGAAACTACTTTCTTAGCTCATCCATAAGAAGCAACTCTGCATCCATTCAAGTTTGATCATGAGATTGCAGAAATTCAGTTCCATCTTTAGGATCCACTTTTAACTCTCCTTCCCTTGCTATTTCTACCACATCTGCAGTGACTTCCTCCACTGAAGTCTTGAACCTCTCAACATTATCCATGAGGGCCGGAATCTACTTCTTCCAAATTCCTTTTAATGTTGATATTTTGGCCTCCTTCCATGAATCACAAATGTTCTTAATGGTATCGAGAATAGTGAATCCTTTCCAGAAGGTTTTAAATTTACTTTGTCCAGATCTATCAGAGGAATCACTACGTACAGCAGCTATAGCCTTAATTTCATACACGTTTCTTAAATAATAAGACTTGAAAGTTTAAAGTTTAACTCCTTGATCTATGGGCTGCAGAATGGGTGTTGTGTTAGAATGCATGAAAACAACATTGATCTCCTTGTACATCTCCATCAGAGCTCTTGGGTAACCAGGTGCATTGTCAATAGCAGGAATATTTTGAAAGGAGTCTTTTCTTCTGAGCAGTATTTCTCAACAGTGAGCTTAAAATATTCAATAAACCATGCTATAAACAGATGTGTTGTCATCCAGGCTTTGTTGTTTCATGTCTAGAGCATCAGCAGAATAGATTTACCATCATTGTGAAGGTCCTTAAGATTTGCGGGATGATAAATGAACACTGGCTTCAGCTTACAGTCACCAGCTGGATTGGCCCCTCACAAGAGTCAATCTATCCTTTGAAGCTTTGAAGCCAGGCATTGACTTCTCCTCCCCAGCTATGAAAGTCCTAGATGGCATCTTATTCCAACAGACGGTTGTTTTAGGCTGGGCGCAGTGGCTCATGCCTGTAATCCCAGCACTTTGGGAGGCTGAGATGGGCGGATCACCTGATGTCAGGATTTTGAGACCAGCCTAGCTAACAAGGTGAAACCCCATCTCTACTAAAACTACAAAAATAAGCCAGGCATGGTGGTAGGTACCTGTAATCCCAGCTACTCGGGAGGCTGAGGCAGGAAGAATTGCTTGAACTCAGAAGGTGGAGGTTACAGTGAGCCAAGATCGCACCACTGCACTCCAGCCTGGGTGACAAAGCAAGACTCTGTCTCAAAAAAAAAAAAAAAAGGCTGGTTTTTTTCTGCACAGAAAAAAATCTATTGTTGAGTTGAATGTAGTCACCTTCATCAATTTTATTAACTGGATCTTCATGATAACTTGCTGCAGCCTCTACATGAGCACTTGTTGCTTCACCTTGTGCTTTTACATTATGTAGATGACTTCTTAAACCTCATGAACCAACCTTTGCTAGCATCAAATGTTTTTTTCTGCAGCTTCCTTGCCTCTCTCAGCCTTTATAGAACTGAAAAGAGTTGAAGCCTTGCTCACTCTGGATTAGGTTTTGGCTTAAAGTAATGTTGTGGATATTTAGGGTCGATCCAGAACCCTAAAACTTTCTGCATATGAGCAATAAGGCTGCTTTGTTTTCTTATCATTTATGTGTCCTCCGGAGTGCCACTTTTAATTTCTTTCAAGAACTTTTCCTTTGCATTCAAAACTTGGCTAACTCTTTGGCTCAGGAGGCTAGCTTTCAGCTTATCTCAGCTTCTGTCATGCCTTGCTCGCTATGCTTAATCATTTCCAGTTTGTAATTTAAAGTGAGAGACATGAGACCCTTCCTTTCACCTGAACACTTAGAGGCCATTGTAACATTACTAATTGGCCTAATTTTGATGCTGTTTCTCAGGGAATAGGGATCCCCAAGGAGAGGGAGAGAGATAGGGAAGGGCTGCTCAGTGGAGCAGTGAGAACACACACAACATTTATTAAGTTCACCATTTTATATAGATGTAGTTTGTGGCCTCAAAATAATCACAATAGTAACATCAAAGATCACTGATCACAATGTAAGAATTAAAGAAAGGAAAGAAACATGAAATGTGGCTCAACAGTTAAGGACAGGTTTATTTTAGAGAAAACAAACCTGAGAGGGGCTTCTGGCCAAGTTATTTCAGAGAGCCCTTCTCTCTTACAGACTAAGGATATTTAAGGGTTTTGGAAAGTGGGGCTTGTCATAGGTTCAGAATGTTTCTATGTGAATGAAAGTTTATTGCAGGGTTGGACCGTCTCTGGTCGGAGAAGAGGCTATCTCAGGGTTGGTATGTTTCTGGTCAGAGAGGGGTTTATCTTTGGGTTGGAATGTTTCTGGTTATGCTGACATTAGCCATTAGGCTGATGCTCTGGGGCTGGATTTAGCTGGGTTTTAATCAAAGAGAACTTTGGTGGTGTTTGTTCAAGATGGTGACGCTCCTGCTCTGTAACACAGATCGTCCTAACTGATATAATAATGAAAAAGATTGAATAATTTGTAGGGGAATCACCAAAATGTGACCCAGAGGCACAAAGTGAGCACATGCTCTTGCAAAAATGATGCTGACAGACTTGCCCAACCATGGGGTTGCCACAAACTTTTAATTTGTAAAAAAATATATATATATTATATTATATATTATATAATATATTACATATATAATATATATATCTGCAAGGTGCAAGGTGCAATAAAGTGAAGTATAAGACGTGGTATGCCAGTATGATCCTGGATTGAATGATTTAGCTGTAAAAGAAGTTATTTGGATAACTGGGGAAATTTGAATAGAGTCTGTGGATTAGGTGGTGGTATATGATATTAGTTTTCTTATTCTGATGGTTATAGTATGCTTATGCTGTAGCATCTTTGTGAAAAATATACTGTAGCATATTCAACAGTGGAGGACAGCACATCTGCTGCTTACTGTACAAAAGTTTAGAAAAAGAACAAATTTTAGTATAAATGATATAAATATAGCATATATCAAATAGATTTGAGAGAGAGAGAAAGAGAGAATGATACAGAAATGTGCTCAAATGTCTACAATCAGGAAATCTGGGTGAAAGATATATAGGATTTCTTTGTACTGTTCATGCAACTTTCTGCTATTTTTGAAATTATTTAAAGTAAAATAGTAAAACCAAAATAGACGATGTGATGGCAACTTAATTATATCCGTGTGGTGAAATATTACACACATTCAAAAACCACATTTAGTAAATGACATCAGCAAATACGTTTTCTTAAGAAATCAATATATAAAACTATATGTGTAATATGGCTTAACCTATGAAAACATGTGCCTAAGGAAAAAAGACATAAAGGAAATAAATGACATGTAAAGATGGAATTATCATCAAGTGGTGATAATTCTAGATGATCATGGGAAGTTCTTGGTGGTGGCTTTATTTTTATTTTGGATTTTTTCTTTTTTTTTAATAAACGTCTCCAGGTATCTGGCTCTTTTGAGAAGAACAAAATGTTATTCTACAAAATGAAACCAACAATGAGTAAACTGAAGGCTTGACTACAAGTGTTCTCTCCATGCTGGGGAGCATTTTATTGATGCCATCTGAAGCCTCAGAGTGGAAATCCTGTTTCACAAAATTCAAAGCTTCTGCTCTTACACCTGATTCCTTGGGAGACTCTTTTCTCCTACTTGTATTAACCAATTCAGCTGTGAGGAGCAAAGGAGCTGGGGACTATGCCCTTAGCTGGGCTCTGAAGGTGCATATTTTAGCACCGGCTGAGAACTGAGTTAGCTAATCTTCAAAGAGGCTGCCTACCATCCCATTCAACAACATAAAAAGCAATTTGTTTAGGGGGAGAAAAGCCATTTCAACATGAAAATTGGTTTCACGACAATATGCCTGATAAAACAGCACATGAAGGAACCACTGGCTGGCCTCTCTCCCCTGGGTCCCCCCAGCCCCCACCCTTACCCTTTCTTTCGGAACTGTCACCATAATGGAAAAGGAAGTTCTCTCAATGGAAAAACATGCTGGAACACATTTTACCTCTGGAATAATGGACCAGGACTGCCCACACGTTCTATGAAAAACAAAATATTTGGTCATTCTGCTCCTTCTACCTGAATGCGTTCTAAAGATTGCAATGCCATCATCTAGAGTTCAACCTCAAAAATTCATCCTTGACTCCTCCCCTTCTTGTCGACGGTACCTCCAGCATCCAGAGTGGTGTGTCAAAGACATCACGTCTAATCATGCTTCGCTTCAGCTTCAAATTTCTCACTGGCTCCCATTCACTCATTCATTCAACAAGCAGGTATAGGGCTGCTATTCCACACCAGGCCAGAGCCCATGGATATGGGGCAAGGTCAGATCCATCCCCTCTTTGATGTCCCAGGCCCTTCCAGAACTGGGCCATGTACATCTTCTTCTAAGCACCTCAGCCCCACGCCTACCATCTTCTAAGCACCTTGGCCACGCCCACCCTCTTCTACCCCCCCCAGCCACGCCCACCCTCTTCTGCCCACCTCCATCATGCCCACCCTGGGTCTTCTACCCACCTCAGCCACACCTACCCTCTTCTAAGCACCTCAGCCACGCCCACCCTCTTCTACTAACTTCAGCCACACCCACCCTCTTCTACCTACCTCAGCCATGCCCACCCTCATCTAAGCACCTTGGCCATGACCACCCCTCAGCCATGCCCCCCCTCCTCTACCCACATCGGCCATGCCCTCTTCTTAGCACCTCAGTCAAGTCCACCCTCTTCTAAGCCTCTCAGCCACGCCCACCTTCTTCTAAGTACCTTGGCCACGCCCATCCTCTTCTAAGCACCTCGGCCACGTCCACCCTCTAGGCACCTCAGTGCTCTGCCCCTCCTTAACCCACCCTACAGAGCTGATGGCTGTATTTGGAGAAGGTCTTCACTTTCAGGACTATATACTATGTTACTACTTCCCTTCTCTCTCGTTGCAAATGACAAACACCTTTTTATTCGTTCAGATTTACCGAGTCTGGTCTCCTACTAAGCCCTCTTTAGGAAGAGGGAGAAGAGGCCCCTCTTCTCTGTAATCTCGTTGGAATATTTCACCACTGCTGGGGGAGGTCAGGAAAGCATGCTCAGAAGTAGAAGATTCTGTAATCTCAGCAATTTGGGAGGCTGAGGTGGGAGGACTGCTTCAGGCCAGGAGTTTGAAACCAGCTTGGGCAACAAAGCAAGACCCTGTCTCTGCAATAAATTTAAAAATTAGCTGGGAGTAGTGCTGAACACCTGTAGTCCCAGCTACTAGGGAGACTGAGGTGGGAGGATCGCTTGAGCCCAGGAGTTCAAGGCTGCAGTGAGTTATGACTGCACCACTGCACTCCAGCCTGGGTGACGGAGTGAGATCTAGTCTCAAACTAAGAAAGAAGAGAGAGGGGGAAGAAAAAGAGAGAGGGGGAAGGGAGGGAGAGAGGGAGGGAGAGAGGGAGGGAGACAGGGAGGGAAGGAAGGAAGGAAGGAAGGAAGGAAGGAAGGAAGGAAGGAAGGAAGGAAGGAAGGAAGGGAGGGAGGGAGGGAGGGAGGGAGGGAGGGAGGGAGGGAGGGCTTCAACTCCTAGAAAGACAAAATCATGACCTAGGGCCACACAAACTGCTTCTTTTACTAGGGAGGGAAGAAAAATTTAAAAAAAGAGAGATGGGGGCCTACTACAGGATTGTTGACACCTTGTCCAGCACCACGCAAAATGCCTTGGCCAAGACTAACTTGAACTTGAACTTGAAAACTCTCCAAGCTTGCCATCTACATGCCTGACGACTGGCCCAGAAGAATTCATTTGCCATCAGTGAAGGATTGGCCAAACGCGCTTGATGAAAAATCCTCAAATATCCCAAATTAGCCTCTGAAGCTCTGGATTATAGAAGCAGAAGGTAAACTCGTATGGGTCCCGTGTGGAGGAGACCAGTGTGCTAGCAATGTCCCTACACACCACTCTTGTTTGCAAAGGGCACTGAACTCCCGAGATGTAAATGGCCTGAGAAACCTTTACCCACTTTCGCCCTGATATAACCACAGAGGGCCTCTGTTATAGACTGATTGTGTCCCCCTCTACTAAAACTCAGATGTTGAAGTCCTAACCTCCAGGTAGGGCTTTTAAGGAGGTTATGGGGTTAACTAGGGTCATAGGGTAAGGCTTAATCCAGTAAGGCTGGGGTCCTTATAAGAAGAGGAAGAGAACCAGGCCCAGTGTCTTATGCCTATAATCCCAATGCTTTGGGAGGCTGAGAAGAGAGGAGGATTACTTGAGTCCAGGAGTTTGAGACCAACTCAACATAATGAGGGCAACATAATGAGATCCCATCTCTACAATTTTTTTTTTAAATTAGCTGGTGGTGTGTGCTTTTAGTCCCAGCTACTTGAGAGGCTGAGGTGGGAGGATTGCTTGAGCCCAGGAGTTGGAGGCTGCAGGGAGCTATGATCGCACCACTGTACTCCAGTTTGGACAACAGGACATGATCATGTCTCTAAAGAAAATAATGATAATTAATTAATTTTTAAAAAGAAAAGGAAGAAACACCAGGGTTCTCACTCTCTCTCTGTGCATTCCCAGAGGGAAGGACATTTGAGGGCACAGTGAGAAATTGACCATCTGCAAGCCAGAAAGAGAGGCTTCACCAGAAACCAATCTTGCAACACCTTGGACTTCCAGCCTCCAGAACAGTTAGAAAATATGTGTTGTTTAACGAGGTCAGGAGATGGAGACCATCCTGGCTAACACGGTGAAACACCATCTCTACTAAAAATACAAAAAATGAGCCAGGTGTGGTGGCGGGCGCCTGTAATCCCAGCTATTTGGGAGGCTGAGGAAGGAGAATGGCGTGAACCTGGGAGGCAGAGCTTGCAGTGAGCTGAGATCGCACCACTGCACTCCAGCCTGGGCGACAGAGTAAGACTCTGTCTTAAACAAAGAGAAAAAAGAAAAAGAAAATGTGTGTTGTTTAAGCCACCCATTCTGTGATACTTCATTATGGCAGCCTGAGCAGACGAACAGAGTTTCATTTGGGGTTCAAAAAGTGAGTGATCCTATTTGGCCAGACAGAGACCCTTTGTACTAGGGAGGGCTGGAATGCCAACCTAGGGGCAATATATTAGTTTCCCATTTCTGCTGTAACAAATTACCCTAACTCTATGGCTTAAAAACCACACAAATTTATTATCCTATAGCTCTGGATGTCAGAGGGCCAAAGTGAGTCTTACGGGGCTAAAGTCAAGGTGGTAGCCAGGATGGTTCCCTCTGGAAGCTCAGCAAATAATCCATTCCTTGCCTCTTCCAGCTTCCAGACACCAACCACGGCTCCCTCCTCCACCTTCAATGCCAGCTGAATAGCATTTTCTCCTCTCTCTAACCTCCTGCCTTGCTCTTGCAAGGACCCTTGTGGCTACATTAACCTACTCAGATGCTCCAGGAGAATCTCTTAATCACTTCTGCAAACTCCCTTTTGCCACATAAGGTAACATATTCAGAGGTTCCAAGGTTAGGACATGAACATCTTTGCAGAGGCCATCATTCAGCTAACACAGGCAACTAGTGGTCCAAAGTCACCCACTGAGATTCTCCAGAAGAGGACAAACCAAGGAGAACCTGGAAGGCCATCGGGGTCCAGCAATGGGCTTCCACGTTTAAGCAAAAAGAATGGCATGGGCTTACCAAATAATGGAAGATTGTTTTCCTAAGGAAACCAAGGAACAGAAGGATTATAGGCAAAACCGCTTGGATAGGACAGGACCAGCTGCTCAGAGAGGACTCCTGAATACAGAACGCTGGGAAGAGCCCCCTGTATCTTCAGATCATGATGCCAAGAGGCACTCTCCAGCAGCATCTTCCCAAATGTGGACAGCCTGATGGCGAGTAGGCAGTTGGGCCCACAACACTAGGACCCAAGCCACAAAGCTTGGCTAATGCTCACACTAACTGGCCCGGAGGCAAGACTCCATCACTGTCTCTGCGCCTGGAAGCCAGCACAGAGCCATCCCTCGGGGAAGGGCCCCATGAGTCCCCATGTCACCACCGTAGCCACCTACAGGCAGAGCTTGGTGCAGCTCAGGTTGGGCATCCAAACACATTGGGCCATGCTCACCACCATCCAGACCTGAGTGCCCTACTGGGACAAAGTGTTCTGTTTGTATCATGATCTCCTCATTCTGAGGGACGGACCTCCCGTGGTGGGAGTGCTCTGGGGGAAAGAGACGCAGAAGCCACCAGTTCCTTCTAAGCTGCTTCAGGATGATGGGGCTGAACATCACAATCCCACCTGCAAAAACCTCAGAGGCACAGACTTCAAATCACAAAGCACTTCACGCACTTGTAAGTCTCTGTGAGTGGTGATGCTGGGTGTTAAGGGGATGCCAAAATTATTACCAAGATATAACCTCTGCCTACAGAGAGCTGTAATCCCCATGGATGAGACAGAGGTTCACGAAATGACACAAACACCAGTCAAACTGATGGAAGTATAAAAGAATGTACTGATTATTAACAAATACCAGCAGAATGTACAAACAAATCGGTTGAGCCCATCTGTCCTAGTGGGAGATCTTGATTGATGACAGGGGAACTACTAGTCAGAGCTCATTCATTCATTCATTCATTCACCTATTTGGCAAATATTTGTTGAATGTGTTGCATGCCAAGTACTGCACACAACAAAGATATGCAAAGATGAAGAAGACATGGTCCATGTCCTCAAAAACTCCTGATCTAGGAAGACAGACAAGTACCTTAAAATACATTGGCTGGGTGCAGCGGCTCACACCTGTAATCCCAGCACTTTAAGAGGCCAAGACAGGAGGAGCACTTGAACCCAAGAGTTTGAGACCAACCTGTGCTATGGGGGGACTCAGGGGCTTCTAACAATGCCTAGTGAGAGAAAGGTCTGGAAAGTTTCCCAAAGAAGGTGACATTTCCACTGAAATGTGCTTCCAGAGAAGGACTTAATCACGTAAAGTGAGAAACGAAAAGTTTTAGGCAGACAGAGGGGAAAAAAAACACAGGGTATTTTTGAAAAACTGAAGAAAGTTCCAGAAAACTGGAGAAGAGAGGAAGAAGGACAAGTGGAAATGGAGGGACAGACAATTTCAATTGGCTTTCCAATTTCCAGAAGATACAAATTCACCTCAGGGGCAAAGGAAACTATTTGAAAGTTTGTTGGTTTGTTTTTGAAAGAGTTTCGCTCTTGTTACCCAGGCTGGAGTGCAGTGGTATGATCTCAGTTCATTGCAACCTCTGCCTCCCCTGTTCAAGAGATTCTCCTGCCTCAGCCTCCAGAGTAGCTGGGGTTACAGGCGCCTGATACCATGCCCGGCTAATTTTTTGTATTTTTAGTAGAGACAGGGTTTCACAATGTTGGCCAGGCTGGTCTCGAACTCCTGAGCTTACTTAGGTGATCCACCCACCTCGGCCTCCCAAAGTGCTGGGATTACAGGTGTGAGCCACTGCACCCAGCCCATTTGAAGGTTTTAAGAGAGGATTCACAGAATCAGATTTACATTTCACTCATTCGGCCAGCCAAGACCTATTTAGTAAATACCTTTGATGTGAGAGGCCCTGCTCTAGGGGATAAAAGCAGGAACAGAACAGACAAGGTCCCTTCCTTTGTGTAGTTTACATTATCGTAAGAGACGCTGACAATAAACAACTAAGCACATAAATTAATACGATAATTAAACACTTTGAAAACATCCCCCTGGCAGCAGCAATGCGGGGAGAATGGATTGAAAGGAAGCAAGACCAGAAACAAGGAGAAAGAGTAGGAGGCCCTGGCCGTAGTCCAGGCAGGAGATGAGTTGGCATGAGGCAGATCATATTGAATACCTCCTCCAAAATACTCCTTCCCCACTCCACCTCTCCAGCCCAACCTTCATCCTGGCCAGCAGAACCTGCTTCCCACACCAACAGCTGAAAATGCCAGAGACTCACTTTCACTGCCTCGTTTAGCTACAGCCTAAACAAGTGACCCAATCATGGCCACTGAGACCTGAGAGTAAGGCTACAGAGGGGCCTCGTGGGTAGGTTTCCCTTCCCCGTAAAGAGTGACACAGCAAGATGCGTCCCTCTTCTTTGCTCGATGTGTTTGTATCTGCAAGTTGTGCTGAGAACTGTTGCAGGCATCTTGTGACTCTAAGGACTGAGGCATTAAGGGTAGCGGAGTGAGTAGTTTGAAAGTACCTGAGTCTTGATGCCATTCTTGACTCACTGAATCAGCCCTGTAGCTGCCCTATCTCTTACCTCTTATTACGTGAGATTTATTTATTTGTTTATTTATTTATGTATTTATTTTATTTATTTATTTATTTATTTATTTATTTATTTATTTATTTTTGAGATGGAGCCTGTTGCCCAGGCTCAAGTGCACTGGTGCAATCTCAGTTCAACCACAACCTCCGCCTCCTAGGTTCAAGCAATTCTCCTGCCTCAGCCTCCTGAGTAGCTGGGATTACAGGCATGAGCCACCACACCCGGCTAATTTTTGTATTTTTAGTAGAGATGGGGTTTCTCCATGTCGGCCAGGCTGGTCTCAAACTCCCGACCTCAGATTTCTACCCGCCTCAGCCTCCCAAAGTGCTGGGATTACACGCATGAGCCACTGAGCCTGGCTGTTATTATGTGAGATTTTTAAAGAAACAAACAAAAAGCCTCTCACTGATGAAGCCACTTTTGGTTTGGTATTCTGTTTATTGCAATCAAAAATCGCTTCAGTGATATGCTGTGCAATGCTAGGACACTTGCGATAGAGATTTAAAGAACTAGAGCCTGGGCAATATAGCAAGACCCCATCTCAAAAACATTTTTTAAAAATTAGCCAGGCATGTGGTACGTGCCTGCAGTCCAGCTACTTGGGAGGCTGAGGCAGGGAGGATCACTTGAACCCAGGAGGCTGAGGCTGCAGAGAACTATGACCACGCCACTGTATTCCAGCCTGGGCAACAGAATGAGACCCTGTCTCTGAAATAAAATAACATAGCCAGGCATAGTGGGTTATGCCTGTAATCCCAGCATTTTGGGAGGTCAAGGCAGGTAGATCACCTGAGGTCAGGAGTTCGAGAACAACGTGGCCAACATGGTGAAACCCCGCTTTTACTAAAAATACAAAAATTAGCTGGACATGGTGGTGGGCACCTGTGATCCCAGTTACTAGGGAGGCTGAGGCAGGAGGATGGCTTGAATCTGGGAGGCAAAAGTTGCAGTGAACCAAGATCACACCACCGCACTCCAGCCTGGGTGGCAGAGTGAGACTTCATTTTTAAAAAATAAAATAAAAAGTGGGTAGGTGCAAAAACTATTTAGAAAGAAGAATTGACAGAGTGGAGTGATTGTCACTGAAGGTGAAAGAAATAGATATCTCTGAAGTCTGTGACCAGCAGCCCAACAGATAGACCATTTATCACTGTGTCAGGGAACACAGAAAGAAGAGCAGACGTGGACAACTTGGAGGTTCCCTTGCGACTTCCAAAGTGAAAGCAGGTGAGAACAGACAGAAAGGCAAGGGCTGGTCTGGGCAACCAACCCAAACAAGTCCAACTGGCATTTCCCTATCCCGTGGGTCTGCACATTAGGTTACGTGGTAACACAGAGAATAACATGGTTATTTTACTGAGATGCTAAGGAGAGATTAGGTCACCATAAAATATGACTCCCTGATGAGTTCTCATGATGGTCACAGGAAGGAAGAGACATTCGTCACAATCATCAGCAGTAAAAAAACACTTTATTTTCTTTTAAGTTGTTTGTTTGTTTGTTTTTTACAGAGTCTTGCTCTGCCGCCCAGGCTGGAGTGCAGTGGTACGATCTGGTGCCACTGCAACCTCCGCCTCCCGAGTTCAAGCGATTCTCCTGCCTCAGCCTCCTGAGTAGCTGGGATTACAGGCATGCGCCGCCATGCCCAGCTAACTTTTGTATTTTTAGTAGTAGAGATGGGGTTTCACCATGTTGGCCAGGCTGGTCTCAAACTCTTGACCTCTAATGATCTGCCCACCTCGACCCCTCAAAGTGCTGGGATTACAGGCATGAGCCACCATGCCTAGCCAGAACACTTTATTTTTATGCAACACTAGAGTAAGCCTCTGACGCTTAATAGTTGCACAATATGGACATTTGTGGATCCATTGCAACCCAGATAAATAACAGTGGGTTCATGAATTCAAAGCTCTGCTATAATAAGCAGCTACTTATTATCTCAGCTTATCTTAGAATCTCAGCTCCCTCCAGCCTGAGATTCTGAGGCCTGGGAGGGGCACGCTACTGATGGCAAGACCCTGCATGGAGAAAAGTTACCAGCACCATGGCTGCTGCAGCACTGTCCCCAAGCTAGCCCTGCAACCATTCCCAACATCTTCCTTCCATACTTGATAGAAAGCTAGAAGAAGTCTAGCCTCCTTTGTTTGAAGGGATAACCATGGAACTCAATCTTGGTCAATGAAACCTAACCAAGTTAAACAGAAGCTGGCAGGGAGCTTCTGGGATACCTTGTGCTTTTCTGATGAAAAGGGCAGACAGAGCTGGGTCCCTCCGTGTCTCTTCTCCCTCCCCTTTCTACAGAGTCAGGTGACCATGGCAGGAGCTTCAACAGCCATTTTGTGACCGTGAGGAAAAAAGCAAACAAACTAACTCAATAAATAAAAGGATGACATAAGGAGGATTCCCCGCCTTCACTTGGGAAATCTCAAGGGAACCTCCAAATTGTCCACATCTGTCCTTCTTTCTGTATTCCCCGACACAGTGATTACTGGTCTACCTGTTGAGCTGGTTGTCAGGGACTTCAGAAATACCTATCTCTTTCACCTTCGGTGATAATCACCCAGTCCTGTCAATTCTCCTTTCTAAAGAAGAATACGGTGGAGAAGGATGGAAATAGGCCTAAATGGTGTCATGAATCAGCTTAATCCAAGGTAGTGACTTTCTGCCTCAGATTTCTCATATAAAACAATGACAAAAAAAAATTATATTTGCTTAAGGCACTTGATTTGTTTACTTACAGCTAAATATATCCTAAATTATCTAGAATTTGGTACCTAAAATGGTGGCTGGAGGCAACAGACCCTAAAATGTGGAACTCTCTGCTTGAAGGAGGTAGAATGCTGGGCAAAGAAGACTCAGCTATTCTGAGCTAGAAAGTTGGCGGTTCTTGTACCGCACGTTCTCACTTGTAAGTGGGAGCCAAATGATGAGAACACAGGGACCCATGGAGGAGAGCAACACACACTGGGGCCTGTAGGGGGCAGTGGCGGGTGGGAAGAGGGAGAGCATCAGGAAGAATAGCCAATGGATGCTGGGCTTAATATCTAGGTGCAGCAAACCACCATAACACACGCTCACCTATGCAACAAACCTGCATATCCTGCACATGTAGCCCAGAGCTTCAAACAAAACTTGAAGAAAAAAAGAAAAAAAGTTGGTGATTCTTGTAATGTCACGGAGACAAATCTAGGAAGTGGAATGATATAATATTATATATATATTTTATATGCATATTAGGATTTTGGTATAGGTCAGTTCCTTCTAGAAGTTTTCAACAACATTCTATAAGACAGAAACACTTAGACTAGAGGTAACTGATGTTATAGCAGAGAAAGAATAAATTACGTCTTTGCTACTAGAGGCTCTCTCTGCCTTCCACTTGGAAATAAAATTCACTGAGAGTCACATAATCTATTACCTTGAGCTTTAAGAGCCAATTTCTGTGCCCTAAGTTAAATATATAAAAACAGTTGGCAGAAGGTATTGGTTTCAGTAAGGGCAGAGTAGCTTTTATCATACTAATCCTCCTACAGATAACAGCAATAAATTCTGAACAAAATATGGAAAATAAATATTTGAAGGCATAGGATGGTGGCCAAAAGCAGATAGAAAGTGAAGGGGATCAGAATCTTCGGGGTTTAAAAAAAAGAGGATATATGGGCCAGGCATGGTGGCTCACAGCCGTGGTCCTGGCACTTTGGGAGGCCAAGGTGGGCAGATCACTTGAGGACAGGAGTTCGAGATCTGCCTGGGCAACATGGTGAAATCCCGTCTCTACTAAAAATACAAAAAAAAAAAAAATTAGCCAGTTATGGTGGTGCATGCCGGTAATCCCAGCTACTCAGGAGGCTGAGGCAAGAGAATCACTTGAGGCTGGGAGGCAGAGATTGATTGCAGTGAGCCAAGAACACGCCACTATACACCACCTTGGGCAACAGAACAAGACTCTGTCTCAAAACAAAAAAACAAACAAACAAATAAACAAAGAGGATACATACATGTTTATATGGCTTTTCTTCTGAAGGTACTCCTCCGTCTGTGTGAGTCATGAGGTGGTTCGAACTTAAGGATAACTTAAAGTCTTAATGGATCAAGGTGTCAGATACAAAGTTTGGGGCTGCCAGAAGAGTTAAAAATAGAAAGGAAATATTCCAGAAAGGAGAGAGCTGCACAGGGCAAAGCCTTTCAAATCCACAGCTGACCTCTGAACTGCTCAGGCACAGGAGCACAAAAGGACAGAATTGCCAGAATGCTGAAAGTGCTGAGCAGAGATTTCAGCTGCCGCCCTCCATAGAGGCTGGAGAGACAGAGCATGGAGTTCAAATCTTGTCAAATTACAGAGATTGGTAAAACGTTTGGAATTTCCATTGAAACTAGAAGGGCTAGTCCCTTGAAATTAAAACTAAGTCCCAAAACTGAGGGGTTCATTCTGGCATGAAGGACAAAATTGAAAAATGCCATAAAAGAGCATAAAAACAAATTTCTATAAAGTCAAGGTGATTGAACAATAATTTAACTGCTTTTGAGAATAAAAACATTATTCAAGAAAAAGAGCATAATTAAGATTCTTTACAAGGCATTATCCACAATGCACTACAACAAAAAAATTTATTGGAGATGAGAAAAAAAAAAAAAAAAACAGAAAAACATGTCACATAGTGGAAAACACAGTCAATAGAAACAGACCCCAAGATAACCCAATATTGAAACTGGCAGATAAGTACTTTAAAAGAGCAATTAAAATGAACTTCAAAGACTCAGAGGAAAATATGTCCTAGTGAGTGACTAGATGGAGAACCTCTGCCAGGAAACAAAAACTATTACAATGAACCAAATAAAAATTCTAGAACTAAAGAGTATGATATCAGTAATGTAAAGTTCACTAGATGGGCTTAACAGAAGATTAGAGATGGCAGAAGAATCAATGAATTTGAAGACAGATGAATAGAAATCATCCAATCTGAAGAACAGAAAGAAAAAGATACAGAAAAATACTGATGGAGATTCAGTGACCTGTGAGACGATGAGAGATTTAACATATCTGTAATGAAAATCCAGAAGGGGAGACAACATAAAACAAGAAATATTTGAATATGTAACAAGTGAAGATTTCCCAGGCTTCCTGATGAATCCATGATCAGACTACCACAAACAAGATAAAGGTAAAAAGAAAGAAGAAAGAAGGAAAAAAATGTAAAGAAAGGAGATAAAAGATCAAGAAAGAAGAAACCTGTACACATCAAAGAGAGAGAAAAAATGGGGTAGGATGGGCTTCTAATTCAACATGACTGGTATCCTTTTAAGAAGATGGCCATACAGACCGGGCGCAGTGGCTCACTCCTGCAATCCCAGCACTTAGGGAGGCCGAGTCGGGCAGGTCACCCGAGGTGAGGAGTTCGAGACCAGCTTGGTCAACATGGCAAAACCTCGTCTCTACTAAAAATGCAAAAAATTAGCCAGGCATGGTGGCACATGCCTATAATCCTAGCCGCTCTAGAGGCTGGGACAGGAGAATCACTTGAACCTGGGAGCCAAGATCGCACCATTACACTCCAGCCAGGGTGACAAGAGCAAAACTCCATCTCAAAATATAAAAATTAAAAAAAGAAGATGGCCATATGAAGACAGAGACACATACGAAGAATGCCACGTGATAATAAGGGCAGAAATCAGAATTCTACTCTCATAGGCCAATGAGCGGCAAAGATTGCTGGAAACCACTAGAAGACAGAAAGAGGCAAGAAACGGCTCTCCCTACAGGTGTCAGAGGGACCACAGCCCAGCTGACACCTTCATTCCAAACACCCATCCTTTAGCACTATGAGGAAATAAATTAACACTGTTTTAAGCCACTCAGTTCATAGTACACTTTGTGATGGCAGCCCAGAAACATGGTTACATGAGTATATACATTTTTTGTTTATTTGTTTCAGAGATAGGGTCTCCCTCTGTCACCCAGGCTGGAGGGCAGTGGCATGATCATAGTTCACTGTAACCTTGAATTTCTCCTCCCACCTCAGCCTCCTAACTAGCTAGGAATACAGGTGCATACCACCACACCTGGCTAATTTTTTAATTCGGGGTTTATTTAGGGTTTTTATTTGTTTTTTTTTGTAGAGACAGAGTCTCGCTATGTTGCCCAAACTGACCTCAGACTCCTGGCGTCAAGGGATCCTCCTGCCTGAGTCTTCCAAAGTCCTGGGATTACAGGCATAGGCCACTGCACCCAGCCAAGTATATACTTTTAAGTGGTTGAATAGGCATATACATTTACCAAATTCATCAAATTGTGCGTCAAAGCCCTACGCATTTCACTGTTTCTAAATTGTAAATGTTATAGTATAAACAAGGAAGCAGATGTTTTGTCAAGATATAAGGTTAAAGACCCTGGTAGCAAAGAACAAGTTCAGCATGGTATCTGCCCACCAGAACCCAGAACCTACTGTTTCAAATTTCTTCAAGGCAACTGCCCATACATTTAGGTGTAAGAAGGATGGCAGAAACTAGAAGTGGCAGCCAGGCATGGTGACTCGCTTCTGTAATCTCAGCACTTTGAGAGGCCAAGGCAGGCAGATCACTTGAGGTCACAAGTTTGAGACCAGCCTGGCCAACATGGTGAAACTGCGTTCCTACTAAAAATACAATAAATTAGCCAGGCATGGTGGCGCACGCCTCTAATCCCAGCACCCTAGATACTCAGGAGGCTCAGACAGGAGAATTGCTTAAACCCAGGAAGCAGAGGATGCAGCATGTCGAGATCATGCCACTGCACTCCAGCCTGGCCAACAGAGTCAAACTCTGTCTCCAACAAAAAAAAGAAAAAGAGAAAAAAGAAAAAAAAAAAAAAAGAAAAGAAAAGAAACCAAAAATGGGAAGGGAAAAAAATTATCAAATTTTAAAAATGGAGCCTAAATAATATCTTCATCCATGGTAGTAGCATTTAAAATTGCCCAGAAATAAATAAAACTTAAGCCATGAGGACTGTCTCCTTGAGGAAGGTTGAGCGTATACTAGATAAAATGCAGGGAAGAAGGAAATGAATTGTGTGTGTAATGCCAGGTAGCCGGGTTAAACAACTTACATGCATTGCATTGCATTTTATCAATTCAGATGGCAACCCTTGAACCATGATGTTGCCAAGAAACCGCACCCATAGGCATGTTAGGATCAACCAAGTATGTGAGGCTGCTACCCAAATTGTGTAACAGACCTGGTGGCTGACCCAGCAATTTTCCGAACCTCCTTCTCCTTTCTCATGCTTTGCTGCAGACGCTAGAAAACTAAACATTCACTGTTCCAGCCTCACCTGCAGTGAGCACTGGCCATATATTACAGTCCTGGCTAAGAAAAACATTAGAAGAAAGGTTGTATTTTCAGACAAAGAGCGTCTCAGGAGGTGAAGGTCTTTTGCCCTGGTCTTTTCTTTGATGCCTGAGATGCTTGTGTGATGCCTAGAGGCAAGGAAGCCCTCCTGACACCATGAAACCAATAAACATGAGGACCGAAATCCACAGCTATCTGTGGTAGCACAGAAAGCTGGAAAGAGCCTGAATACCTGAGGATATCAACGTATTGCTGTGTCTGCCATGACCTGTCCACTTTCAGGTTTCCATTTTGTTATTTCTATTTTTTGAGACAGGTTCTCGCTGTTATCCAAGTTGGAGTACAGTGGCATGATCATAGCTCACTGCAGCCTCTAACTCCTAGGCGCAAGCAATCCTCCCACTTCAGCCTCTGGAGTATCTGGGACTACAAGTATGAGCCACCACGCCTATCCCGGTCTTGCCGTGTCTTGCAACAGTGTTTCCCGGGCTGGTCTTGAACTCCTGGTCTCCTATGAGCCACCATGCCTATCACAGTCTTGCATGTATCTTGCAACGGTGTTGCCCAGGTTGGTCTTGAACTCCTGGTCTCAAGTGATCCTTCCACCTTAGCCCCCCAAAGTGCTGGGATCACAGGCATGAGCCAACACACCCAGGTGAAATTTCTTAAGTAAGCAATCATTGTCTTTGTGACAAGCCACTATTCATCCATATTTCTATTACTTGCTACAAAATGCATTCCTAATTGATAAAACTAACAACTATATCCCTCCTACCTAAAAGTCCTAACAAACAATAGCAAAAGATGGGAAACAGAGTGGAGTGGCAAACAGATTATGTAAATGTACGAAGCATTCTTCAAAGGCTGTGAATGGATCAGAGTTTACTTGTTGGCTACCTCTAGCATCAAAATACCAAGGTAGGCCAGGTGTGGCGGTGGCTCACGCCAGTAATCCCAGCACTTTGGGAGGCCGAGGTGAGTGGATCATTTGATGCCAGGAGTTCAAGACCAGCTTGGGCAACATGGTGAAACCCCATCTCTACTACAAATACAAAAATTAACCTGGCGTGGTGGTGGCATGCACCTGTAGCCTCAGCTACTTTGGAAGCTGAGGAATTAGAATTGCTTGAACTGGGAAGGTGAAGGTTGCAGTGAGCCGAGATCATGCCACTGTACTCCAGCCTGGGTGACAGAGCAACACCTATCTCAAAGAAAAAAAAAAAGAAAGAAAAGACCAAGGTAAAAATAAAGCAGTTAATAATAAAAGAAGGAGAAGAAGTAAAATAAGAATTGTTAACATTTATTGATGTTAACATTTATTGATGGCTTTCTAGGTTCTAAGTAATTGACATGCATTGTGTTACTAATTCAGATGGAAACCCTTGGACCACGATGCTGCTGAGAAACAACAGCAGTAGGCATGCTGGGTCAACCAAGTATGTGGGGCTGCTACCCAGTTGTGTAATGCGAAAATAGTAGTAGACTGAGAATCAGTAGACTAACATTCTACTTTCTTTTTGTTTGTTTGTTTGTTTTTTCTTTTTTCTTTTTTTTTTTTTTTTTTTTTTTGAGACAGAGTCTTTCTCTGTCACTCAGCTTGGCATACAGTGGTGCAATCTTGGCTCACTGCAACCTCTGCCTCCCGGGTTCAAGCAATTATCCTGCCTCAGCCTCCCCAGTAGCTGGGACCACAGGGGCCCGCCACCATGTTTTTGTTTGTTTGTTTGTTTGTTTGTTTGTCTTCTTTCATTTTTTTCTTGAGACGGAATCTCGCTCTGTCGCCCAGGCTGGAGTGCAGTGGCACCATCTCAGCTCACTGCAACCTCCACCTCCCAGTTCAAGGGATTTTCCTGCCTCAGCCTCCTGAGTAACTGGGATTACAGGCATGCATCACCACGCCCAGCTAATTTTTTGCATTTTTAGTAGAGACAGGGTTTCACCATGTTGGCCAGGCTGGTCCTGAACTCCTGACCTCAAGTGATCCACCCTCCTCAGCCTCCCAATGTGCTGGGATTACAGGCATGAGCCACCGTGCCTGGCTGCATCCTAGTTTTCACACTGCTAGTCACATGCTCTGTGAATCCAAAGAATCATTTAATATCTCTGAGATGGTTTTTCTTCCCTTAAAGGCAGACGTTGGATAAAATTATTTGTAGGGTGCACTTGACATCGAACATCCTAATTTCCAACCTATTTAGTTTGGCTGAAGTAATTTGGCTGGATTTGTAACAATTCATGGAGTATTTATGAAACATCACAGTCATGTCAAGAGAGCGACAGCAATTGTTTATCCCAGGCTCCAAAGACTTGGCGGAAATAGTCAAAGCAGGATACAGAAGATAGAATTCTGTTAATAAAGATAACTCCCTAAGCACTCTCAACAAGCTTATACAGTAGCTGTGAACTTAACAAAGGAATTATTGCCTGGGCAAGATGTGAATTGTTGTCAAATTTATGCAATCTATGTTAATGGCCAGAAACTATGTTTAACTGGCTCAGGGATACAGTGATGGCTTGTTTTGGGTTTTCTCTAATAGAAAAATTTCCCTTCAAAATTATTTCTCCCCTGAAGCTAGCATTAAAATTCATTTACATTTTCTCAACACATACTTATTTTTGCAAAGAAGCAAAAAAAATACATAAAATAAACAACTTGGGAAGAGGATCTTAGCTTGAAATATTCACATAGACAATTCAAAGATCTATAATCTGTAGGGTGGAGAATCAAAGGTTGATTATTTGTGAACTAGACTGTGAATAAATTTTTTAAAAGTTATTCAAGACGCAGAAAATTGCATGGATACATATTTATGTTTGGCATCAGTAGTAAAATTATATTTTCTAATGAATCTACAGCTCAGGGCTTTAAAATGTGGATCTTTTAAAATGCACCAAGCAAAGTTCCAAGCATTACAAGAAATGTTTTATTTATAATGTTTGTGTGAAGCTAGACATGGCACCCATCTGTCTCTTCCAATATATTTTCACAACTGGATTTATAGACTGCAACTAAAAAAGTAAAAGAGACAGTGTTCTGACTCCTGTGTAGTCTAATTCAGTCTATTATCATAATTTGATTTGTTATAAGCTGTCAATACAATATGCCACACTACCCTTCCTCTTCCAGTTTCATGGCAGTAAGTTTTGTGTCCCCTTTCTGAGAAATACTTCAAGGATGCCTGCTTATTCTTTTTTTCTTCTTCCTCTTCTTTTTTTTTTTTTTTTTTTTTTTTTTTGAGACGGAGTTTCACTCTTGTCGCCCAGGCTGGAGTGCAGTGACGACATTGCAGCCCACTGCAACCTCCGCCTCCCAGATTCAAGCGATTCTCCTGCCTCAGCCTCCCGAGTAGCTGGGATTATAGATGCCCCCGACCAGGCCCAGCTAATTTTTGTATTTTTAGTACAGACAGGATTTTACCATGTTGACCAGGCTGGTCTGGAACTCCTGACCTCAGGTGATCTGCCCGCCTCGGCCTCCCAAAGTGCTGGGACTTCAGGCATGAGCCACCACACCTAGCCCTATTTCTTTCTTTATCGCCTTCTTCCCCACATTTATGCATACTTGATGTGGCAGGAGATAAATAAGTATTGAATGAAGGCCCAGAACTCTCATTGTACCATATGAAAAGAACTTAAAAGAGAAAAAAAAAATGCTCCAAAAAAGTAAAATTTTTCATGCACTCTCCTTGGCCCTCACTTGTCTCTTGTTTTTATCTGTTTGCTTTGTTAGTTTTTATGGTTTTGTCTTTGGTTTGGAGACAGTCTCACTCTATCACCCAGGCTGGAGTACAGTGGTATGATCACACCTCACTGTAGCCTCGAGCTCCTGGGCTCAAGTGATTCTCCTGTCTCAGCTTCCCAAGTAGCTAGCACTACAGGTGCATGCCACCACACCCAGCTCATCTCTTAATTTTTTTTTTTTTTTTAGATACAGAGTCTTTCTATGTTGCCCAGGCTGGTCTTGAACTCCTAACTTCAGGTGATTTTTTTGCCTCAGCCTCTCAAAGTGCTGGGGTTACAGGCTTGAGCCACCATGCAGCCTTGCCTCTTGCTTATATCCTCATTCTCCCTCTAATTCTTTAATTTTTATTGTTATTTTCTTTTTCTTTTTTCTTTTTCTTTTTCTTTTTTCCCAAGACAAAGTCTCGCTGTGTCACCCAGTCTGGAGTACAATGGCGCGATCTCAGTTCACTGCAACTTCCACCTATCGGGTTCAAGCAATTCTTTCTGCCTCAGCCTCCCTAGTAGCTAGGATTATAGGTGCCCTGCACCACACCCAGCTAGTTTTTGTATTTTTTTTTACTAGAGACAGGGTTTTGCCCTGTTGGCCAGGCTGGTCTTGAACTCCTGACCTCAGGTGATCCACCTGCCTCGGCCTCCCAAAGTGCTGGGATTACAGGTGTGAGACACTGCAGCCGGCCAATTTTTATTGTTAGTTTCTTAGAGACAGGATCACACTCTGTCACCCAGGCTGGAGTACAATGGTGCACAATTATAGCTCACTGTAGCTTAGAACTCCTAGGCTCAAGCATCCTCCCTCCCAAGTAACTAGGACATGCCTCAGCTAATTTTTTTTTTTCTTTTTACATTTTGTAGAGACAGGATCTCGCTGTGTTGTCCAGGCTGATCTCGAGCTCCTAGCCTCACGTGATCCTGCTCAATCCTTCGAGCAGCTGGGACTACAGGTGTGTACTATCATGCCTGGCTACCCCTCTAACTCTTTCTTTTGCTGGCATTTAGTTCTACTCTCTTGTCTATTTATGGCCTTAATGACTCTAATGCTACTTTAGAAAGCATTTCCTATTCACGTTTAGCAATCACCATTCAGTCTTCGATCGTGACAAGGTCCTCTATAAGCCAACCAGATGAGCAGCACCCGCAACAACTTGCAAAACAATCTTGAAAAAGATAAAAAAGAAGTGAATGACCATTTTTACATAACTTGGTTAAAGTCGCAGGAATTTCAAGCTGGATGTTAGGGCGAGTGGCATTCCCCCTACCTTCTTCCAGAGAACAGAGAACATCAGGCACACACATAAAGAGAGTCCTACATCCTAAGCTCCGAGATGGGTGTTCCTGAGTCATTCTCTGCCTAATTTAAGTCATCTGTCACTGTCATGTCTTTATCAAGGTTTCAAAACAACTAAGAAACCAGATTTTTTCAGGAAAATCTTTCAGAGAGAGAGACGAGTTATTTGGTATATTCTACCAAAGATTTGAGATGAACTGAATTAAGCACTAGAAACTCATACTTGTGGGGACTTTGAAATAGGATGCTGAACAACGAATATGATTTCACAGAGTCAGCCAGGCATGGTGGCTCACGCCTGTAATTCCAGCAGTTTGGGAGGCCAAGGCGGGTGGATCGCACGAGTCCAGGAGTTTAAGACCAGCATGGGCAACATAGCAAGAGTCTGTCTTACAAAATATACAAAAACTAGCTGGGCATGGTGGTGTATGCCTGTAGTCCCAACTACTCCGGGGGCTGAGGTGGGAGGATAGCTTGAGCCCTTGAGAGTTCAAAGTTGCAGTGAGCTAGATTGCACCACTGTACGCCAGCCTGGTGACAGAGTGAGATCCAGTCTCAAAACAAACAAAAAGATTTCACAGAGTCAAAATTAGCTATTGGCCGGTTTGAACTTTTCACCCCTAAAAGATAAGCTGACTTCCAATCAAATCCAACTTGAATGTCAAGGAATTGGATGCTAACTAGAGCTCTACGCCTCCAAATAATCAAAGTCTTTTAAAATACATTCCTAAAATGTGTAGCCAGGCGTGGTGGCACACACCTATAATTCCAGTGACTTGAGAGGCTCAGAGAGGAGGACTGCTTGAGGCAGGAGTTTGAGACCAGCCTGGCCAACATAGTGAGACCCCAATTTTCTTAAAAAATAAAAATAAAAAATTCTTAAAATGCATGGTGACTGATATAGAGATGATTTGTAATAAATGGCTGACAAATGAACAAATAAATCAATGAAGGAAAAACATCTGAAAACCTGTATTATTTAGCCTTGTATGTTCTCAGTACAAATTTGTTGACCTGCAAAAAAGAGGCCCACATCCAGGACTAAAATGTCAAGTAGGAGAGGAGAGAAAAAAAATAGGCTTTTGAAGATCTACTTTGTACTAGGTCCTGTTAATTTATTTTTAGTTTGAAAATAATACTGGGGGATCCTCCTCATTTTACGTATTATTATATTTATTTTAGTGATCAGTAAACTAAGGATCAGAGTGTTTAAATATTGAAATAGTAATAATGTTGACCATTTACACACACACACAGGTCCACACGCACACCCATCTTTGATTCTTACAACCTTTCAAGGAATGTGTCGTCATCCCATTTTAAAGGCAAAGAAACTGGGGTCCAGAAAGATCACAGCCCATGTAGTGATAAATAGCAGAGCCAAAACCATACTGAGAATTGATGAAAGCAGGAAACATCCCAGCAGCATCTCTATCCGCTGGTCCTTTTGCAATTATCCCTCTTTGCCATTGCCACAAACAGGTTCATCAGCAAAAGAGTAATCCGCCAGGGAACAGACCCATGGGGTCCAGCCTGATTGTGACTAAGTAAGGGCCATGGAACCTGTGGAAAAGTTGAACCAGAGTCTGAGTTTTTAACAGTCATTGTTCAGACTCCCTGTCCACCTCTTAGTTTTCAAGGCTTTCCACGAGTAAAAACGAAGTCATCCTTGCCTAAGAAGATGTCATAACGATGCATGAGATGTCTACCAGGGAAGTGCTTTGATACCTTCTCAATCACATTCAGACCATTTGTCCCTCCTTCACAGCAACCAGTGATGGAGAAGACTTAGGGCCAGAAGCCTCACTAGTCAGTCTTACACAGCCCTGGTGCTTTGTGTTCAAGAGTGAAATGGACCAAAAAGCAGACAAAGCAATTATAAGAAAACTCCAGACCAATAACTCTAGTGAACAAAGATGCCAAAATCCTTATCACAGTATTAGCAAATTAAACCAGTGATCTACAGAAACTTATTAAAAGGTATATAATACATCATGACTAAGTAAGGTTTATTCCAGGAATGCAAGCCTGGTTCAACATTTTTTTAAAGAGATAATTCACTATTTCAACTGAATGAAGCAGAAAATACTTATGACTATTTCAATGACTGCAGAAAAAAGTAATTGACAAAATTTAACAACTATTCATGATAAAATCACTCAGCAAATTAGAAATAGTGGGTAATTTCCTCAGTCTGATAAAATCTGTTATATATGAAAGACCTATATATCACATCATCCTTGACAGTGAAAGACTGAAGACTTCCCCCCAAAACTGGGGACAAAGATGCCCACTGTTACCATTTCTATTTACCACTGTACTGTAGGTCTTAGCCATTGCGGTAAGGCAAGAAAAAAAGAGGTAAATATCTTTTTTAAAAAAGAACTTAAAATAAGTAAAATGATCCCTTATTTGCAGATGAATGTTTGTATAGAAATTTACAAGATATCTACAAAACAATTTCTAAAAGGAATAAATAAATTTCACAAGGTCATAGGATACAAGGTTTATATGAAAAAAATCACTGTATTTCTATATAGGAGCATAACAAAATGAAGCTATAAAAATCAATTCCATCTTCAGTAGTATTAAAAAAAGAAAAATAAAGTACATATGAAGAAAACTAATCAAAAGTTATACAAAATCTCGAAGTTGAAAGTTATAATTTAACATTATTTGGGCCTTAAGGAAGACCTAAATGAATATATATATATATATCATGTTTATGGGTTAAAATATTCCATATTGTTAAGAGATTAATTTCTCCAATTGATTATAGAGTTAATGCAATTACTATCAAAATTTAACCAGACTTATGCAGACATTGACAATTTGGATTCTAAAATTTACATACAAAGGCTAAATGCTATAAAAAGCCAAAGCAATGTTTTTAAAAGAACAAAGTTAAAGGACTTAACTGCAGCGGATCTCAAGACTTATTTTGAAAGCCCAGTCAAAAGGATAGACTTCTAGATAATGGAACAGAATATAGAGTCAAGAAATAGAGACACATATACATGGATATTTTACAAAGGTGCTAAGGTAAATCAGTGGCAAAAGAAAGGTAGTTTTGTTTTGTTTGTTTTTAATAAATGATGCTGGAATGCCTAAATAACCACAAGAAAAAATAAACAACAATTTTCTCATCTTGTACATAAAAATGAACTCAAAATTGATAATATACCTAAATAGAAAAACAAAAACTGTAAAACGTCGGAAGCAAAAGAGAAATCTCTGTGACCATGAAATAAAGATTATCTAGATAGCACACAAAAAGCATGAATCACAACATGAAATATTGATACATCTAACTTTATAAAAAATAAAAATGGTCTTTAAAGGCCACTGTTGAGAAAATAAAAAGGCAAACCACAGACTGGGAGAATGTATTTGCAACATGCATGCAAACAAAGGACTTATATCTAGTATATGTAAAGAACTTATATAGCTAAAAAATACAAGAGGCTTCAAAAATGAAGAAATACAAACAGCCAATAAACACAGGAAAGGATACACATCATTAGCCACTAGGAAAAGACAAATAAAAACACAATTATATACCACCACAGTTCAGTAGAATGGTTAAAATTAGACATAGTATCAGGATTGGCAAGGATGTGGAGCAACTGGAAGTCTCATACACCAATGGTGGGAACGTAAAATGGTACAACTACTTTGAAACACAGTTTGGCAATTTCTTAAAAAGTCAAATATCCATCTCTCATGCAACCCACCCATTCCACTCTTAGCTATTTACCCAAGAGAAATGGAAACATATGTCTACAAAAACACTCGTATAAAAACATTCAAAGAAGCTTTATTACATTTTTGACTATTATAAATCACATCAAACTTCACAGCAAACTTCATCTGAGGATAGAGAACAATTTCCTATTATTTATAATAGTCAAAAACTAGCTAAACAACAAACACAAACGTCCATCAACAGGTGGATGGATAAACTGTGGAATATTCACACAACAGAATACCACCCAACAATAAAAAACAAACTACAAATACATAACAACACAGATGAATCTCAAAATAATATGCTAAGAGAAAGAAGCCAGACACAAGAGTATATATTGTATTATCACATTTCTATAAAATTCTATAAAATTCTATAAAAACAAAAACTGAACTGTAGTGATAGAATGCAGATCAGTTTGGGACAGGGAGGTGAGAGCATGGAGGAAGGGATGACTTGCAAGGACCATCATGGAATTTTGGGGTGTGATGTAAATCTTTGGTCTCTTTATTGGGTGGCAGTATTATTGGTATACACTTAGTCAAAACTCAACGAACTGCACACTTTAAATATGTGCAGTGTATTGTATGTAAGCTATACTTCAATATCATTTTTTTTTTGAGATGGGGTCTCACTCTATTGCCCAGGCTGGAGTGCAGTGGCACAATCTCGGCTCACTGCAAGCTCCGCCTCCCGGGTTCACACCATTCTCCTGCCTCAGCCTCCCAAGTAGCTGGGACTACAGGCACCTGCCACCATGCTCAGCTAATTCTTTGTATTTTTAGTAGAGATGAGGTTTCACCATGTTAGCCAGGATGGTCTCAATTTCCTGACCTCGTGATCCGCCCACCTCAGCCTCCCAAAGTGCTGGGATTACAGGAGTGAGCCAAATCATTTTTTAAAATAAGAATAAACCAGAGCAAATTCAGAATACAGTAAGTGGGGTGGGAAAGCATGCAATCTGAGACACGAGTGAAGATTCTTGAGGAGCATCATGACTGTCCTCAGATGTCCATCAGATACAAGAGTCAGCTTCTGGACAACCTCATTGCAAGAACCAGGATAGACTGGTGGAATTTGGAGACAGCAAACTTCATCTGAGGACAGAGAACAATTTCCTAACCAGGAAGAATAATCCACAGCTAAAACTGGCTGCCATGCTGGAGAGGGTGTTCCTTGGTACTGGAGGTATTCATGGAGAAGTAGGCAGACCAGGGCTTTGGAGGAACTTTGTGAGAACAAACACCACCACTTTTAAGTTCCAGCTCCCTTTCTAACCTCAAGCATTTCAAGGAAATCACTTCTCTTCTAATAACAAGCAGTCTGAAATAACAGACAATAAATCAGAAATAAAACAGCTCAGGCACAGACGAAGAGGGGAAAGTGTCTTAGGTAACCACCAAACTTCACAATCATACAATGGGCCCCAGTAAAATAGTGGGCCCTAATAAGCATATTCCTTTCCCTTTAAGTGCACTAAAATAAAAAAAACTAAAAGCAAACTCAGAGGGTATGCCTGCAACTGCAAAAAAAATGTATGGGAACAGACACAAAACTCCCCCTCCCAGATAAGCAAGACAAAGAGACACAGAAACGTTCTGAGCCTGTGATAAGCTCTTCCACCCTGAACTCTTAAAAACTCTTAGTCTGTAAGAGAGAGCACCTCCGACCTAGCTTGGCCCGAAGCTCCTCTCAGGGTTATTCTCCAAAATAAACCTGTCTTTGACTGTTAAGCCACTTTTCGTGTTTCTTTCCTCTTTCTTCTTTCTTTAATTCTTACAGGCAGACCAGGGATTTGGAGGAACTTTGTGAGAAAGGTGGAGACCAACCCATAAGGCCTCTTCCAACCTGAAGATGCTAGAATTCTGCAAGACTAGGCATTCTCTGCTGTTTGCTGTTGGCATATGATAGAGTTTGGACGTTTGTCCCCTCCAAATCTCTTGCTGAAATATGATTCCCAGTATTGGAGGTGAGGCCTGCTTGGAGGTGTTTGGGTCATGGGGGCGGATCCCTCATGAATGTCCTAGTGCTGGCCTTCATAGTGAGACCTGGTTATTGAAAACTCTGTGGCACCTCCTCCCTCTCTCTCTTTCTCCCACTCTCACCATGTGACATGCTGGCTCCTCATCACCTTCCCACCATGATTGGAAGCTTCCTGAGGCCTCACCAGAAGCAGATGCAGGCATCACACTTCATGTACAGCCTGCAGAACCATAAGCCAATTAAACTTCTTTATAAATTACCCAACTTCAGGTCTTTCTTCCTAGTGATGCAGGAACAGCCTACTACAGCAGAGGAAAGCCCAAAGTTCAATAGAGTCTCCCTTTCCCAGACAATTTTCTCTAAAGAAAATTAAAATGTCAGGATGGAAATGAAGAGGAATTTTCCACCCTGTCTATTTGGTGCCAGATCCCCTTCTTTCTGTTGGCCCAAGAACACTTACACTGAAGATGGATGATTTTGAGGCTTGCTCCCTTCCAAAAGCTCATCTTGTAATGACTAATTAGTCTGAAGTTAGCACAAACAGTAGCGGCTGAGTGGAAACACCTATTGTAATTTCTGGTGTGCTGGCTCCCAAAGCCATCCTCGTATGATATCTAACTCAAAGCCTTCGTCTCCTGCCGAAATGGTGAGGAGGAGCGATGCGTGGGTGTAATCCTTAAGCGTGATCACAAACCAGTTGAGCTACAAGAGCTCATTCACTCATTCATGTGTGTATTCATTCAATGAGCACATGAGCATTCTGATGCACCAGAACACCCTGCTTTGACTGTGTGGCCCCTTCTCACTGTTATTTCAAGTGCTTACCCTGACTTAGAGAAGAGGACACTTGGAGGAGGAGACAGACTTAAGGAAGGTAAACAGAAATAAGACATCCCAGGCTATGTCATGTCTCTTAAGCAGGCCTGGCCAGAGGATCAATGTGAGACTGATCAACAGCTCAGGGTTTTTGTTATTAATTTTTGATTATTCTCAAAGAGCTCAGGGTTCTTATTTTCTACACCAAGTTTTATATTAAAATAGGACATTTGGGCGGGGCAGTGTGGTTCATGCCTGTAATCCCCGCACTTGAGGAGGCTGAGAAGGGTGGATCACTTGAAGTCAGGAGTTCGAGACCAGCCTGGCCAACATAGTGAAACCTCATCTCTACCAAAAATACAAAAATTAACTGGGCGTGGTGATGCATGACTGTAATCCCAGCTACTTGGGAGGCTGAGGCAGGAGGATCACTTGAACCTGGGAGGCAGAGGCTGCAGTGAGCTGAGATTGCACCACTTCACTCCAGCCTGGGTGACAGAGGAAGACTCTATTTCAAAAAAAAAAAAAAAGACATTTGGTGGAGATTTGGCCCTTCTGAAGAGTCATTCTGCAGGGCTCCAGGGACCATGGCAACCAAGCTATTTGCTCTTTCTTATTTCTCTTCTAGCATTCTCCTTTGTAACAGGTTCATGTCCCTTAGCACCTCCACCCAGTGCTGATCCAGGGCAACAAAAAAGAACTCACTCTGGTCCAACCACCTGTTTTCCAGCCAAGGGCTCTTGCTCAGAGAGCCAAGGCAGAAGCTCCCATTTGGTAGAAGTTGAATCTAAGGCTTTTTATTATCATTAATCTAACCTGCCCCAATTTGAAAGGATGAGGAAGGTGTGTTTGCATTTAGCTCAAATCACATCCTGAAAAACGGGAAAAAGATTCGTAAGCAATTCAGAGGGAGAATAAGGCCCAGTGTGTATTGCACAAAGGAATGAAACTCGGAACAACAGTGTTGTCAGAAACAGGAAGGAAGACTTCTTCTTCCCACAAATCTAGATGAGACTGATTCAGCATGGAGAATTATTTCAGCTTGACATTAAAAGGAAATTCTGAGAAAGAAAAGGCAATGGGAAGTGTGACTGTTGGGAAAGGCTGCACTTGTGCAAGAGGTCAAATTGAGTAACATCCCATACATAATCACTGGGATTGCTAACTTAAAAATGGGTTCTTTGGGTCGGGAGCGGTGGCTCATGCCTGTAATCCCAACGCTTTGGGAGGCCCAGGTGGGCAGATCACGAGATCAGGAGTTCGAGACCAGTCTGACCAACATGGTGAAACCCCATCTCTACTAAAAATACAAAAATTAGCCAGGCGTGGTGGCGCACACCTGTAATCCCAGCTACTCAGGAGGCTGACACAGGAGAATCGCTTGAACGCGGGAGGCGGAGGTTGCAGTGAGTCGAGATTGTACTACTGTACTCCAGCCCGGGCGACAAAGCGAGACTCTGTGTCAAAAAAAAAAAAAAAAAAAGAAGAAGAAGAAGAGGTTCTTTGACAAAGTCCCGCTTTATTTTTCACTTGGGTAATATGTTGATGCGTATTGCAGATGTCTATTTCAATTAGGGACTATAAACGTCATTTTGTCAGATTTAGACTCCATTGAAAAATAAACAGCAAATTTTGAAATGCTTTGTTCTTGTATTTTATATGAAGTTTATTTGATAAAGTCTGAAGTCTGGGTTTTCCATGTTTTCAATATTTTTGGTCTTTAGGCATCACGGCTTACTTTAAAAGCTAACCCCCAAATAATATTTGGTTTCCTTTATAAGTGAGATATTAAATGAAAACTGGTGATTTTTTTGGACTAAAATTAGCAAAGGTAAAACTTAGATATTTTCTCACGTGCAAGCAAGTTTTTAGTTGAACTCATATCTCACACTAATTGGGTGAAAAGTCGATCTGAATTAGAGAAACTTTAAATTCAGTATTATGACTTTCAAGGGCATTCAGTAACAAAAGGAAGTAGATAAGAAAAACATTCTATTTATACATCTAACCAGGACAGCTCTGAGAGGCTAAATAAGTTTCACGGGTAATTAACATCATTTGCATGAGGACTAATATGCTTGAGATTAAAAGTTCTTTTTTAAATGTCATACAATTTTTTTGACTGTTCCCATCGTGACTTAAGAGTAATGGCTGGCGCTGGCGAATACATCTGTCCCCAAAGACCAAACAGGTTAAGGCAAGTGTCACCAAACACTTAGGTCTGCCCCAGAGTTTCCATCAGCCAAAACCAGCAAGTTTTCTCTGATGAAGAATCTTGTCTCATTATACACTGGTAGACTATTTAACTTATCATCATGAAAATTAAAACTGAAGAAGAAAATAAGTAAATAAATATGAATATATGCATGTGTGTAATATATATGTATAACTTTATATATCCACATAATTTTCAAACTTGCTCAAAATGACAGAAAATAATGAAATGAATCAACACATAACCATAACTCAGATTCAACAATTAGCAATATTTTACCACATTTGCTTCATCTTTTCCCCCTTTCTTGCTAAAATATTTTAAAGCACTTCTCAGACATCATGTCATTTCACCCCTACGCACTGCAATGCACGCCTATTAAAAAAAAATACAAACATTTTCTTAAGTAAAAAACTTATATACTGACTCATATTAACAAAAGACATAATAATTCTCAGGATGAAAAAAACTCATCCGACACTCATCCATGATCCCACCTCCCCAATTGTCTCACAAAGGTCATTTTACATGATCTGTTCGCATCAGGATACAAACAAGGCACACATGCTGCTTGTCTCTAATGCGCTCCACCCTCCCTGGCTTCTCATTCTTTTCAAGTCATTGACTTGTTGCAGAAACCATGTCAGCTGTCCTGAAGACTGTCCCACATTCCGGAAGCCCTTGTGGTATCATTTAGTTTGTTCCTCTGTCTCTCATATTTCCTGTAAATGGAAGTTGGCCCTAGAGCTTTGAATAGATTCATATTCAGCTTTTCCTGAAGACAACTTCATATGGATGCTGTGAGCTTCAGGTTGTACTACACTGGGACTCCACCCTACCTGATATGCCAACTGTAGTGACAACCAGCAGGTTCAGGGGGTGACAGCCCTAAGTGTGCATTGTCAAGTTCTCCATAAACCTCTCATCTCATGGTTTCTTTCATCACAGTGCCTTGCTTGATGCAAACACCGTATTTCATTCTTGGTAGCAAACTGGTGATTTCCAAGTACAATACCTTCTTCCACAATTATTCATTGACATCTTCATAAAGAAGGTGTCCTTTTTTTTTTTTTTATCAACTTGGGCTACTTGGTTACTGTTACTTGGGCTATGTGAAATATTGTTTATGCTTTTTTTCCTTTTTTTTTTTTTTAGAGACAGGATCTCACAGTGTGGGTCATGCTGGAGTGCAGTGGCACCATCATAGCTCACTGCAATCTCAAACTCCCAGGCTCAAGTGATCCTCCAGCCTCAGCCTCCCACGTAGCTGAAGGCTACCACCTACCCCCTACCACGACTGGATTGTTTATGCTTTTTAAGTGCCAATCTTTGGAGTAAAGATTTGGTACCCAGCCAGGCATGGTGGCTCACGCCTATAATCCCAGCACTTTGGGAGGCCAAGGGGGGCGATCACCTGAGGTCAGGCATTCAAGATCAGCCTGGCCAACATGGTGAAACCCCATCTCTTCTAAAAATACAAAAATTAGCCAGACGTGGTGCAGGTGCCTGTAATCCCAGCTACTTGGGAGGCAGGGGCAGGAGACTCACTTGAACCCGGGAGGCAGAGGTTGCAGTGAGCCAAGATCAAGTCATTGCACTCCAGCCTAGGTGACACAGTGAAACTCCATCTCCAAAAAAAAAAGTTTGGTACCATATAAGCTTTTACCCCTACCATATTAAAGTACCATGGAAATAAGTCTATATATGTATGTGTTGGTAGAAACACATTGGAATACATATATAGTATATAAAATGTACATCATAAACATATAGTTTATGGTATATATTACAAATACACAGTATATAAAATATGTAAAATGTTTATGTATGTTTATATATTTTCAATGTGTTGCTACCTGTTGCATTTGTCATTTCTTTTACTGCTTCAATTATTCCATTTTGGGCAGTGGATGTCCTTTCAGCAGCCTCCAGTTCTTAGGTAACCTATTAGTTTTTGGACTTAGCACACACTGCCTAGCTCATAGTAAGGACTTCCATAACTTTTATTTATGTTATGTTATGTTATGTTATGTTATCTTATCTTATCTTATTTTATTTTATTTTATGACAGAGTCTTGCTCTGTCGCCCAGGCTAGAGTGCAATGGCATAGTCTTGGCTTACTGCAACCTCTGCCTCCTGGGTTCAAGAGATTCTCCTGCCTCAGCCTCCCCAGTAGCTAGGATTACAGGTGTGCACCACCACATCCGGCTAATTTTTGTATTTTTAGTAGAGATGGGGTTTCGCCGTACTGGCCAGGCTGGTCTCAAACTCCTGACCTCGTGATCCACCCACCTTGACCTCCCAAAGTGCTAGGATTATAGGCATGAGCCATCGCACCCAGCCGACTTCCATAACTTTTATCTATGACTGTATGAAAGCAAACTTATTTCCACATAACAATGACCATAAGAACACAAGTATTCAGCCTATTCAACATGTCTCTATCACGAGAATGTATTAGGTTCATATTATGTACCAGCACCATCCAAAGTGACTGGATTACAAAGACAGGTATAGCATGTTCAGTTCTTACGGGATTACAGACTCGAGCAGCTGTTTATAAACATAGCATTCTAGTGCACCTGCACTTCAGGTGAGAAGTTGGTCATGAATCATTTATAGCTTGCCTTAGAGAAGAGTAGGGATAATTGCAAATGACAGGCCTCTTCAAGAAATAAATGAGAAGAGATTCAAGGTGAGCCCTAGAATGCCACTGGTCTCAATGTGTCTCAATATGCAGAAAACCAGGGAGCAGACGCAGCTGGATCGCTCAGCATTGCACATGGCAGTGTGTCCTATATCTGTGCATCATTGATCAAGTGTGTCATGCTCTGAAAAAAAAAGCTGGTCTAGGAAGAGCAATGTGTTACCAGACAACTATAACACAGTGGGATGTGTTCTCACAATGCCATCAGAATAGCGATGAGCATGTGGTCTAAAAAATCTGTAGGAAAGGAAATATCAGTTGGGCTTTTAAAAAATGACTGAAATTTATTTTTCCAGATGCAGTGGTTCAAACCTGTAATCCAACCACTTTAGGAGGCCGAGGAGGGCAGATTACTCGAGGCCAGGAGTTCGAGACCAGCCTGGGCAACATGGTGAAACCCTGTCTCTACAAAAAATACAAAAATTAGTTAGACGTGGTGGCGCACACCTGTAGTCCCAGCTACTTGGGAGGTTGAGGCGGGAGAACAGCTTGAACCTGGGAGGTGGAGGATGCAGTGAGCCAAGATTGTGCCACTGCACTCCAGCCTGAACTAAAGAGTGAGACTCTGTCTCCAACAAAACAAAAAATGAAAAAAAAAAAAAATGACGAAAATTCTACCAATGTTGTAAAAACAAACAAACAAAAAAAAAACAGAAAAGACGTTCTAGATAGGAAGACCAGCTTCTGCAAAGGCACAAAGTTGTGACAATTATATGGACAACAGTGACAGGTTTTGTGTGGCCAGAAGACAGAGTATGCTCGAGAGGTAGCAGAGGAAGGTTTAACGGGACCAGGTGGTGAAGGCATTGAATGCTATGAAAAGGAGTCTATGTGTTATCATTACACTGAAGGGAACCATCCAGTTGTCAAGCAAGAGTAATATGGTCAGCTCTATGGGGTTTTTTGTTTGCTTTTGGGGTGTTCGTTGTTTGTTTTTGAGACAGAGCCTCACTCTATCACCCAGGCTGGAGTGCAGTGGCACGATCTCGGCTCACTGCAACCTCCACCTCACTGGTTCAAGCGATTTTCATGCCTCAGTCTCCCAAGTAGCTGGGATTACAGGCGTGCGCCACCACGCCCAGCTAATTTTTTGTGTTTTTAGTAGAGACGGGGTTTCACCACGTTGGCCAGGCTGGAGATCTATGTTTTTTAAAAGATAACACAAGAAGGCAAGGAGGGGGAGAGGGTAGATGGACCAAAAGAGAGAAAAAGTCAAAACAAAAAGATGAGTTAGAAATCTACAGTGGCCCAGATGAAAAATTATGAGGGTCTAGAAGTATCCCTTAAATCTGCCAGGTAGAAAAAAAGGAGGCAGAAATTCATTCGAGAAGCTTTTCACAGGTGAAATTTACAGGACTTGGTGACTGCCAAAATGCGAGAAGTCATGAAGAAGAGGAATGAAGGATGACTCTGAGCTTTCTGAGTGTAAACAGGAAGTCGCTGAAATGCAATTCCATTTGCTAACTAGCCAAATCACAGTGCAAATTGATTAAGAATTAATACGTGACGGAGTGTATTTGCAAAACAGACAAGTTGCAAAAGACATCTCAGAGAAATAAACTCATCAGGATTTCCATTTTAAAAACACATGCAGGGCAACTCACATTTATAGCCTCTCCATTTTTAAATGTTAATGTTCTCTGGGAAGTAAATTATGAACGTCCAGTATGCCAGGATGCCGTCCTTAGCGTCAAAGATGAGTCCCAAATTTGAGGTATAGGTTGCCTAGCAACCAAAGTCCCCTCGAGCAGAGAAAAACTGACTTTTTTTTTTTCTAGTAAAGTCCCTTCATGGATCCAAAGCAGGAGGACGGGGAAATGATCATTAAAAATTGACCTTATGACAACGGTTCAGTTACGAAAATTGAATTTACTCGACCAGCAGGGGGCATCCCACCTTCTCCAAGAACCTTTCTAAAGTTCTCCATACAGGTCACTGGCTAGCAAATGCTCATCTCTCCCTCCTCTAAACTCTTACTTCACTGGGATAACCCTGGAGGCACAGCCTGGCATGAAGGTTAATTTTTCAATCGTCGTCTTCAAATACATTGACATATCCGGAGCCATTATGTTTTACGTCATTTATTGACTGTGGCCCCGGACGGCCTAAGTTGGAATCCTGACTCTAGCCCTTACTACCTCTGTGGCCTTGAGCAATTGTGTAATGCCTCCATGCCTCAGTTTCCCCACCTTTAAATGCAGACAGTAATACTACCCTCTCTTATGTTGTGGGCATTCTGTGTGTGATACACGAGTTTATATTTTCATATTTATTATTTATGAGTTTATGTTTTTATGTGTTTAATTTATGGCATGTGAGCAATATAGGAGTTAACATAGGTTAACGTAGTTAAGGTGTTTGACACAGTTCTGGCACATAGGAAGCACTCAGCAGTGGCTGACTCTGATTAGTATTACATCATGTTACCTTGTGTCCTCTGCTGTAGCTGGGAAGGTAAACACATAGCATTTATTGTAAAAGTGATGGGTGATTTTCTGGTTCTTTTTCCACCGCTTCCTACTTTAATGTTCCACTTTGCAGGAAAACACTCGAATTTATCTCAGAGCTCCAAACGGGCCTCAGGAATCATCTGAGTATTCTGCAGATACTTAGGGAGGAATCAGCCCACCCAAGACATCTTTTTTTTTTTTTAGGGATAGCCTTACTCTGTCACCCAGGCTGGAATGCAGTGGTGCAATCATAGCTCACTGCAGCCTTGAACTCCTGGGCTCAAGTGATCCCCCATCTCAGCCTCTTGAGTAGCTGGGACTACAGGTGCACATCACCAAGCCCGGCTAATATTTATTTATTTATTTTGTAGAGATGAAGGTCTCACTGTGTTGTCCAGGCTGGTCTCAAATTCCTGGGCTCAAGCTATCATCCCGCCTTGGCCTCCCAAAGTGCTGGGATTACAGGCTTGAGCCACCACACCGAGCTGAGGCATCTCTGTTTAATGAGAGTGAGAAGTTTGCAATTTGTGTGCAGTTGGCTTGAAAGTCCTTCCTCTGGGCCAATCAGCTCACCCAAAGAGTCCAAGCATAGACTTTTATCTCTGGAAAAACGTACATGGGAAAGAGATCCCATCTCTTTCCCATGTACATCCCATGAAAGGAAGGAGCATTTGCTGGGAGATGCTGAAGACAGCCTTAAGAAGAAAGGAAAAGAAAAAGAGGAATGAGCTTATTAACAAACAGGTAGGTGGAGAAAACCCAGAGATAGAGCTGAAAACACAGATTGCTCAGGCAGCTTTCCTGGACAGGCCCTGGGATTCCCAGAGGAAGGCAGAGAACTTCGCTTCTCAAGGCCAGCAAACCAGGTTGCGGTAAGCAGAGTAACGGCCCTCCAAAGATGTCCGTGTCTATGAATACATCACCTTACATAACAAATGGGACTTTGCAGGTGTGTGATCAAGTTAAGGATTTTGAGATAGAGGGTGATATGGTTTGGCTCTGTGTACCCACCCAAATCTCATCTTGAATTGTACTCCCATAATTCCCCCCTGTTGTGGGAGGGACCTGGTGGGAGATAATTGAATCATAGGGGCGGTTTCCCCACGCTGTTCTTGTGGTAGTGAATAAGTCTCACAAGACCTGATGGTTTTATCAGCGGTTCCCGCTTTTGCATCTTCCTCATTCTCTCTTTGCCTGCTGCCAAGCACGGAAGACATGACTTGCTCCTCTTTGCCTTCCCCCAAGATTGCGAGGCTTTCCCAGCCATGTGGAACTGTAAGTTCAATTAAACCTCTTTCTTTTGTAAATTGCCCAGTCTCAGGTGTGTCTTTATCAGCAGCGTGAAAACAAACTAATGCGGAGGGATTATCCTGAATTATCTGGGTGGGTGCAATGTCATTACAAGAGTCCCTACTGAAAGGAAGGCAGGAGGGTCAGAGAAGGAGAGGTGAGGGCCGAGGCATAGCCACAGTGATGCACGGCCACGAGCCATGGAGTGCTAGTCACCTCCAAAAGCAGGAGAAGGCAAGGAAAGGATTCTCTACTAGAGCTTCCAGAGGGAATGCAGCCCTGCTGCCCCACCCATCACTTCTGACCTTCAGAACTAGAAGATAATGAATTCCTGTTGTTTTAAGCCACTCAAATGGTGATTGTGGTTACAGCAGCAGTAGGAACCGAAAGGACAGGTGGGAAAAGGGAGGAGTCTGGGAGAAAATCCACGTGCACTCGCTCGGGTAGGTAAGGAGAAGACAGCAAGAGTGGAAGTGGCAAAGCAAACAAATTAGTGCCTATATCAGCATTTTCTTTTAAATGTTTGTAAATTGTAGATTCAGGGGTACATGTGCAGGTTTGTTACCTGATGATATCACATGATGCTGAGATTTGGTGTACAATTGAACCCCTTACCCAAGTAGTGAACACAGGAGCTGACAGGTAGTTTTTCAGCCCTTGCCTCCTTCCTCCTTCCTCACTCTGGTAGTCTCCAGTGTCCCCATCTTTATGTCCATGAGTACCCAATGTTTAGCTCTTGCAAGTGAGAACATCCAGTATTTGGTTTTCTGTTTCTGTGTTACTTAGGATAACGGCCTCCAGGTGCATTTGTGTGGCTGCAAAGGACGTGATTTTGTCCTTTTTTGTAGTTGCGTAGTATTCTATGGTGTACATGTACCACCTTTTCTTTTTGCAGTCCACCACTGATGGACACCTGTGTTGATTCTCTGACTTTGCTATTGTGAATAGTGCTGCAATAAACGTATGAGTGCAGGGTTTTTGTTTTTTGTTGTCGTTGTTTTTTGTTTTTGTTTTTTTGTTTTTTTTGATAGAATGATTTCTTTTCCTTTGGGTTATATCAGCATTTTCTAAACTGTTCTATAAAGTGATATTATGAGTCCCCAGAAAGGGACAGGGCAAGTAGGGGAGTTCGGAAGAAGATGAAAGTGGAACCAATTTGACAATTTGAGACTGATGAGAATTTGGTAAAAGAATGTGATTGCTTTAGCCACTTAAAAGTTGCAAGAAGGGTATTATCATTATTATTATTGTAACCATTACTATTATTATGACTCTTCTGTGTTTTGTGGGAAAAAATTGTGAGATTGAAAATGGATGAAAAAGATTCCTGGGTGTCTTGTCTGACACCTTTTTCCAGGTTATCTCAGCCTTTCATCCTATTACATAATCTGTAAGTGGTAGAAAACCACTAAGAATGCAAGGAATTCTTGTCCATAGAGATGTAGATTAGTAGCATCTGGTGGAATGCAATCACTGTCTAGGACAGATGATCTAAGACAGGTGCAGGTCCGTAGCCTGTTAGGAACCGGGCCACACAGCAGGAGGTGAAGGAACATTACCTCCTGAGCTCTGCCTTCTGTAAGATCAGTGGTGGCATTAGATTCTCATAGGAGCATAAGCCACATGCAAGGGATCTAGGTTGTGTGCTCCTTATGAGAATCTAATGCCTAATGATCTGAGGTGGAATAGTTTTATCCCAAAACCATCCCCACCCCAAGTCTATGGAAAAATTGTCTTCCACGAAACTGGTCCCTGCTGCCAAAAAAGTTTGGGGACTGCTGGTCTAGGTGACAGACCCATTTTGCATCCACTTGTAAATCAATTTCAGCATTCACTCTTTTCAGGGATACCTGTGGTTCTTGGACTTTTCCTTGGAACAAGTCATATCACCTTACTGGCTCTCTCAGTGAATGCCTTATATAAAATGTGTGATATATGTTCATCCTATATCTGTATGGGAATCACGATTTCTCATTTTCAAAAATTTATTCTGCAGGAATTGCAAATCAAAACCACAATGCAATACCACCTCACTCCCTCAAGAATGGCCATTATCAAAAACTCAAAAAAAAAAAATCGATGTTGGTGAGGATGCTGTGAAAAGGGAACACTTCTGCACCGCTGGTGGAAATGTAAACTAGTACGGCCACTATGGAAAACAGTGTGGAGATTTCTTAAGGAACTCAAAGTAGAACTATCATTTGATCCAGCAATCTCACTACTGGGTATCTACCCAGAGGAAAGAAGTCATTATACAAAAAGGATACTGGTACACACATGTTTATAGCAGCACGATTTGCAATTACAAAAATGTGGAACCAGCCCAAATGCCCATCAATCAACGAGTGGATAAAGAAACTGACATATGATGGAATACTACTCAGCCATAAAAAGGAATGAACTAATAGCATTTGCAGCAACATGGATGGAACTGGAGACTACTAGTCTAAGTGAAGTAACTCAGGATGGGAAACCAAACATCATATGTTCTCACTCATAAGTGGGAGCTAAGCTATGAGGATGCAAAGGCATAAGAATGATACAGTAAACTCTGGGGACTTGGGGGAAAAGGTGGGAGGGGGGTGAGGAATAAAAGATTACAAAGTGGGTTCAGTGTACACGTCTCAGGTGATGGGTGCACCAAAATCCCACAGATCACCACTAAAGAACTTCCTCATGTAACCAAATACCATCCATTCCCCAAAAACGTATGGAAATAGAACATTTAAAAATAATAATCATATAAATTAAAAAGCAAAAAAAAAAAAAAACCCCATCATGCAATATTGTATTAGGATAGAGCTGTTGTGTAGCTAATACAGCCTGAAGGTGTGTGTGTCAGTCCTTCTCCCATCTTCTCGGGAGCTGACTCAGGTACCACAGTGATGCAGCAAGACCAGGTATCCCCAGAGTTATCTCCAGGCCCCCACTCCCTACCACCACCACACACACACACAAAGCTCGCCCCATCTTGGTCTAGGAGGAACAACTAAGCATTCCTCCTACCAGGACTCTCCCTGCCTTCAGAACTGTGGCTCCTCCAGTGAGGAAAAAGAAAAGAGAGAAGCAGAAAGAACTAACCTTTAGATGCTGCTACCCAAAATCAGAGCCAAAATTAAGAGAATCTTAAACCCCCGATATTGTCCACGTTAAAGGCATACATGAGCTTCAGAAAGGGTGAACATCGCTGAGAATCGTCGTGGATTATCATGATGGAAATTGACATGCTTATGGGTGTTCTGTCCTTTGGGGTTGATGTCAGGGAGCCAAGTGGTTGTACTATTTCTGCTGTGTGTCAGAATTTCTAAAGTAATATTTGTGTATTGATGGGAGAGTGAACTGTTTTTGCTTCACTCCTACTTTTACAGAAACGGATTTTGTTTCTGAAGCAACAAAACATTTGGTCTCTGGTGTCAAAGAGGACTTTATTATATTAGAATTATAAAGCTTAATTGGGAATAAGTGTTGGACATTATTAAATCAAGTTACTACAGGCCAGGCATGGTGACTCATGCTTGTAATCCCAGAACTTTGGGAGGCCAAGGCAGGTGGATCTCTTGAGGCCATGAGTTCAAGACCAGTCTGGCCATTGTGGTGAAACCCCATCTCTACTAAAGATATAAAAATGAGTATGGTGGCCTGCACCTATAATCCCAGCTACTCTGGAGGCTGAAGCAGGAGAATCCCTTGAACCTGGAAGGCAGAGGTCGCAGAGAGCCAAGATCCTGCCACTGCACTCCAATCTGGGTGACAGTGCCAGACTTCGTCTCAAAAAAAAAAAAAAAAAAAATTACTATGTACGGAGATGATTTTTCATCTTTTCCTTAAACTAGTCATACGATGTACCATGGTAATGAATTCTTTCCCTAGCTTCTCTACTGGGGCGTGGGATACAATACTTTGAATGCATATAGCCAAATTCTGTCTGCTAGTAGATTATTTTAGACTTTTGTGCCTATATCAGCATTTTTTACTGTCCAGCAAGATGTTAGTATATACCGATTTTTTAAAAAGGGCTTATTCTCCAACTTGAAAAGTAAATGGTGGGTAAACAAACAAACAAACAAAACAAAACAAAAAAATGGCTGGATGCCATGGCTCACGCCTATAATCCCAGCACTTTGGGAGGCCGAGGTGGGCAGATCACCTGAGGTCAGGAGTTAGAGATCAGCCTGGCCAACATGGCAAAACCCTGTCTCTCTTAAAAACACAAAAATTAGCTGGGCACGGTGGCACATCCAGCTACTCAGGAGGCTGAGCCAGGAGAATCGCTTGAACCCAGGAGGCACAGGTTGCAGTGAGCTGAGCCAAGATTGCGCCACTGCACTCTAGCCTGGGTGACAGAGCAAGACTCTGTCTCAAAAAACAACAACAACAACGAAAACACTTCAGCAGGTCTCTGCTACATGAACACTGAGAAGCTGTAACCACTGGTGTGCATTGTAAATCTCAAGATGAGGGAAGTGACAGCAGCATTTCCCACACTTATTTGACTACAGGCCTTTCCCCCCGGCACATCTAGTCACATTTTCCAGCGCACCATTCTGCAAATCACCAGTTTCCAAATGCTAGTTAATGAAAAACTGAGTCTTGTTTATTTCTGAAATACCTTGATTGAGGTTTGAGTTCAAGATCATGATTGCCTGGTAGAACAAATTTAATACATTACAGTGTCCATGTTTCAGAACAATTATTTTTTTAATGCAAGAGTTCTTTGTACCTAGAATATTTGAAAGACGTAGCTGTCATTTTATCCCATGCCTCCTGGGAGAGGTTAGCATCGGATACATTTTGTAAATTCTTTCTCAGTCCCAACTTGCTCTGCCCTACTCAAGTGCCTACATCTGTACATTGATTTATTTTTTTCTTTCAGTTAAAAAATGTGTTTCTTTATTTAAAGCTCAAAACCTGATTAGCATTCAATGGTATGTTTTCATGTTTACATTTCCTTCATGGCTATTATCAAATACACATTCCCATTTCTAATTCTGTTACATCTTTGGCATTCATTCATTGACCAAGAAACTCAAAGCGACTATTGCACAGCAGGAACCAGGAATGAAACATGGCCAAGACATAGTTACTGCTTTTGTGCAAGTCATGGTCTAGTGTGAGAGACAGATGCATCAACAAATAATTACAATCTGCTGTAATGAAGGATGGAACAAAGTCACGCAAGCAGGCTGGGAAGACAAGAAGAATGCGATTGACAGCCTAGAGGAACTGGCAACTTCAAAGCCTTTGGATCCTACAAGATGAATAGAGAACCATATAGCAATTTAGGTGGAAGCTACAGACTGTGCAAGAGGAAAGAGGAATGAAGAATGGCAGAGGAGGCCAGGCACGGTGGCTTAACGCCTGTAATTGCCGCACTTTGGGAGGCCGCCGCGGGTAGATCACTTGAGGTCAGGAGTGCGAGACCAGCCTGGCCAACACAGTGAAAGCCAGTCTCTAGTAAAAATACAAAAGTTAGCTGGGTGTGGTGGCGCATGCCTATAATCTCAACTACACGGGAGGCTGACGCAGGAGAATCGCGGGTATCCGGGAGGCAGAGGTGAGACTCTGTCTCAAAACACAAAACAAAACAAAACAAAAAACGGCAGAGGAGGAAAGGAGAAAGACTATGCAGCGAGAACATGGAACGGAGGAAAGCAGGACGTGAGGCTGGTCAAATCAGGTTGAACCACAGGTTTGAGTCTGTGTGAAGTTCCCAGGGCTGCCATCACAAATTCCTGCAGACCTAGTGGCTTAAAACAACACAAGTTCATTATCCGACCGTTCTAGAAGTCAAAGTCTGAAATGGGTTTCGTTATCTGGCTGTTCTAGAAGTTGAAGTCGGAAGTGGGTTTCACTGGATGAAATTAAGGTGTCAGCAGAGCCGCATGCTCTCTGCTAGGCAAGCACCTGTTTCCTTGCCTTTTCTGTTAAGTTGATGCAAAAGTAACTGCATTTTTTTGCCATTACCTTTAATGGCAAAAACCACAGTTACTTTTGCACCAATCTGAGAGCTTCCAGAGTGCACCTGAATTCCTCGGTGTATGGCCCCTTCCTCCACATTCAAAGCCAGTCGTGTTGCATCTTCTCTTTCCTCTGACCTCTGCAGAAGCTCGAACATCATAGAGTGTATTTACATAAACCTAGATGGTCTAGCCCACTACACGTCTAGGCTACAGAGTATATGCTATTGCTCCTAGGGTACAAACCTATACAACATGTTACTGGACTGAATACTGTAGGCACCTGTAACACAATGGTAAGCGTCTGTGTATTTCTGCTTCCATCATCACGTTTCCTTCTCTCACTCTGACCCTCCTGCCTCGGTCTTAGAAGACTTGTCAAAACAGAGTATTATATTCACAGGTTCTGTTCTGAGAATTAGGACGTGGGAATCTGTGGATAGGGGTGGGCATTGTTCTGTCAATCTGTCTAGAGTCTGGGTTTTATACCGCAGGCAATAAGGAACAGTGAAAGATGTTTACGCAGGAAAGTTATCACAATAGATGGTGATAGGGAACTCTGACAGGAATGCAGAGAACAGCCTGGAGCAAGGGCAGACTGGTGGTTTTAGGATCTGCTAAAATACCCTGGGCAACATAGGGAGACCCCATTTCTACCAAAAACTTTTTAAAAAATTTCGCCAGGGCCAGGAACAGTGACTCACACCTGTAATCACAGCACTCTGGGATGCTGAGGCAGGCGGATCACTTGAGGTGAGGAGTTCGAGACCAGTCTGGCCAACATGGCGAAATCCCATCTCTGCTAAAAATACAAAAATTAGCCGGGAGTGGTTAGCACATGCCTGTAGTCCCAGCTACTCGGAAGGCTAAAGCAGGAGAATCACTTGAACACAGGAAGCAGAGGTTGCAGTGAGTCAGGATTGTGCCACTGCACTCCAGCCTGGGTGACAGAGTAAAACTCCATCTCAAAAAAAAAAAAATAGCCAGGTGCGGTGGTACATAACTATGGTCCCAGCTACTTGGGTGGTCCCAGCTACTTGGGAGGCTGAGGTGGGAGGATTGTTTAAGCCTGGGAGATTGAGGCTGCAGTGAGCCATGATTGTACCACTGCACTCCAGCCTGGGCAACAGAGAGAGGTAGAAGAAGACTCAGATATTTCTGTAGAAAATTAAGCCATTATCCAAGCTTGAAAATAACAAAGAATTCACTAGGGAACCCATCAGGTCCAGATGCCATTGTAGGAAGACACAGACATGCATCACTTAACAATGGGGACATGTCCTGAGAAATGTGTCATTAGGGGATTTTGTGGTCATGCAAATATCATAGTCTACTTACAGAAACCTAGATGGCCTAGCCCACTACACATCTACGCTAGATGGTATGTGCTGTTGCTCCTAGGTTACAAACCTGTTCAACATGCTACTGTACTGAATACAGTAGGCAATTGTAGCACAGTGGTAAGCATCTATGTATCTCAATACATCTAAATAGACAAAAGGTTCAGTACAAATATTTTATCAATCAATGAGTGGATAAAGAAATTGTCTATACTATTCAGCCATAAAAAGGAACAAAATAATGGCATTTGCAGCAACCTGGATGGAACTGGAGACCATTATTCTAAGTGAAGTGACTCAGAGAGGGAAAATGATACATTGTATGTTCTTTCTCATAAGTTAAAGCTAAGCTATGAGGATGCAAAGGCATAAGAATAATACAATAGACTGAGGACTTGGGGAAAAGGGTAGGAGAGGGTGAGAGATGAAAGACTACACACTGGGTACAGTGTACACTGCTCAGGTGATGGGTGCACCAAAATCTCAGAAATCACCACTAAAGAACTTACTCATCTAACCAAAACCCACCTGTTCCCCGAAAACCTATTGAAATAAATAAAAAGTATTATAATCTTGCCGAATCACTATTGTTTATGCAGTCTATCCCTAACTAAAATGTCATTATGCAGTGTATGACGGCATCTCTTTGACTAGGTAGATGGCCATGCCATTAACCAAGGCTAAAACTCAGTGGGGCGTGGTAGCTCATGCCTACAATCCCAGCACTTCAGGAGGCCGAGGCGGTGGATCATCTGAGGCCAGGAGGTCGAGGTCAGCCTGGCCAACATGGTGAAACCTTGTCTCTACTAAAAATACAAAAATTAGCCAGGTGTGGTGGTGCGTGCCTGTAATCCCAGCTACTCGGGAGGCTGAGGCAGGAGAATCACTTGAGCCTGGGACAGGGGAGGTTGCAGTAAGCCAGGATTTCACCATTGCACTCTAGCCTTGGCGACAGAGTAAGACCCTGTCTCAAACAAAAACAAAAACAAACCAGGTTGGGGCAGGAGGGGATCTTCTAACTGGCCTCTTGCCTCTTTTTTTTTTTTTTTTTTTTTTTTTTTTGACAGAGTCTTGCTCTGTCGCCAGGCTGCAGTACAGTGGCACAATCTTGGCTCACTGCAACCTCTGCCTCCTGGGTTCAAGTGATTCTCCTGCCTCAGCCTCCCAAGTAGCTGGGATTACAGGTGCCAGCCACCACACCCAGCTAATTTTTGTATTTTTAGTAGAGACAGGATTTGACCATGTTGGCTAGGATGGTCTCAATCTCCTGACCTCGTGATGCACCCGCCTCAGCCTCGCAAAGTGCTGGGATTACAGGCATGAGCCTCTTGCCTTTTATTCCTCCCCTCTATTGTGTCCTCCACAATTCTCCCTCACTCTACCATGGTCCCATATGGTTTAGGTTAAGGTCAACTCCTCATTGTAACTTACAAGACACTTTATGGTCTGACCCCTCCCCCTGTCTCCAGCTATATTCCTTGCCACTCATCCCATCCGCAATCCTCAACATCAGGCAGGTCGAGTCACTTCACAGTTCCTGTTATGTGAAGCAGCACATTGCCAAGGGCCTTCATGCCTCAGCTCAGACTGACACCACTGCCTGTGTAATATCTGTGCATACACACTCATCTTTTGAGCCCTTGCTCCTCTGCGCATTCTTTGATGTCCCTACCAGACAGAATAACCACTGTCTTCTCCTCCCAGTGAACAGGTATGGGCTTCCATTATCTAAATTCAGGCACATATTTCAGTGCATAACTTTCCCACAGCTGGAAAATAAGTATTCTGAAGTCAATAACAATCTCTCTCTCTCTTTTTTTGTTTTAAGAAACTAGATCTTGCTGTGCCACCCTGGCTGGAGTGCGTGATGCAGTAATAGTTCACTGTAGCCTCGACTTCCTTTGCTCAAGCTATCCTCCTGCCTCAGCCTCCAGAGTAGCTGGGACTACAGGCAAGTGCTACCATTCCTGGCTAATTTTAAAAAATTTTTGTAGGGATGGGGTCTCGCTATGTTGTCCACATTGCTCTCTAACTCCTGACCTCAGGCGATCCTCCCAACTTAGCCTCCCAAAGCACTGGGATTACAGGCATGAGCCATTGTGCCCAGTCAAGAACAATACTTTATTCATCAACCCATTCTTGGTGGCTAACACAGCACTTAACATTTTCTAGCTTCTAAATAAATGTTTGGTGAAGGAATTAATCAATCAGTGGAGAAAGATGAAAAATAAAACAAAGTCACTAGAAGTTACAAGGTGTCATATTTAGTTCAAGAATTGAAAAACGATAAACAAAATATTGGTATATCTATTCAACGGAATATGATTCAGTCATAAAAAGAAATGAAGTACTGATACATGCTACAACATGAAGGAAACTTGAAAACATTACACTCAATGAAAGAATATTTGATATTATTCCATTTATATGAAATTGTCCAAAATAAGCAAACAGAGAGAGACAGAAAGTAGATTTGTGGCTGCCTAGGGTTGGAGATATGGGGAGACTGGAGGAGTGAATGCTACAGGGTATTAAGTTTCTTTTTCTTTTCTTTTCTTTTTGTTTTAGACAGGGTCTTGCTTTGTCAGCCAGGCTGCAGTGGAGTGCAGTGGTGAGATCTCGGCTCACCGTGACCTCTGCCTCCTGGGCTCAAGCGGTTCTCCTGTCTTAGCCCCCCCAGGTAGCTGAGACTACAGGCGCACACCGCCATGCCTGGGTAGTAATTTTTTTGTATTTTTGATAGAGATGCGGTTTCGCCATGTTGCCCGGGCTGGTCTCAAACTCCTGAGCTCAAGCAACCCACCCTCTTCCCCTCCCAAAGTAAACTAGAATTACAGGCATAAGCCACCGCTCCTGCCCTTGAGTTTCTTTATGGAGCAATAAAAATGTTCTGAAAGTGATTACACTGATTACACTGACGGACACACAGCTACGCGATTGTACAAAAAGTCATGGGATTGCACACATTAAGTGGGTGAATTGTACAGTATGTGAACAGCTCAATCAAGCTGTTACCCAAAAAGAAAAAGACGTCATATTTAGATTCAAATATAATTCTCTAACGAAGAAAAAGAAAGAACTAGAGGAGCACACTGGGAGACAGGCCCAACTCACGGTGGACATTCATCCAAGGCAGCATGAAGAAATCGGAATGCAAATATGTGTTCACATATATTAAATTCTTCCTGTGTGCTCGCCACTATATCAAACACCTTACCTATGTAATTATTTCATCCCCATGAGTTACGTATTCTTATTCCTATTTACCGAGGAGAAAACGGAGTCATTTGCTCAGCAGCACACAGTTAGTATCATGAAACCAGGACATGAACCGAAGATAACTAGCTCCAAATCTACACTCTTGACCTCTTGGTTTTGCTTATGAAATTGGAGGGTACGTTAAGATTTTTCCTTTCTTGTTTCTTTAAATGAGGGACAGTCTTTGAAAAGCTCTCTAGAGGAATGAGTTTATTTTCTTTAAGAATGGATGCACTTAAAACTATGAAATTTTACCTCTGGGTAATTTTGAGTAAATTTGGCCAGAAGTCATTTGGATTGCCCTAATTTTGTATTGCTTATATAATTTGTTTTCCTATATTTAATTTCCTGTTGTTTGGTTTTCATTGTGAAATGGAAGGTTTGTTTTTTTTTGGAGACTGGAGACGAAGTCTCATTGTCGCCCAGACTGGAGTGCAGTGGCACAATCTCTGGCTCACTGCAACCTCTGCCTCCCAAATTCAAGCGATTCTCCTGCCTCAGCCTCCTGAGTAGCTGGGATTACAGGGGAACACCACCACACATGGCTAATTTTTGTATTTTTTGCAGAGACGGGGTTTTGCCATGTTTATCAGGCTGGTCTCGAACTCCTGACCTTGTGATCCACCCGCCTTGGCCTCCCAAAGTGCTGGGATTACAGTCGTGAGCCACTGCACCTGGCCGGTTTGCTTCTTTAGACTTGTGTTACATTATGGCCAAAGAATGTGGCCTGACTGGACATAGTGGCTCATGCCTGTAATCGAGCACTTTGGGAGGCTGAGGCAGGAGGATCACTTGAAGCCAGGAGTTCGAGACCTGCCTGGTCAACAATGCGAGACCTTGTCTCTGCAAAAAAAAAAGTAAACAAATAAAGATAGAAAATTAGCCTGGCAAGATGGTGCACACCTGTAGTTTTGGCTGCCCGGGAGGCTGAGGCAGGAGGATCACCCAGGACTTCAGCACTGCAGTGAGGTATGATCATGCCACTGCCCTCCAGCCTGGACAATACAGGAAGACCCTGTCTCCGAAAAACAGATACATAAAAATTAAAAATAAATAAAAATCAATGTAAAAAAGAACGTGGCCTGCAGAATTTCTTCATTGAGGGATTTAAGACACTTTTCTTCGTGGTCTAATGTAGAATCAGGTTTTGTAAAACTTCAGAACTCCTGAAAAAAAGGTTCATTCCCTCTTTGGAGGGGAAGTGCCTAGCGCTCCCTGATATATTAAATATAAGACTTTCATAAAAGGAAATTCCAGTCTCTTCTTAAATGATTTTAAAAATAGAATGGCCTTCTCAATAGTAGATGTTTAATGCAAGCAACATGCTTAGAAGGTAGAGGAGGAAGAATACATCTGAGTAATTCAAAAGGCCAGAAGGAGCTCAGTCATTTGTAATCAGATATTTCAATACTTGCAAGGCTTTTACTTTGGCATGATGAATGGCCATAAAAAAATATAAACCTTCATGTAAAAAACGTTGGCTTCTTCTGCTTTTTACATAATCAATTTGACATTTGAATTTTGGCAAAGGATTGCAGGTACCTTGCTTTATTTATTACCTGAGATTAGATAAAAACATCACTGTTATCAAGCCATACCAGGTTTCTTCCTCAAATAATGTGCAGTTTTTCAAGTAAGGATCACTTTGTCCTGACATCAAAGTCTTCCAAACAGGATTTCCAAGTATATTACACATAGAAGCCATTCTCCTCCCTCCCTTCCCTTTCCCGTCTGCTATAACCACCCCCAACCCTTTAAAATAACCCACTCCCAGCAATTCTACCTTCTACCGACTGTGATATCTATAGCATGGGACCAACCTCGAAAAGAAAAAGGGATTACTAAAGGATTCATCATCAAAACTGGGCCAGAAAAGAGAAGCGCTCTCAGGCACCAACTCTGTCACTTTGCACTCTAGATGATCAATACTGAAAGGCAGACGGGTACTCTAGGACCACAGGCTTGCTTTCATTTGGGATGGGAAGATTTTTAACACTGGGGAAAGGCTAAGAGGGCTACAGCTGGAGAAAGGCACTGAGGAGGTCATCAAGCTCTCACTAATCCCTACAGTTATCTCTGTGCTCTCAAAGGCACCCCCTGAAAGGATCTGTCCAGAACCATCTGAAGAATGAGTAGAGGTTTAAAATGGTAAATTCTGGCTGGGCGCAGTGGCTCATGCCTGCAATCCCAGCACTTTGGGAGGCAGAGGCGGGCAGATCACTTGAGGTCAGGAGTTCGAGATTAGCTTGGCCAACATGGTGAAAGCCCATCTCTACTAAAAATACAAAAACTAGCTAGCTGGGCATGGTGGTGGGCGCCTGTAATCCAAGCTACTCGGGAGGCTGAAGCAGGAGAATTGTTTGAACCTGAGAGGCGAAGGTTGCAGTGAGCTAAGATTGCACCACCACACTCCAGCCTGGACGATAGAGCAAGACCCTGTCTCAAACAACACAACAATAAATAAACAAACAAACAAATCCTAATGCCCACTCTCCCAGTTTCCCATGAAAGGCTAAAATCCAAAAATACAGAAACTCAGCTCTCTCTCCAAAACTAAGCCAATGGTCAAACCACAGCCTAAATCTAGAAGGAATTGGCCAAGCACAGCGGCTCACATCTATAATTCCAGTGCTTTGGCAGGCTGAGCTGGGGCGCACTGCTTGAGACCAGGAGTTCAAGACCAGCTTGAGCAACATAGTGAGACCCCATCTCTACAATTAAAAAGTTAGCACAGGCCGGGCGCGGTGGCTCAAGCCTGTAATCCCAGCACTTTGGGAGGCCGAGACGGGCGGATCACGAGGTCAGGAGATCGAGACCATCCTGGCTAACACGGTGAAACCCTGTCTCTACTAAAAAAATACAAAAAACTAGCTGGGCGAGGTGGCGGGCGCCTGTAGTCCCAGCTACTCGGGAGGCTGAGGCAGGAGAATGGCGTAAAAACCCAGGAGGCGGAGCTTGCAGTGAGCTGAGATCCGGCCACTGCACTCCAGCCCGGGTGACACAGCGAGACTCCATCTCAAAAAAAAAAAAAAAAAAAAAAAGTTAGCACAGTGGTACCTGCCTATAAGCCCAGCTATTCAGGAGGCTGAGGCAGAAGGATCACTTGAGCCCAGGAGTTTGAGCCTGGGCAACATGGCAAGATGCTATCTCTACAAAATATTTTCAAAAGTAGCCAGGCGCAGTGGCACAAAACCTGTAGTCCTAGCTACTTGGGAGGATCTCTTGAGCCCGGGAGGTCAAGATCACAGCCGCAGTGAGCTATGATTGCGCCACTGCACTCCAGCCTGGGAGACAGAGTCCCAACAAACAAAACAACAACAACAACAAAATCCACAGCTGAGCCAATGGTCAAACTACAGCCTAACTCTAGATGGAATCCCTATACCGCAGCCCAAACTATAAGGCTTGTCCTGGTTCTACCTCATGAAACAATGACAGGCAGCCTGCAAGGTTAGCTGAATTCTCAGGCGACCTCTACTATGTCCCCCTAAGTCTTCATATAATAAGAAATGAACTTTGCATCTTGTATGGCACTTTGCAATTCCCCTTATCCTACCCCCTCTCCACTATATCTCACCTTTCTTCATAAATGTTGATGTCCCGACAAATCAACTCAAAAAAGCCAAATTAATATGAAATTGGGAGGAGTGGAGAGAGTGACAGTGACACATTTTTGAGACAGCATGTATGGTGACATGATGGTTAAGAGCCCAGTCTCTGAAGTCGGACAGCCAGGGGCAAATCCCAGCATTATCACCTACTGGCTGTGCAACGATGGGCAAATACCTTAACCTCTCCAAGCCTCCTTCCTCTCTGTGAACTAGAAATGTTAATAGTGCCTACCTCATATTTTAAGACACATGAAGTCCTTGGAAGAATGCTTAACCATAGTGAGCACTCAGTTTATTATTTCTAGGTTTCAAGCACCTTACAAATAGTGTCTCGTATTATCTCATTTAATCATCCCAAAGATGCTTTGAGCTCCACTGTATGGATGAACAAACTGAGACTTACAGTAGCTCCATAACTAGCTCAAGGAAATGGAGCTGGTGGGGCGGAGCCGGGGCTTGAGCTGAGATCTGCCATCAAAGCCCAGGTTCTACCAGCGTACCATGCTATGCCCCTGAGGGATGCAGTCTCCATGAGTAAAAAAACTACACACGGAGAATAAGAAAACACCAACGCTGGCGGCAGCAAACACTGATGATGGCTGTTTTTCAAGTGCTCTGTTGGTTTAAAGCAAGGAAGAACCAGACAGTGGGAAAAGAACAGGATGTCACATGGCAAAGCTGTAGCTATATTATACACTGGGCTTGTGAATTTGTTTCTCCCTGAGGAAAGCAATTTGGAGATTTCTCAAAGAGCTAAAATTACAATTATCATTCCATCCAGCAATCCCATTACTGGGATATACCCAAAGGAAAATAAATCATTCTACCAAAAAGACACCTGTTACTCACATGTTTATTGCAGCACGATTCACAATAGCAAAGACACGGAATCAACCTAGGTGCCCATCAACAGTGGATTGGATAATATGATATATATACACCATGAAATACTATGCAGCTGTAAAGAAGAATGAAATCATGTCCTTTGCAGCAACATGGAAGCAGCTGGAGGCCATTATCCTAAGTGAATGGACTCAGGAACAAAAAATCAAATGCTGCATATTCTCACTTATAAGTGAGAAGTAAACATTAGGTACTCACAGACACAAAGATGGGAACAAGAGATACTAGAGACTACTGGAGGAGTTGGGGGAAGGGTTGAAAAACTATCTATTGTGCCGGGCACGGCGGCTCACGTCTGCAGTCCCAGCACTTTGAGAGGCTGAGGCGGGTGGATCATTTGGGGTCAGACATTCAAGACCAGCCTGGCCAACATGGTGAAACCCCGTCTCTACTTAAAATACAAAACTTAGCCAGGCGTGGTGGTGCGCACCCGTAATCTCCAGCTACTCGGGATGCTGAGGCAGGAGAATCGCTTGAACCTAGGAGGTGAAGGCTGCAGTGAGCCAAGATTGTGCCACTGCACTATAGCCTGGGTGACAGAGTGAGACTCCATTTCAAAAAAAGAAAAAAGAGAAAAAGAAAAAAAAAAGAAAAACTATTTATTGGGTACTATGCTCACTACTTGGATGACAGATCAATCGTACCCCAAACCTCAGCATCATTTAATATATCCATATAACAAGCATACCCATGTATCCCCTTGAATCTGATTTAAAAAAAAAAAAAAAAAGGCAGTAACTGTAGTAAGTGAAAGCCAGCTAGAACCTGGAACCTAAATTTGAAACATTATCCATCAAACTTCCCTCTAGCCTTAGAAGTGGAACTCACCACACATCACCCAAGAGGACAGAAGACGCAGCCTGGAGCAACCCACATCCCTATCTGTTGGCAAGAGCTACGTCCGGACAAACCTTGCTTTGAAATAAAGTGGGAAACCGACAAGGAGATGCCTAAAACCCTTTCAGAACCATATCCCAAAGTCTCAAGGGGAGGAGCAGGCCTCAAAACAATTCAAGGACATGTGGGCTTCATGAAATGGGAGTAAAAATCTGTAGTGAGAGAACCTCCTAAAGGAAAAATGAAATGGAAAGAGATGAAAAGGGATATATGTAACATAACATTTGCAAGAAATCAAAAAGCACTTAAATATCCACATGGAGATATTTATCAGCAAGACCGATACCACAGGAAAATCAAATCAGCGATATTAAGAATACACCTGAGAAGTTCTCCAAGAATGTAGAGGAAAAGGATAAAGGAATGAAAGTAATGAGAATGATAGCTCTGTGAAACGCAATTGTAAAACTCCAATATAAATATAATAAATTTTTCAGAATAGAGTAGAACAAAAACAACAAACTAATGAAAAAAAGAAATAGAAAACATCTTTTCTTGACCTTTAGAAAAATCATGTTCTATAAAAAGAGATCCTCACATAGACATATCCTGGCAGAATATATATTGAAATGCTGGAAAACTTTAAACCATATCAGGATCTGAGAAAAGTACTTAGAACTGAATGAAAATCAGACTGACCCTGGCTTTTCCCTGCGATAGAAAGTTCAGGAAAACACCAGAATACTATCTACACAGTTAAGGGGAAGGGTTAGAAAACCAAGGAGTAACCAGAGATTTTGGAAACACACTTGTGTAGTCTGACATCTGTGAAAATAACATGCTTGGCTGTTTTTGCTTTGAGAGTACATACACCAGTAAGCAGCTTAAGAAAAATATCACCTAAGTTCAACCATTATGGAAGACAGGGTGGCGATTCCTCAAGGATCTAGAACCAGAAATACTATTTGATCCAGCTATCCCATTACTAAGTATATACCCAAAGGATTATAAATCATTTTACCATAAAGACACATGCACACACACATATGTTTATTGCAGCACTATTTACAACAGCAAAGACTTGGAGCCAACCCAAATGCCCATCGATGACAGACTTTTGGATAAAGAAAATGTGGCACATACACGCCATGGAATACTATGCAGCTATAAAAAAGAATAAGTTCATGTCCTTTGCAGGGACATGGATAAAGCTGGAAATTATCATTCTCAGCAAACTAACACAGGAACAGAAAACCAAACACCACACGTTCTCACTCATAAGTGGGAGTTGAACAATGAGAACACATGGACATAGGAAGGGGAACATCACACACCCTGTTGCGGGGTGGGGGGCAAGGGAAGGGAGAGCATTAGGACAAATACCTAATGCATGTGGGGCTTAAAACCTAGATGATGGGTTGATAGGTGCAGCAAACCACCATGGCACATATATACCTATGTAACAAACCTGTACGTTCTGCACATGTATCCCAGAACTTAAAGCACAATTAACAAAAAAACACCTTACATTTATGCCAAACAATGAGTAGGTCACAGTCATGCTATTTGTGGGTTTTCCTTAAAAAATTTAATCCCCAAACTCCGGCGGGTTTAGGGTGGGTTAAGGACTGTGAGGATGTTTCTGGGAACCTACAATACTTCTCTTGATAATTCCCCTTCTCCCTGGTTTCTGTCAACTCCCAGAAACCAGGAACTGTGCTCCCTGGATCACATCCTGACTACTACAGTCCACACCAAGTTTTCCAACCAGTTAAAACAATCTCTGGTGCTTCTCTGTTTCACAAAAGTTAGCAAGTGCTAAATTATATACACTGCTGGGTGCTGTATGAAAATTAATACAAAGAACCTCCTTCCCAAACAGGGCAACATCATTTAAAAGCTGCCTTTGTTGCCAAGTAATTTGAGGTCTGATTTTTCTGTTTCTTTATTATTTAATAACTTTTTTTTTTCTAAGTCCAAAAGTAATACTAACTCAATGCAGAAGATACAGAAAAGCACCAAGGGGTAAAATACACCCATTATCCTAAAGTAAAACATTGTTAACTTTCGTTATGTTCTTGCAGCATTTCCCATGCATAGCCTTCATATAGGAGGCCTCTTTTTTTGGGGGCGGGAAGGGGACGGAGTCTCACTCTGTCGCCCAGGCCGGAGTGCAGTGGCACGATCTCAGCTCACTGCAAGCTCCGCCTCCTAGGTCCACGCCATCCTCCTGCCTCAGCCTCCCGAGCAGCTGGGACTACAGGTGCCCGCCACCATGCCTGGCTAATTGTGTGTGTGTGTGTGTGTGTGTGTGTGTGTGTATTTTTATTAGAGACGGGGTTTCACCATGTTAACCAGGATGGTCTCCATCTCCTGACCTCGGGATCCGCCCACCTTGGCCTCCCAAAGTGCTGGGATTACAGGCTTGAGCCACCGCGCCCTGCCAAGGCCAAGAGGACTCTTTTTTTAATGTTAACTGTATTCAACTATACGGTTTGTTGTTGCCTTTGTTCATAATGTAACAAATTCCCATGTGAAAAAAAAATCTTCAACAATATTATTTTCAATGGCTATACTGCATTCCATTCCATGAATAATTGACTCATAATTAACACAACCAACCCCTGATCATTGGATAATTATTTTTAACATTATAGAAATTATACTACACATTATACAATATACTATGTAATGTGGCAATTAAAAACTTAGTTCACAAGGTAAAATTTCCTGAGATCAAATCGCTTTTCCACCATTTATTAGTCATGCAGTGTTGAGTAAATTAAACCATCTGTGCCTGTTTCCTCATGAGCATAATGGGAATTACAACAGTACTTAACTCACAGAGCTGTGTGGATTAAATGAATTATACGTGTAAAGGCTTTAGAACGCTCCTTTAGAACGTTTCCTAATACTATATGTGACTTGCAATTGCATGATTTGCTGCTTCTACTCTTTGATATTTTGCCAAAATCATTTTCATCTTAGTCAGTGCCTTATTCTATAAGCTTACCTTTTTTTGTATTTTGCTCTTTTGTTTTAGAGTCTGTTTCCCTTTATCGTGTTTATTCTTTTATGGTAAACAGCATATATTTAGCTTGTTTCCAGTTCTTTGCTACAGTGTGGAATGAGCATCTTTCTACATGTGGTTTTTTAAACTAATACAATTATTTTAAATATAAAATTCTTAAAAATGAAAGCGACTCCCAAGGCAATTCACATTTTTCAACTGCTATACATATTGTCTAAATTCCATACCAGAAAATTCTACAATTTTATAATCCCAACAATAAAAAATGAAAATGCCCATTTTCACACAGCATTGCCAACACTGGATATCTACTTTTTCTGCCCAACTCTGCTAAGATAGTGGATAGAAATTGACATTTTGTTACTTTATTTTCAATTTCTATTACTAAAAGTTGGCGATTCTTCTCCATAGGCTTATTGATCAATCTGATTTTTTTTCCTTTTGTGCAAAACCTGTTCACATTCTTTCCCCAGTTTTTATTTTTGTTTTTATTTTTGTTTTTGTTTTGTTTTGTTTTTGAGACAGTCTTGCTCTGTCACCCAGGCTGGAGTGCAGTGGTGTGATCTCAGCTCACTGCAACCTCCGCCTCCCAGGCTCAAGCATCTTCTGCCTCAGCCTCCCTAGTAGCTGGGATTACAGGCATGTACCACCACACATGGCTAATTTTTTGTATTTTTAGTAGAGACAGGGTTTCACCATGTTAACCAGGCTGGTCTCTAACTCCTGACCTCAAGTTGATCCACCCACCTCGGCCTTTCAAACTGCTGGGATTACAGGCATGAGCCACCACACCCAGCCTTTCCCCAGTTTCTGTCAGAAGTATTTTTCTCCCGACTGAAAAAACAAACAAGACAAAAAAAAACTTAATATATTCAGGATAAACATTTATAATATATAGGAAATATTTTATCTCAATTTGTCAGACTTGTTTGTTTTTTTTAACGCTTTAAATTTTATAACATCAAATTTACCAATTTTTCCTTTATACCTTATGACTTCGGGGTTAAACTTGAAAAAGAATTCCCAAATTCAAGTTTATGTGTATTTAACCTACAGTGCAATCTCTAACAGTTATTTGTGATTTCATATTATGTATTTAACTCCTTAATCCAAATCAAATTAATTTTATGCTTTAGCATAAGGAAAGAACCCAACAATTTTCCTTCCAAATATTAATAAATTTTCCCAACATGTTTACTGAATCTTCTCCTCGCTGATTTTGGATTTTTGCTACATACTAGCCAAATAAACTCAAATACATCACCAGCTTCTCTACTATCCTTTACTGGTCTCCCTGCTTTAATAGCAGCACCACTTTTCATTATTAGAGTTTTTAAAGTGAATCCTCATATCTGGAAGATCAAGGGCTCACTCACCATTTTGTTTTTGTTTTTTGAATAACTTAATTGGCTCTTCACAGCCATTTATTCTTCAGAGGAATTTTAGAATCATTTTGTCACATTCCCCAAAAAATGTCTGGTAGGAATTTTGTTATTGTTATATTTGAAATGCAGCATCTGTCATTGGATTTGTTTTGGCCTCATCTTCGAAAATACAAATGATCCCTCTGTTGGATCTTTGCTGTCTGTTCTCTGTACTTATGATGTCTCAAATAACTTTTAGTTTCTTGTCCTCATCCTATACATTCTAGAGTTTCTCTCAAACTCCTCTTCCTTATGACTGCATAGATTCACTGTAATATTACTTCTGCCTCTTACTACTTCTAATACTACATGTGACTTGCAATTGCATGATTTGCCTCTTCTACTCTGAAATTTTGCCAAATTCATTTCATCTTAGTGCCTTATCCTATAAGCCTATCTTTTTTTGTATTTTGCTCTTTTGTTTTAGAGTCTGTTTCCCTTTATTGTGTTTATTCTTTTATTTATTTCTTTTCTTGTTTCATTTCCTAAAATCCCTTAAGACTAGAACAGAGGCAGGCTAAAATTTGTTCCTGTTTTCAAAGAAAAAAATCTTTTTTTAACTATGCCCTTTCTTTACTTCTTGAGGAATATGTTTATCTCCTTTCACACTGCAGATTTGTTTGTATATCCCATATTGAAGATTTGGTTTTTCCTGCTTATTCAGCCTTTAATAAGAATGGATTTATCCCTTGATGAGATTTGTCCCACCTGGCCACCTGGAAGCTGGGACAGCTGCAACATGGGAATCTTGTTGAATGAGCTAGGTCCCTGTATTTTTATAAGAACCAAAGACTAGTAATCTTCCCAAATATAGACATTATCTGTCACTGAGCTCCTCTTTCTATCTTTGCTGTAAAGCTGTTGAAACAGTCTCTATATCATCTCTATCTAACATCAATATAAATGATAAAATATCAACTATTACAATTTGCCAAAAAGAAAAAGATGCTAATGAACTACTCAAAATGCTGGTAAAATCTGCATTTCATGCCATGACTAGCAAGGGCTCATTTGAGCTGGTCTTTCTACATTTATGCCTCCTCCCACTCTCTCCCCGATTCACTACTCTCCAACCACTACGGCCCTCTGTCTCTTTGTCGGGGTGAGGGAAAAACTTATTCTTACCTTGAGCTTTGGGTTGAAGGGAATGCTCTGCCTCTGGATATTCCAGTGGCAAACAACTTTTTATTTTTCAAGTATCCCTTCAAATGTCCCTCCCTTGAACACTCTCATTGGCCAACTCCTATGTGGTTCCCAACCTGCCAGCCTGTTTTATTTGCTTGAGAGCACTTACAAGTAGTGAAATTCAGCTAGTTTGTTTATTTAGTAGTAGTAGTAGTAGTAGTAGTAGTAGTAGTAGTAGTAGTAGTAGTAGTATTTGAGACGGAGTCTCGCTCTGTCGCCCAGGCTGGAGTGCAGTAGCGCAATCTTGGCTCACTGCAAGCTCCGCCTCCTAGTAGTGCTGGGATTACAGGCATGAGCCACCGCACCTGTCCTGTTTACTTTCTTATATGAGTGTCTCCCCCTACCAAAAATATAAGCCTTGTAAGAAGGACATTCTCTGTCTTTACATTGCTATAACCCCATAATTTAGAAGAGTTTCGTATAATTAACAGACACACAATGCATGTCTGTTACGTGGATAATGATTATATACGACAGGTGGAACTCTGGGCGACTTTTATTTCCTCTTGTTATTTTTCTTTATTCTTCATACTTTACAATGCATATATATTACTTTTATAGTAAAAAATACATTTTAAGACAAAAAATCTATACAATTTTATCTATAGCATTGGTTTTCAAAGTTTTTAGCAGCAAATCTTCTTTACAAAATCTTTGTGAAACTCCAGTATAGCAGACATAAAGGCAGTATTTTCTTATCAATGTATCGTTAAACTCAGATTATGACAGTTGCCTCTTATACAATCAACCCATAAAACAAAGAGGCTTTTTAAATGAAAAGTTTACATTTTAAATTGAGAAATAGGGAGGAAAGTTGTTATTTAATAAAAGCCTCAGATGGCATTCACTTATTTTAATTTAGCTGTTTAATATTGAGGAAGATCCTGATTCATATAGACGGGTAGGTGCAAATGTAGCAGTTTTAATAAGTCACCTGGTTTTACAATATTCTTACACTGAATAGGATTTATAAGAGAACAGTTATTTTTAAGTTTACACAGTTGCAAGTTAACCAAGCTACACAAATTTTCACACTGGTGGTTTCTAATAAGTTTGGTTTCTAATACATTTGGGTGTCATTTTTATCATAGCTCTAAATAGAACAGAATGTATTTAAAATACTAAATATGAATAAAACACTTGCACGACCACTCAGGCATGTCCATGGGAAACTGCAGTTCCGCGGATGATATTTTGAAAACCACAGGGACATGCCTGCAACTGCAACAGTTTAACACGAGGCAGAGAAAAAGAGTCAAAAAATATACCAATATGTTAACGGTGGTTCCACCTGGGTGGCAGAATGCCTGGAGACTTTTATTCCCTCTTTTTGCTTTTCTGTATTTTCCAGGGATTTTTAAAAATGGGTGTATATTAATTTGTAATGGGAAAACAACTATTTTTTTAAAAGCCAGCAAGCCATGTTTGATACACAGGAATGTCACAAACGATGTTGAGCTAAAGAGGTCAGACACAATAGACCATTTTGTTCCTTTTACCTAAAATGCAAAAGCAGGAGAAGGGAATACAGTGTTAGAAGTAAAGGTAGTGGCTGCTCTCCAGGAAGGCTGGGATTTGAAAGACATCACCACTTCCAGGGCTCAGAAATTCTGGTCATGTTCTGTTTCTTTCTTTCTTCCTCCCTCCCTCCCTTTCCTTCCTTTCCCTGCTTCCTTCCTTCCTTCCTTCCTTCCTTCCGTCCTTCCTTCTTTCCTTCCCTCCCTCTTTTCTCCTTCCCTCCTTCCTTCCATCCTGTCCTCTCTCCTTCCATCCTGTCCTCTCTCCTTCCTTCCCTCCTTTCTTGCGTCATTTCTCTCTTCCTTTTTTATTCCTTCCTTCTCTCCCTCTTTCATTCCTTCTCCCCTTCTCCCTTGACTTCTTCCTTCCCTCCTTCCCTCTTTCCTTCCCTCCTTCCTTCCCTCCTTCTCTCCTTCCTTCCTTCCATCCTTTCTTCCTCCCTTCCTCCCTTCCCTTCTCCCTTCCTTTCTTCTCTGCTTCCTTGCTTTTTTCCCTTCCCTTTCTTCCTTCCCTCCCTCTCTCTGCCCTCCCTTCCTCCCTCTCTCACTCCCTTTCTCTTTGCAAACAATCAATCAATGGTTTTTAGTATGTTCACAGACATATGCATCACTACAGTCAATATTAGAACATTTTCACCACCTCAAAAAAAAAGAAAACAAAAAATCCTCTACACTTTGGCTATCAGGCTCTTTATTCCCCAGCCCTAAGCAGCCATTACTCTACCAGCCATCTGTATAGACTTGTCTATTCTGGGCAGTTCATAGAAATGGAATCCTACATGGCCTTTTGTCTCTGGATTCTCTCTCAAGCAAGCACGTTTTCAAGGCTCAGGTTCTGTTTCTTGACCTAAGGGCTGGTCACCCCACTTGGTGAAAATTCTCTGAGCTGTACAATATCCTTGATATACTTTTCTGTACCAATGGGATACTTCAATCAAAAGTTCTAGAGAATAAAAATTAAAACAAAGTCAAAAGAAGGTGTTCCAGCAGCGTCCCCCGCAGCCCTCATTTCTGAAGGTAGTCTCCCTTCTCTACCCTTCCAGGTTCTTCCCAGGCTTCCCACCACCTATCCCCTTTCGTCCTACTGAGAAGGACAACTGCAGGGACACATAGTTTGCTTTTCTCATCTTCTTCTCTCTCCTCCTTCCAACCGTCCACCTCCCATCTCCTACCAGGCTGCTAGGGCTTCTCCAGAACGGCCTCCCCTTGGGGTGTGCCTGCAGTTCCATTTTTCCTGTTCTTCCCCACCCCAGCCTAATCAAGCTTCTCTTTGGTGTACTCCATCCCTTGGGAGTGCTGGTGAATGTGAAGAATAAATTATTTTATGCTAAGATTTTGTGCTGTCAGAGTAATCTTTCTGAAGTGAAAATTTACGCTGGGTGTGGTGGTTCACACCTGTAATGCCAGCACTTTGGGAGGCTGTATTGGTTTGTTTTCATACTGCTATAAAGAACTGCCCAAGACTGGTAATTTATAAAGGAAACAGGTTTCATTGCCTCACAGTTCAGCATGACTGGGGAGGCCTCAGGAAACTTACAATCATAGGAGAAGGCAAAGGGGGAGCAGGCACCTTATTCACAAGGAGGCAGGAAGGAGAGTGAACACAGAAGGAACTACCAGACACTTACAAAACCAGCAGATCTCATAAGAACTCACTATCACAAGAAAGGTATGGAGGAAACCACCCTCGTGATTCATTATTTAATACCTCCACCTGGTCTCTCCCTTCGCACGTGGGGATTATGGGGATTACGATTCAAGATGAGATTTTGGGTAGGGACACAGCCAAACCATATCAGATGCTGAGGTGGGAGGATCCCTTGAGCCCAGGAGGTCAAGACCAGCCTGGGCAAGATGATGAGCCCTTGTCTCTACAAAAAAAAATAAATAATTTTTTTAATTAGCTGGGCTGGGTGGTACATGCTTGTGGTCCCAGCTACTTGGGAGGCTGAGGCAGGAGGATACCTTAGCCCAGGAGTTCAAGGCTGTAGTGAGCTGTGATAGCACCATTGCATTCCAGCCTAGGTGACAAAGCAAGACCCTGTCTCTAAAAAAATAAACAAAATGAAGTGAAATTAAGATTTTATTGTGACACCCCTAATGAAATCATTCAAAGGGTTCGTATTGCCAACAAAATTAACTTAGGCTCCCTGTAGCCTAATTCTCCAGGCTGGCCCCAACCTGACCCTTTCCCACCTCTCCAGACCTCAGTCTCTGCATCTCTTTTCCCTTCCTCTCCAGGCTCCAGAGAAGCTGGGCCAGGTAGAGTTGCTCAGACCCATTACTCTGTTGCACACACCATTGCTTTTGCTGTAACTCCTCCTTCTGCCTAAAACACTTTTCCCGCCCATTCCCTTCCTATTAACTATGTGTGACTCAGCTAAAATACATACTGCTGACTCTCAGATGGAGCCCCATTTTGCCTTTTATTTCAGCAAGAAAGGAGAGACCACATGCAAAGCATCTCTCCTGTGTCTCCTGACTTTGGGCCAATGAACTGACTCCTACCGTAGTTCAGTGTACCCATCCGTAAAACGATGACGATCCAAGAAACGACTCGATAGATCTGTAGCAAGAATTAAATTAGATAACACACCTACAGCACGAGAAACAAGGCCCGGTACATCACAAATGTTCGATGAATGTTAGCTATCACTGCAAAATATCATTGTATCTTCTTGTTTCTATTGACGGTCCCTGCTGCTAAAATAGGAGTCCGTGAGCTCTGGCTTATTCATCTAACTTGTCGGCAGATGAGGTGACAGCCCGTGATGGGGTCAGGCCAGGGTTTGAATTAACATTCTTCCACCTATTAGCTGGGCCAGTTTCTCCATCTCTCAAATGGAAATATGACAGTGTTGTGCAGAGGATTAAAGATGATGATGATAGAGAGCTTTTGGCATGTTTTCTGGCCCGCATTAAACTGTTTCATATAAGACTTAAGACCTGACTCGTAATAGATGCTTGACAAATAACTTTTTTTGTGGCTCCTGGATATCTGATTATTTTGTACTTCAAATCCATGTTTCCTTTGCTTTTAAATACCAGAGAAGGGCCGGGCACAATGGCTCACGCCTGTAATCCCAGCACTTTGGGAGGCCGAGGCGGGCGGATCACGAGGTCAGGAGATGGAGATTATCCTGGCTAACACGGTGAAACTCCATCTCTACTAAAAACACAAAAAATTAGCCAGGCGTGGTGGCAGGTGCCTATAATCCCAGCTACTCGGAAGGCTGAGGCAGGGGAATCACCTGAACCCGGGAGGTGGAGGTTGCAGTGAGCCGAGATCGCGCCACTGCACTCCAGCCTGGGCAACAGAGCAAGATTCCATCTCAAAAAAAAAAAAAAAAAAAATACCAGAGAGGGGATGAATCTACCCAATAGATATGACACGGGAGAACTGAAGGGCTATGACTAAGAAGTGCCCCAGCCCCCATTGAAACTATTCCAAAATATCTTCTTCATCTTCAGTCATGCATGGGGGATACCATAGAAAAAGACCTATCTTATTATTCAGATATTTCCAGGCCTGGCATAGTAGCTCTCGCCTGTAATCCCAGTGCTTTAGGAGGCTGACAGGAGGAGTGCTTGAGGCCAGGAACTCAAGACCAGTTGGGATAGCAAAGTGAGATTCCATCATTACAAAGAATGAAAAATGAGCCAGGCCTGGTGGTACACACCTGTAGTCCCAGCTACTCAGGAAGCTGAGGCTGGAGGATCACTTGAGCCCAAGAGTTGGCGGCCGCAGTGAGTTACAATTGTACCACTGCACTCCAGCCTGGGCAACACAGCAAGACTCTCACTCCTAAGAAAAATAAAAATTTTTTTAAAAAGGTGTTTCTAAATAACCAATGTATCAACCAGTCAACAGTAATGATGCAAAATACCTTAACTGTTTGTGGGTTGCCTTCCACATGGAGAAAATCCTTGAGAGAAACTTTTGATTGTGGAGTCAACAAAACAAAAACGCTCGAGAAAGCCTCGTCCTCAGGACCCTCCTTGCTGTGGGCTCTGCCCGATTTCACAGGGCTTGTGATCAACCTGCTGATGAATTTCTGCTCAGAATGAAAATCACTCTGAAGACATGGGTCCGTTCTGGTAGTTACGCTGCTACCACTAAGAGGCATTCCATCCTGCCTCTTATAATTGTTAACGCATCGTGTGTCCTAATTAAAAATAACCAAACATTTGTCCAGACTTTATCCTTGTTCTCCACTCTAGCAAGATGTCCAGGACGGTCCACTCTGGCCTCAAAGTCGGAGAGAGCAAGTGGCAGTTCTCGGACATCACGGAATTTTCTGAGTTACCTGCTATGTGTCTTAACCTGGGTTCCCTAAACAAAGAAGCCTCGGGCAAAACTTTATGGGTCAAAGAAGGCAAATCTACAGAAGCAGAAAATAGATTAGTGGTTGCCTGGGGCTGGGAGTGAGAACGGGAAATGACTGCAAATGGGCTTAAGGAGTGTTTTGGGGTGATGGAAATCTACTCAAATTGGATTTCGGTAAGGGTTGCGCATTGCTGTAGATTTTATGGTATGTAAATTACACTTAATAAATTACACTTCAATAAAGCTGTTGGGGGGAAGAAAAGCATATGAGCTAATGTTTATTTGGGGAATAGCATTGCAGAAAGGCAAAAGTGATGGTAAAGGGTTGAGTTGGGGACAGGGGGATGGCAGCTCTGAGAAGTGTTGCCACAAGGCTCTGTGACCAGCTGTGTCTACTCAACAATGCACTCCACTCCAGCGCTGTGTGCTCCAAACAGGGAGGGAGAAGGATGCACCCACCACCCACAGTTCCCCCTGCATTGTTGGGTTATGCATGAGCCCAGAGAGAGAGCCCTGTAGCTTCTTGAATTTCAGGGGCAATCTTAAAGTGAGAGACCAGGGCTACGAGGCAAAGGCGCTGTTGTGATATTTGCTCAGCAAGCTGAGGGTGGAGGAGAGGCCCCTGCAGTGAGCCCTTGGTCTAGGCAGAGGGTACCCAACACAATAGCCACAGGAGGAGCACAGGCCTCGCTAGCTCCACCCCAGCAAGTGCACGAATCTGGGCAGATGACCCAGCTCAACCCCCTCCGCTATGCAATGAACGATCCACAAAGTTTTGTGCTAAGGTGTTTAGCACCATAACTATTGACTAGTTAATGTGCTACCTTCTTTATAAATATTTGGGTATTAGGCAAGGCACGGTGGCTCATGCCTGTAATCCCAGCACTTTGGGAGGCTTAGGCAGATGGATTGCCTGAGATCAGGAGTTTGAGACCAGCCTGGCCAACATGGTGAAACCCCGTCTCTACTAAAAATACAAGAATTAGCTGGGTGTAGTGGCACATGCCTGTAGTTCCAGCTACTTGGGAGGCTGAGGCAGCAGAATCACTTCAACCAGAGAGGCGGAGGTTGCAGTGAGCCAAGATCACGCCACTGCACTCCAGCCTGGGCGACAGAGCAAGACAAGAAAGAAAGAAAAGAAAGAAAGAAGGAAGAAAGGAAAGGAAAGGAAAAAGAAAGAAAGAAAGAGAAAGAGAGAAAGAAAGAAAGAGAGAAGGAAGGAAGGAAGGAAGGAAAGAAGGAAGGAAGGAAGGAAGAAAGGAAGAAAGGAAGAAAGGAAGAAAGAAAGAAAGAAAGAAAGAAAGAAAGAAAGAAAGAAAGAAAGAAAGAAAGAAAGAAAGAAAGAAAGAAAGAAAGAAAGAAAGAAAGAAAAAGAAAGAAAGAGAAAGAAAAATATTTGCATATTAAGATAGGTCTTTTGAGGACTTTGAGGCTGCAGTGAGCTATGATTGCACCACTGCACTCCAGCCTGGGTGACAGAGCGAGATCTTGTCTCAAGAAAAAGAAAAAAAAAAATAGGTCTTCTACATCAGGGGTCCCCAACCACTAGGCAGTGGCCTATTAGGAGCCGGGTCGCACAGCAGGAGGTGAGTGACGGGTGCACATGTGAAGCTTCATCTGTATTTACAGTCACTCCCCGTCGCTCGCATTCCCACTGAGCTCCGCCTCCTGTCAGATCAGCAGCGGCATTAGATTCTCACAGAAGCACAAATCCTATGGTGAACTGTGCATAGGAGGGATCTAGGTTGTGTGCTCCTTATTACAATCCAATGCCTGATGGTCTGTCACTGTCTCCCATCACCCCCAGATGGGACCGTCTAGTTGCAGGAAAACAAGCTCAGGACTCCCACTCATTCTACATTATGGTGAGTTATACAATTATTTCATTATCTACTACAATGTAATAATAATAGAAATAAAGTGCTAAATAAATGGAATGCACATGAATCATCCCAAAACCATCCCGCATCCCCCACTGCTCCGTGGGAAAAAAGTGTCTTCCATGAAACCAGTCCCTGGTGCCAAAAAGGCTGGGGACCACTGGTCTACATGCTAACATCAATGCATGATTGAAGATGAGGATTGCAGATGTGGCTACATCAACACACCATGTCACCTCTCCAGAAGCCTGACCCAGGCAGAGATGCAAACTTGCGTCACCACCTCTGTTGAATATTAAAGACAAAGGAGAGGCCAGGCGCAGTGGCTCACGCCTGTAATCCCAGAACTTTGGGAGGCTGAGGCGGGCGGATCACCTGAGGTCAGGAGTTCGAGACCAGCCTAGCCAACATGGTGAAACCCCATCTCTACCAAAAATACAAAAATTAGCCTGGTGTGGTGGCACACACCTTTAATCCCAGCTACTCGGGAGGCTGAGGCAGGAGAATGGCTTGAATCCAGGAGGCGGAGGTTGCAGTGAGCCGAGATCATGCCACTGCACTCCAGCCTAGGTGACAAGAGTGAAACTCAGTCTCAAAAAAAAAAAAAAAAAGAAGACAAAGGAGAAAAAAGGCAGTGAAGCCCCAATTTTAATCATTTCTATCCCATAATACTGCAAAAGACCTGAAATCAAGACAGCCCCACACAGAGCTACTGCCTTCGTACAGCAGCTGTGGATGGACCCAGCCAGGATCTCCCTGCAAAAAAGAATTCCCTGCCATACGAGGTCTTCCGGATTCACTTAGTGTTGAGCCACAGCCACGCCCTCCCCGGGCAGTCCCCAGCCAGTGACTGGGCTGGCCATGGGACTTGGTCCTGGCCATTTCTACCCAACACAGGGTTCCTCTAATGGTCAGTCTTTGCTGCAGAGGTGAGCACGGGTCGGACCAAGACTGTCATATCTACATGGGAGTCTGAGACTCCTCCTGTTCGGTTCTACTTCCAGGCCTTTCAATTTCACAGCCATTATTATAATACTTCCTCCCTCCCCACCAATAAACCTTGCACACTTGATCTCAACATGTGCCTCTAGAAAGACCCAAATAACAAACTCGTTGACCTTAAATATCACTGGGGCTGGGCGGGGTAGCTCACAGCTATAATCTTAACGCATTAAGAGGCTGAGGGGGGAGGATTGCTTGTGGCCAGGAGTTCGAAACCAGCTTGGGCAATACAGTGAGACCTGACTCTACAAAAAAAAAATTTTTTTTAACATAACTGGGAGTAGTAGTATGCACCTGTAGTCCTAAATACTCGGGAGGCCTAAGCAGGAGGATCGCTGGAGCCCAGGTGTTTGAGCTATGATTGCACCACTGCACTCCAGCCTGGATGACACAAGACCCTATGTCTAAAAATAAACACTAAAGATAAATAAATACATATAATTTTCACAGGTCTGGGGATTAGGAGGTGGCATCTTTGGAGAAGCCATAATTCTGCATATCATCGGGCGCATCTGAAGCAGAAAGTACCCTGACCCTAGGGAGGGGGAGAAGAGTCGGCATGGGGCCAGTGGCCCTCTAAGCTCTTGTCACTTTCTGTCCCCTTCACCTGCCTTCTCGCTCCTGAGGTCTAGATGTAGAGATCAGTTATTGGACCAGACGTACCTCTGATCCCAAAATAAAGCAGGGGACAGTGCAGCTGACTGGTACCCTGAGCTCTTTCTCCAAAAGAGGCAACTTCACAGCATTGTTTTTTGGTGGGGGAGACAGGGTCTTGCTCTGTCAGCCAGGCTGGAGTGCAGTAGCACAATCGTGGCTCACAGCAGACTCAACTTATCCACCTGAAGTGATCCTCCTGCCTCAGCCTCCTGAGTAGTTGGGAGTACAGGCACACGCCACCATATCCACTGACATATTTTTTTTTAAAGAGACGGGGTCTTGCTATGTTGCCCAGACAGGTCTCAAACTCCTGGGCTCAGATGATCCTCCCACCTCCCAAAATGCTGGGATTACAGGTGTAAGCCATTACATCCGGCCTTCACCATTTTTAAGCCCATGTGTGAATGTGACAGGATGTTAGAGGCAATAGAGAGAATGTAAGAAAAGATTAAGGAAAGGGCCTTTTTGGGGGTTTGCTTCCCCACGGACCAAGGTGCAGGCGCTATACCACCCCCAAACTCCCCCTAAAGGGCTCTACTCTCTGTTGGGGGACGTAGCTAAATGGACAAGAGAGTTCCTGGAGACAGAGCATACCCCAGCCACTCCCCTGTCCCAGGCAGCACAGCCCTGTGACCCAGTGAGTAACAGGACTCAGGAGTCTCGGGTGGAGGCAGGTCTGGGCCTGGGCATCTTGCCTCTCGGAGTATGACTAACACCAGCCCCAAACATTATTGTAGAGAACAACTCTATAAAGCGCTGGTCCACACCAATAAACCTCTCTCCCTGGTCCTGACATCACTGATTCTATAGCAACCAGTTCCTCTTCAAAGAGCAAAATGTGGGAGACTGAAAAACACAGTCAAAACTGAAGACACTAAGTCGTGCCAGATGAAGAAATGGGCCAGAAAGCTACATCGGAGTTCAGAGGTCGTCATCAGAGAAGGTCTAGGGGAAGAAGGAGGATTTCACAGGCATCTGTAGGGTCCAAACCAGAAAGACCCAACTGACAAACTTGGTGACCTTAAATATCACTGGGGCTGGGCGTGGTGGCTCACACTTATAATCCTAATGCTATGGGAGGCTGAGGCAGGAGGACTGCTTGAGGCCAGGAGTTCGAGATCAGCTTGGGCAATATAGTGAGACCACCCACCTCTACGAAAAAAAATTTTTTTAAATAACTGTGCAAGCCAGGCGCAGGGGCTCATGCTTGTAATCCCAGCACTTTGAGAGGATGAGGCGGGTGGATCACAAGGTCAGGAGATCAAGACCATCCTGGCTAACGTGGTGAAACCTCATCTCTACTAAAAATACAAAAATTATCCGGGCATGATGGCATGCACCTGTAGTCCCAGCTATTCAGGAAGCTAAGGCAGGAGAATCACTTGAACCCAGGAGGAGGAGGTTGCAGTGAGCTGAGATCACGCCACTGCACTCCAGCCTGGGCAACAGCGCAACACTCAGTCTCAAAAAATAAAATAAAATGACTGTGCATTGTTGCTTTGGTATCCCAAAGAAATAATGAAGAGCCCAGCTCAGTAGCCTGTTGTTATTGTGATTTGCTGGTTTTTCTGTTGTGTGGGGTGAGGAATTGAGTGAGAATCCCTAACCTGACCATGTAGAGGACACCATACTTGAAGAAGTTTCCAAAAGCGAAACATCACTTTGCTTTAGTGTACAATGTCTAAGTAAACATAATTGTCCTTCAAAGAAGAGAAAACCATTAATCCACTCAAGGGGAACCCTGGGAGAGTAGGGACTGGGTGATCATTAAGTCCCTCTTATGGACATTAATGAATATGACCCTATAAAACAATGACTGGTAAAGCACTATGTCCAACATCGATTTTCCTCTGCAGGAGAAGTGTCTCATTATCCATTCTATAGCACTTGGGCTACCTTCATCTAATCTGATCTGGCCCACAGGTAAAAAGTCATGGAGTTCAGGAAGGGGATGGGTAGGGGAGATGCAAATTGTGTAGTCCCAAGAGCAACAGAGTGCAGGGAACTGCAGATGCCGTGAGAAGCACACCCCTGAAATAGTAAACTGCAACCTATCTGAATTACCCCACTCGACTCTGACAACTAACGACATGCGTTTTTGGGGAATATGTATTCATTAAATAAGCACTCAGCCATTCTATTTCTCAATTACCTCTAGTGACCCTAAGATATGACCATGAGCACAGAAGAGGAAAAATTCCTCCCTAGCAACAGCCAGCTGTAACTGAGTCAAATACCCTTCATTTTTTCTTCATTTTCTTAAGAGACAGGGTCTTGCTCTGTCGCCCAAGGCTGGAGTGCAGTGGCGTGATCATAACTCACTGTAACCTTGAAATCCTGGGCTAAAGTGATCCTCCAACTTCAGCCTAAGGAGCAGCTAGGACTACAGGTGCATTCCACCACAACTGGCCAATTTTTCTTTTTCTTTTTTGTAGAGATGGGATCTTGCTCTATTGCCCAGGCTGATCTCAAACTCCTGGCCTCAAGTGATCCTCCTGCCTCAGCCTCCCAAAGTGCTGGGATTGCAGGCATGAGCCACTGCACCTGGTGAGACGCTGTTCATTTAAGAGTCAACTGAACTTCAGAATCCAAGGTGCAACACACAGTACTCCCTGATACAATTTCCCATTAAAATCCATGAAGATACACATGCATGCACATACACATACACACATACATATACAAGCACACACACAGGCACACATACAAGCACACACACACATGCACACATGCAATGCACACACGCACACACATACATGCAGGCACACACACACATGCACACACGCACACACGCACACTCACACACAGAGGCAGTAGAATAGGAAACTGCATATAATAGGATTTCCTATGCGAATGGGAGACATTTCAGTGGCTGAACTGTCAATAGGCTCAGTTCGAGAGAGAAAATCCTAGAATGAACAAGAGCTACCTTCTAAACCAGAACTGCATCGATGATATCAAAGGATGCAGAAAAACGCATTGATTAGCCTCCTCATAAAAAAAAATTCCACCTCACTAGTAGTTAAAGTAAAACAAAACTCCAGTCTTATTTGAAGCCACTAAATTGGCAACAATTTCTAAAACTATAAACATGATGTTGACAAAAGGGTGGTGAAAGGGGAGGTTTTGTTGGTTTTTTTTTTTTCACACACGGTTAGTAGGAGTGGAAACAGAACTGACCTATCAGGGAAGCAATTGGACAATCTGTAATAAGAGCCCTGAAAACATAGAGACACAATGCCCCAGTGTTTTCACTTGCACAAGTCTTGGCTTTTTTTTTTTTTTTTTTTTTTGAGACAAAGTATCTTTCTGTTGCCCAGGCTGGAGTGCAGTGTCCTGATCTCGGCTCACTGCAATCTCCATCTCCCGTCTCCTGGGTTCAAGCAACTCTCCTGCCTCAGCCTCCACAGTAGTTGGGATTACAGGCACCCGCCATCACGCCTGGCTAATTTTTTTGTGTTAGGTCGCAGCTTTAAAAAACAATCACAAAGACAAGCAAAGATTTGTTTTTCCATAGTTCACTACAGCGCTACTTAGGACCGGGAAAAACTGGAAATAAAGCTGAGTGGCTGAGGCTGGGCACAGTGGCTCATGCCTGTAATCGCAGTACTTTGGAAGGCAAGGAGGGCAGATCAGCTGAGGTCAGGAGTTCGAGACCTGCCTGGCCAACATGGTGAAACCCCATCTCTACTAAAAATACAAAAAAATTAGCCTAGTGTGGTGGCGTGTCTCTGTAATCCCAGCTACTCGGGAGGCTGAGGCAGGAGAATCGCTTGAACCCGGGAGGCGGAGGTTGCAGTGAGCCAAGATTGCACCGGTGTACTCCAGCCTGGGGAACAGAGCAAGACTCTATCTACAAAAAAAGAAAAAAAAAAGGCTGAGTGGCTGACAACAGGAGAAAGACTAAGTAAATGAAGGGGAAGATGTTTCTCCAGGAGCTGGTGTTTTCAGAGTGAGTTCTCCTCCACTTAGACCTGCCATTAACCCGTGCCTGCCCCACTAAGCAGAACCTGACCCAAATCATCTTCCTGCGTCTTCTGCTCAGTCCTGCAGCGAGTCCAACCAGGACAAGGAGTTTATTTTCTGAACATAATAGGAATTATGTAACCTGGAGCGAAATATCCAAGGAGAAATGAAGATAGGAGAGAACATAAGGAAGTGGGCTATTGAGTTGGCCAATACTTTTTATTTATTTAAGATTTCTACCTTTATGTCCTTCCCAAAGCCTAGATTTCCCCCTGCAAGATAAACCCACAAAAAAGGAGAACAGAAAATCACAATGGAAGTGGGGAAGGGAGAAAAGGGAAAGAAAAACAGTTGCCACCGGCTGCCAGACAGGAATTTAATTATTATAACCGAGGATTGAATTCAGCAATACAATTCATGACAGCTTCAGCAACACAGGAAACGCTTGGGTTATAAAGTCCTTATTGTCTAATTGTTAAAAAACAGAAGAATAGGTCTGTTGGAGAGATTGATTATTATCCAGTATGGAAATAAAATAGTGATTTCATGCTTCTGTCATACATGGTTTTATTTTTTGTTTTGTTGAGACAGGGTCTTGCTCTGTTGCCCAGGCTGGAGTGCAGTGGCGCGATCATAGCTCACTGCAGCCTCAGATTCCTAGACTCAAGCAGCCTTCTGCCTCAGCCTCCTGAGTAGATGGGAATACAGGTGCACACCACTTGCCCTGCTAATTTTTTAAAACTTTTTGTTGAGATGTGGTTTAGCTATGTTACCCATGCTAATTTCAAACTCCTGGCCTCAGGTGATCCTTCCACCTCAGAGACAGAAACGCAATGAGCCAAGCACTGTCTGAGCCTCCTCTGACATGAGGACTCATGCCTTGTACCTTCTTAGTGTTCATGTATCTCTTCTATTAAACAGAAAGTCCTCAGAGGGTAGGAACTGTCTGAGTGCCCTTCTCATCCCTGTGCCTTCTCTCTCTCTCTTTTTTTTTTGGTGGGGGGATGCAGTCTCGCTCTGTCACCCAGGCTGGAGTGCAGTGGTGTGATCTCGGCTCATGCAACCTCCGCCTCCTGGGTTCAACTGATTTTCCTGCCTCAACCTCTCAAGTAGCTGGGACTACAGCCACACACCACCACACCCGGCTAATTTTTGTATTTTTTTTTTGTTATACTTTATGTTCTAGGGTACATGTGCACAACATGCAGGTTTGTTACATATGTATACATGTGCCATGTTGATGTCCTGCACCCATTAACTCGTCATTTACATTAGGTATATCTCCTAATGCTATCCCTCCCCCTGCGACAATAGGACCCGGTGTGTGATGATCCCCTTCCTGTGTCCAAGTGATCTTTCTATTTTTAGTACAGATGGGGTTTCACCATGTTGGCCAGGCTGATCTCGAACTCCTGACCTCAAGTGATCTGCCCACCTTGGCCTCCCAAGGTACTGGGATTACAGGCATGAGCCACCGCGCCCAGCTCCCTGTGCCTTCTCAATCCCATCCTACACCTCCTGCCTAAAAGCACAGTTGAGGAACTCCAGGCACATACTGGTCCTCAATGCAAGTTTGTTCCAAGTTAAAATGGAACCTCGTTACTGCTCCTGAGACAACATCTCTCGACTTCCCACGAGGTGCTAATAGAGAAACAATCAAAGACCAAGGTTCCCAGCTGGGTGTGGCGGCTCACGCCTATAATCCCAGCACTTTGGGAGGTGGAGGCAGGCAGACTACCTGAGGTCAGGAGTTTGAGACCAGCCTGGCCAACATGGTAAAACCTCACCTCAACTAAAAATACAAAAATTAGCCAGATGTGGTGGCAGGTGCCTGTAATCCCAGCTACTTGGGAGGCTGAGGCATGAGAATCACTTGAACCAGGGAGATGGAGGTTGCAGTGAACTGAGATCACACCACTGCACTCCAGCCTGAGCAACAAAGCAAAACTCCATCTCAAAAAACAACAACAACAACAAAAAACAAAGACCAAGGCTCCTAGGAAACAGGAATTTCTGCTTCCTTCATGTCAGGTAGACATAGATTGAAAGACAGAGCTGGGGCACAATGGTGCCAGAATGACAAACAGGACCTCCATTAGGGTCACTTCCACCAAACTCTCCCTAATGACACCTTCATCTCCACCCCTCCCCACATTTGCCACAGTGAGGAACCATTACCACCTGATATGGTTTGGCTCTGTCCCCACCCAAATCTCATCTTGAATTGTACTTCCCACAATTCCCATATGTCGTGGGAGGGACCCAGTGGGAGGTAATTGAATCATGGGGGCGAGTCTTTCCCATGCTGTTCTCATGAAACTGAATAAGTCTCGGGAGATCTGATGGTTTTATAAATGGGAGTTCCCCTGCACAAGCTCTTTTTTCTTTGCCTGCCACCATGTAACATGTGCCTTTCCCCTTCTGCTATGATTGTGAGGCCTCCCCAGCCACATGGAACTGGGAGTCTATTAAACCTTTTTCTTTATAAATGACCCAGTCTCATGTATGTCTTTATCAGCAGCGTGAGAGCAGATTGATATACCACCGTACCCAAAAAACTGCCAAGCAGGCCTTTCTGAAGAATAATGCTTCATTACCAAAGTGCAAAGGAAACTTTTTGTTTGGCTGGTTATCTGTCTGTGTGTAGACTTTATGCCCATTCCTATGCTTCTGCTTCATCAGAGACTCTGAATCAAGATGTTAGACATGCAGCCAGGCCCTCAGATTAGGAAATGCTCCCCCAGGTAATGCTGTAGTGCCCTTCACTTAAGAAGCTATGCTCTAGCACAGGGGTGCTGTATTAGTCCATTCCAGTATTGCTATAAAGAAATAACCTGACACTTTGGGAGGCTGAGGTGGGTGGATCATGAGGTCAGGAGCTCAAGACCAGCCTGGCCAACATGTGAAACCCCATCTCTACTAAAACTACAAAAATTAGCTAAGCATGGTGGCACACGCCTGTAATCCCAGCAACTCGGAAGGCTGAGGCAGAGAATTGCTTAAAACCTGGAGGTGAAGGTTGCAGTGAGCCGAGATCGTGCCACTGCACTCCAGCCTGGGTGACAGAGCGAGACTTCATCTCAAAAAAAGAAATAAAAAGAAAAGAAAAAAAAAAAGAAAGAAATACCTGGGGCTAGATAATCTATAAAGAAAAGAGTAAAGTTTAGGCCAGGCACGGTGGCTCATGCCTGTAATCCCAGCACTTTGGGAGGCCAAGACAGGCAGATCATTTGGGCTCAGGTGTTTGAGACCAGCCTGGCCAACATGGTGAAACCCCGTCTCTACTAAAAATGCAAAAATCAGCCAGATGTGGTGGCACAAGCCTGTAGTCCCAGCTACTTGGGAGGCTGAGGCAGGAGAATCGCTTAAACCTGGGAGGCAGAAATTGCAGTGAGCCGAGACCACGCCCCTGCACTCCAATCTGGGTAACAGAGCAAGACTCCATCTCAAAAAAAAAAAAAAAAAAGAAAGAAAGAAAAGAAAGAAAGAAAAGAGAAAGGAAAGAAGGTTTAATTGGCTGGCAATACAAGAAGCGCGATGCTGGCATCTGCTTGGCTTCTGGGCTGGCCTCAGGAAACTTGCAATCATGGCAGAAGGTAAAGGGGAAAGCTGTTATGTCACATGGCAAAACCAGGAGCAAGAGAAAGGGGAGGTACCACACACTTTTAAACTACCAGATCTCACGAGGACTTACTCACTGTCATAAGGACAGTACCAAGGAGGATGATGCTAAACCATTCACAAGAAGTTTGCCCCCATGATCCAATCACGTCCCACCAGGGCGCCCTCCAACACTGGGGATTACAACTGAACATGAGATTTGGGTGGGGGACACAGATCCAAACCCTATCAGGTGCCTCGTTTGGAAGCGTCAGTGCTGGTTTCTCACCCACCTCTCAGGATCTTGCTTGACACAAGAGACCCCCATGGCCAGAAATCACAGGGTAAAAAGAAAAGGAGAAGGCCAGGTGTGGTGGCTCATACCTGTAATCCCAGTGCTTTAGGAGGCCAAAAGTGCAAGGACTGCTTAAGCCCAGGAGTTCAAGACCAGCCTGAGCAACATAGTGAGATCCCATCACGATCAAAAAATATGCAAATTAATCAGACATGGTGGCATGCACCTGTAGTCCCAGCTACTCAAGAGGTTGAGGCAGCAGGATCGCTTGAGCCCAGGAGTTAGAGGCTGCAGTGAGCTATGATTGCACCACTGCAATCCAGTCTGGGCGACAAAGCAAGACCTTGTCTCTAAAGAACAATGGAAAAAGAAAATGAGAGGGTAGCCCCTGCTTAGGGTGAGCTACAGGCTCCCGGTAAAGCAGTTGGCTCACTGCTCAAAATAGAATTAGAATGATGGGCTTTCCTTGCTGCTATTTATTTAATGGGCTGCAGTCAGGCAGAGGAGAAGAGGAGTTCCCATTCTCCTGACAACAGAGCTGAGCTTAATCTGAAATTGAGGCTGGAGCTGGGCACATTGGAGAAATAAAATCTCCCAGGAGAATTAAAATCTGAAGGAATGACTTCTAAGTCACTGGAGGAGGGAGAATACAAAGGAAACATCATCTCTAAACCAAAAACAGGGCCAAACCAGCATGAGGAAACCGTGCTCCTTCAACTTGTAACTAGTAGGGAAGGTGATTCGTTTTTGGATGGATATTGCTTACGGGTAAAAAAGGAACCAAGTGACTTCTCTCAATGCTAGTGAACTGCAGGAAGACCCAGCAGCCACTGCTTAAAAAGAGCAAGACATTCCCTGCACTTCCCCTGAACTTGGTCTCTCATAGGCCTGATGTGGTCCCTCAAAGGCCCCCACAAAAGGAAGTCATTACCAGGTAAAGCAGAACTACCATTTGATCCAGCAAAAAAATAAATAAATAAATTGTTCTACCCAATTATTCTACTGAAAAGCCACGCGCATTCACATGTTTGTTGCAGCACTATTCACGGTAGCAAGCACATGAAATCCACACAGATGCCTATCAACAGTGGATTGGATGAAGAAAATGTAGTGCATAGACACCACGGAATACTATGCAGCCATAAAAAAGACGGAAGTCGTGTCCTCTGCAGCAACATGCAAGCAGCTGGAGGCTATCAACCTAAGCAAGTTAATGCAGAAACAGAAAACCAAATGCTGCATGTTCTGACGTCTACATGGAGCTTCAGTACCGGGTACACACAGACATAAGGATGGAAACAAAAGATACTGAGGACTACTAGAGGGAGGGTGTAGGGAGAAGGGCAAGGACTGAAAAACTACCTACTGGGTGCTATGCTCATTAGCTGGGTGACAGGATCAATTGTACCCCAATATCACACAATATACCCTTGCAATATATACTCATCATCACACAATATACCCTTGTAACAAACCGGCACATGTACCCCCTTGAATCTAAAACAAAAGTTGAAATTATTTTTTAAATTAAAAAATAAAATCTTCTAGGGAATTAAAATTGGAAGAAGTGATTTTTTCAATCACTAGAGGAGGTAAAACGCAAAGGAAACATCATCTGTATACCAAAGACGGTGCAAAGCCAGCACAAGGAAATAGCGTTCCTTCAGTTTCTAAGTCATATGGAAGACAAATTTTTGGGGGGACGGATATTACAGGGTCAAAAAAGAAACAAGTGACTTCTTTTAATGCTGTTACTCATGTTCAGAATTAAAACCCAATGAACTAAATAAGACCCAGCTTTGCTGTTTAAAAAGAGCAGGATATGGCTGGGAATGGTGGCTCACCTGTAATCTCAGCACTTTGGGGGGCCAAGGCAGGTGGATCACTTTAGATCAGGAGTTCGAGACCAGCCTCGCCAACAAGGTGTAACCTGTCTTTACTAAAAATACAAAATTAGCCGGGCGTGGTGGCTGGCGCCCGTAATCCCAGCTACTCGGGAGACTGAGACACGAGAATCGCTTGAACCCAGGAGGCACAGGTTGCAGTGAGCCGAGATTGCGCCACTGTACTCCAGCCTGGGCAACACAGCCAGACCCTGTCAAAAAGCAAACAAACAAAAAGAGCAGGATAAGGCCGGGCGCGGTGGCTCACGCCTGTAATCCCAGTACTTTGGGAGGCCGAGGCGGGTGGATCACGAGGTCAAGAGATCGAGGCCATCCTGGCTAACACGGTGAAATCCCGTCTCTAGTAAAAATCCAAAAAACTAGCCGGGCGAGGTGGCGGGCGCCTGTAGTCCCAGCTACTCGGGAGGCTGAGGCAGGAGAATGGCGTGAACCCGGGAGGCAGAGCTTGCGGCAAGCAGAGATCATACCACTGCACTCCAGCCTGGGCGACAGAGTGAGCCTCCGTCTCAAAAAAAAAAAAAAAAAAAAAAAGAGCAGGATATTCCAGCATTTTCTATGCACTTGGTCTCTTATAGGCCCAATGTGGTGCCTCACAGGGCCCCGGGAACGAAGTTGTTTTACCAAAAGAGGCCGGGCCGGGCTTTCACGTCTCTTTCTCGGGGAAGCTTCCTTCACCGAGCACCAGGTTCTGAGACAGCAGCACAGACCTTAGCAGGGTGTCTTCCTGTGTGTCCCCAATTCTGTAAGCACCCTGCTTCGGTTCTTTTTCCAACTGACTCGATCCTTAGGTGCCAATTACCATTCCCCGGCATGGGGGTGGGGCAACGACACCCCAAAAAGGGCCATTTACAAAGAAGTGAGCAGGGCTTTCCGCCGTGTTGGTCAAGCTTCAAAAGGAGCGGCCAGTCGGGAAAAGAGGTCATTTTCAGTTTTCTGTGCCAAAGACAAGCGGCTGGACGGGAAGATCAGACAGAGCTCGGTCTCTGAAGATTGATAATTCCACGTGTATTCTATTTTAAAGCGAAGCCCTCGGCGCTACCTTGATGATTTTGTAGAATTTACACTGAAAGGGCATAAAATGTCACACCATCTTGTGTGTTCCTCACTTCCATGTGCTCTTTGCAAGAAAATCAAACTCGGCTGTTTCTGAGCTCCTAGCGAGTACCCACAATGTCTGAGGCTTGCAATTTCAACTGTGCATATCTTCTGCAAGGCAAAAGGGTGCAGGGAAAGAAATAGCAGCGGATCAGGCCTGTAATCCCGGCACTTTGGGAGGCCGAGGCGGGTGGATCATGAGGTCAAGAGATCAATACCATCCTGGCCAACATGGTGAAACTCCATCTCTACTAAAAATACAAAAAGTAGCCAGGTGTGGTGGCGCATGTCTGTAGTCCCAGCTACTAGGGAGGATGAGGCGGGACAATCACTTGAACCCGGGAGGCAGGGGTTGCAGTGAGCCGAGATTGCGCCACTGCACTCCAGCCTGGCGACAGAGCGAGACTCTATCCAAAAAAAAAAATTAGCCGGGCATGGTGGTGCACGCTACTAAGAAGGCTGAGGTAGGAGAATCGCTTAAACCCGGGAGATGGAGGTTGCAGTGAGCTAAGATCACACCATTGCACTCCAACCTGGGTGACAAGAGTGAAACTCCGTCTCAAAATAATTTTAAAAGGAAAGAAAGAAATAGCAATGGAAAACTGCTCATGCCACCGAGATGCTTCTCTGAACCATGATTTCCCCAACTGTAAAATGAGGCTAACTCTGCCTACCTGGCAGGGGTGACATCATGACCCAATGCATAGTCTAGCCCATAGGAGTCCTTTCTCTTCCCCTCTTTGGGCCTCAGTTTCCTCACCTATAAAGCTGCAAGGAAGGGGCAAGAAAGTAGGCAACTTCATAAGATGACCCAGCTTTAATACCTTATATCGTTAGGACTTCCTCTAAGACATATCACTGAAGGTCAGCTTTCACTATCCCAGTGCTTTCGAGGGTTACATGGACAGGATGAAAGTTATGATCCCCAAACACATCTTCCTCCACTGTAGAGATAAGAAAGAAGGCTGACATTATCCTAGGCAAACTAATGCAGAAACAAAATCAAATACCGCACGTTCTCATTTACAGATGGGAGCATTGGGTTCACATGGACAGGAAAATGGGAACCATAAGGCCAGCCACGGTGGCTCACACCTGTAATTCCAGCACTTTGGGAGGCCAAGGCGGGCAGATTCCTTGAGGTCAGGAGTTCAAGACCAGCCTGGCCAACATGGTGACACCCATCTCTACTGAAAAAAAAAAAAAAAAAAAAAAAACATTAGCCAGGCCTGATGGCGCATGTCTGTAGTTCCGGCTACCTGGGAGGTGAGGCAGGAGAATCACTTGAACCCAGAAGACGGAGACTGCAGTGAGCTGAGATTGCACCACTGCACTCCAGCCTAGGCCACAGAGCGAGACTCCATCTCAAAAAAAAAAAAAAAAAAAGACATTGGGGAACCAGGGATGGAGGGCAAGGGTTGAAAACTTACCTGTTGGGTACTGTGCTTGCTACCTGAGTGACAGGTTCAATCATATCCCAAACTTCAGCATCATGCAGTATACCTTTGTAACAAATCTGCACAGGCACGCTCTGAATCTAAAATTAAAAGCTTAAAAAAAAAAAAAAAAAAGAGGGCAGCCAGGAGTGGTGGCCCACATCTATAATCTCAGCACTTTGAGAGACCAAGGTAGGCAGATCACTAGAGGTCAGGAGTTCGAGACCAGCCTGGCCAACATGGCAAAACCCTGTCTCTACTAAAAATACAAAAATTAGCTGAGAATGGTGGTGGGCACCTGTAATCCCAACTACTCAGCAGGCTGAGGCAGGAGAATTGCTTGAACCTGGGAGGTAAAGATTGCAGTGAGCCAAGACGGTACCAGTACACTCAGGCCTGGGTGACAGAGAAAGACTCTGTCTCAAAAAAAAAACAAACACAAAGATGGGAACAGCAGACATTGGGTTGTGGGGGGCGGGCAAAGGTTGAAAAACTACCCGTTGGGTACTATGCTCACTACTATGCTCACTACCTGAGTGACAGGTTCAATCACATCCCAAACCTCAACATCATGCAATACACCTTTGCAACAAATCTGCACAAGTACTCTCTGAACCTAAAATAAAAAGTAAAAAAAAAAAAGCGGGAATCACTTGAACCCAGGCGGCGGGGGTTGCAGTGAGCCGAGATTGCGCCACTGCACTCTGAATCGTTGTGCAGATGAGAAGTAGAGGCACCAGAAAGCCAGAGAGCTTTCCCCGGGCTGCACTGTGGACACCATCCCGAAAGTCTTCCGCCAGCTAGTAAGTACTCTGTCCCAGGACCCTCACCTTCTCCGAGTGACTTCCAGTTCCACCATCCCTACTCTCATTTCTGCTAAGCTCCTCCAATGTCAGATTTCAGGTTCACGGCAAAGCAGAAGGGTTCTGAACAGGTATGGAAATATCGAACCAAGCCCTGCTGTCTGTGCCTATCAACGCGGCTCTTCTTTCTCTGTCATGGGAACTTCCATCCACACAGCTGCTTAATGGGGACGGGGCTTGTCAGTGAGATGCCTGTGATCCCAATGTCTGTTTCTCTCATCTAATTAGTTTGGTCAAAGACAGAACGCAGTGTTTCCAGGGACTAGCAGGCTTACCTTAATCTTCCCTTCACCCAACATTCTGTCCTCTGCGTGCCTAGAATGCGTGTAACTCCACTCCTGAGCTTAGCATATCACATAACAATTAGTTTAAATGTCTGGCTTCCCCACTGGGTTGAGAGCTTCTCGCCGGGTCTCTCTGGGGTGATAAAATGTGTTCTAAAACTGAATTATGGCGATGTGCACACAGCTCCATAAGATTATGAAACATCATTGAACTGCACACTTAATGCAGGTAATTTGATGGTATACAAACAATACTTCGATAAACGTTATTTTTAAAAATACTCCAGCATTCATTGGTGCATGGCTGTGGGCAAATTACTCTCTGAGCCTCAGTTTCCTCATCTGTAAACTGGGACAATAATAACTGATGTTCAGTTGTCACGAGGTTTAAATAAAGGTGATGATAGAGAGAAGATGCTTAATGCAGGGCCTGGAATATAGCAAGCACTCCACAAGTGTTGGCTGTCTTATTTCTTTTCTTTCTTTTTCCTCTTCCTTTCCTTTCCTTTCCTTTTCTATTTCTTTCTTTCCTCCTTTTTTGAGACAGGGTCTTGCTCTGTAGTCCAGGCTGCAGTGCACTGGTGCGATCATAGCTCACTGCAGCCTCAACCTCCTGGGTTTACATGATCCTCCCACCTCAGTCTCCTGAGGAGCTGGGACTACAGGCACATGCCACCATCCCTGGCAATTTTTTTTTATTTGTAGAGATGTTGTGGGGGATCTCACGATGTTGTCCAGGCTGGTCTTGAACTCCTGAGCTCAAGTGATCCTCCTGAAGTGCTAGAATTACAGGTATGGGCCACTACATCCAGCCCATGTGTTATTATTATTATTTGTCCAGCACTAAAGATACAATCAGGGAAAAAGGAAAAACTAACATGGAAGAAAGGCTGGGTGCTGTGGGAGGCAGAAAGCCTTTCCAAAGATGACCATGTCCTGGTCACCAGAACCTGTGAATCTGTTACCTCGGATGACAAAGGGACTTTGCATATGTGATTAAAAAGAGATCTTGAGATGGGGGTATTATCCTGTTTTATCTGGGTGAACCCCATGTAATCACAAAGGTTCTTAAAAAGATGAAAGGGGAAGGCCAGGCACAGTGGCTCACGTCTATAGTCCCAGCACTTGGGAGGCTGAGGCCAGAGGATCACTTACCATTTGACCCAGCAATCCTATTACTGGGTGTGTACCCAAAGGATTAAAAATCGTTCTACTATGAAGACATATGCACATGTATGTTTAGTTCAGCACTATTTACAATGTGAAAGACTTGGAACCAACCCAAATGCTCATCAATGATAAACTGGATAAAGAAAATATGGCACATATACACCATGGAATACTATGCAGCCATAAAGAAGAATGCATTTATGTGCTTTGCAGGGACACAGATGAAGCTGGAAACCATTATTCTCAGCAAACTAACACAGGAACAGAAAACCAAACACCACATCTTCTCACTCATAAGTGGGAGTTGAACAAGGAGAACACATGGACACAGGGAGGGGAACATCACACACCGGGGCCTGTCGGGAGTTTAGGGGGCAAGGGAAAGAAGAGCATTAGGACAAATACCTAATGCATGTGGGGCTTAAAATCTAGATGGCAGGTTGATAGGTGCAGCAAACCACCATGGCACACGTATACCTGTGTAACAAACCTGCACGTTCTGCACATGTATATTTTAAGTAAAATTTTAAAAATATTTTTAAAAAAGATCAGCCTGGGCAACATGGCAAAACTCTAAAATAGATACCAAAAAAAAAAAAAATTATCTGGGTGTGGTAGCACACACCTGTAGTTCCACCTACTTAGGAGGCTAAAGTGGGAGGATCACCTGAGCCCAGGTAGGTCAAGGCTGCAGTGAGCCATGATTACACCATTGCACCCCAGACTGGGCAAAAGAATGAGGCCCTGTCTTGAGAAAAAAAAAAAAAATGGTGGAATAGGACAGTAGGAGAGTCAGAGACAGAGATCTGAAGATGCTCCACTGCTGCCTTTGAAGATGGAAGAGGGGATATGAGCTAAGGAATGCAGGCAGCCTCTATAGAAGATGGACAAAGCAAGGAAACAGATTCTCCCCCAGCATCTCCAAAGGAACGTAGCCCTGATAATATCCCAATTTTATCCCAGTAAGACGCATTTCAAACTCCGACCTCCAGAACTGAAAGATAATAAATTCGTATTCTGTTAAGCGCTAAGTTAGCGATAATTGGTTACAGCAACTATAGAAAGCGAACATAGGCACAGTCGTTTCCCATCACCCACAGCGTCACTTTCTGCAGTTGCAGTTACCTGAGTTCAACTACATTCCAAAAATATCAGATGGAAAATTCCAGAAATAAAAAAATTCATCAGTTTTCATGTGCATGCCATTCCAAGGAGCGTGATGAAACCTTATACCATCCCAAACTACCCCGCCTGGGGACATGAATCGTGCCTTTGTGTAGCCTAGCCACACTGTCTACACTGCCAGACTGTCAGTCACTCAGTAGCTGACTCAGCTATCAGATCGACTGTTGCAGTACCTGCTATTTTTTTATTTTATTTTAGGTTCTGGGGTACGTGTGCAGGATGTGCAGGTTTGTTACACAAGTAAACATGTGCCATGGTGGTTTGCTGCATCCATCAACCCATCACTTAGATATTAAGCCCAACAGGCATTAGCTATTTTTCCTAATGCTCTCCCTCCCCCAATGCCCCTGTCCAACAGGCCCCAGTGTGTGTTGTTCCCCTTCCTGTGTCCATGTGTTCTCATTGTTCAGCTTCCACTTATAAGTGAGAGCATGCAGTGTTTGGTTTTCTGTTCCTGTGTTAGATTGCTGAGGATAACGACTTCCAGCTCCATCCATGTCTCTGCAAAGGACATGATCTCATTCTTTTTTATGGCCGCATAGTATTCCATGGTACATGAACCCACATTTTCTTTATCTAGTCTATTATGGATGGGCATTTGGGTTGATTCCGTGTCTTTGCTATTGTGAATAGTGCTGCAATGAACATACACGTGCATGTATCTTTGTAATAGAATGATATTTTATTATTAGTTATTGTTGTTAGTCTCTTACTGTGCCTAATTTATAAATGAAATGACTTTCTCGTAGGTAGGTACCTATAGGAAAAGACGTACTATGTACAGAGTTCAGTGCTATGTGCGATTTCAGGCATCTACTGAGGGCTTTGGAACCCCTCCCTTGCTGATAACCCCTCCCTTACTGTACCACGCTGTGGAACGCCTGGACTGTCAGGGTAAGAGTAGACTTTAAGGAAAAGAGTGATCAACTAGAGCTATATTTTTATAAAATTAATTTGTTTAGTAGCATGTAAGTTGCACTGGGGGGCAGGAGGGAGGCAGCAAGTGTCAGAAAAGACACCGTTGTCTTGGACAAGACAGCACATTGACAACGAGCCTGACAGGTGTGAAATGTGTGTTGGGATATTGGATGCATAAAACATACACGACTTGGAGATCTCCTGCAGGCTGGGGTTAAAGGAGTAGGGTCACAGAAGACAAAAGGCTGGCTCATGGGAATCCCAGGGACATCATTCTAGTGGTCAGAAGAAACTGCTTCAGCAGGGGGAGCAGAGAGGAGGTAGAAGCACGCATCAGCTCCAGCAAGGGGTTTAGATTTGGGGCCAAGAGCTTAGAATTGCAGTCAGAACTAAAGATACCATTGTAGAACCCTGAGGGGAGAGGCAAAAGCCAAAAGTAACCAGGGTCCAGGAAGGAGACAACTAATCGAATGACTGCATTGTACATGATAGTACTGTTTACAATAGCCAAGCGTTAGAGAAAAACAAAAATCCAAAAAAGAGGAGATGGTTAAATAAGTCATGGTAACTTCATGCAACGGACTTGTAGAAAGCTTTCAAAAAACAAATTTTTTAGATTTATTTTTTGAGACATAGTCTCACTCTGTCGCCCAGGTTGGAGTGCAGTGGCGCAATCTTGGCTCACTGCATCCCCCGCTTCCTGGGTTCAAGCGATTGTCCTGCCTCACCCTCCCAAGTAGCTGAGATTACAGGCAGGCGCCACCAGGCCCGGTTAATTTTGTATTTTTAGTAGAGACGGGGTTTCACCATGTTGGCCAGGCTGGTCTCGAACTCCTGGCCTCAGGGGATTCGCCCGCCTCGGCCTCCCAAAGTGCTGGGATTACAGGCATGAACCACCACATCTGACTTAAAAAATATTTTTTAAAGAACAGTTAATGGTTTAGAAAACACATGATATATTGAAAATTTTTAATACAACATAAAAAGCCAAATTTCTTTAAAAGACTGGAAGGAAACAACAGACTTTAACACTATCTATATTGGATATAGTGATGATAGTGACACTTTCTTCTTCATAATTTGCTATTTTTTTAATTTAGCATAAATTAGCATGCTTAGTATGTAACATGTTTAGCATGTTTCCATAACATGGAAACACGGTTTTCAATACTGTATATGCATATAATTTTATTGTACCTGTTTAAAAGCTTTGGCTTTATTAAGTTCTTTCTCTGATTGTTGATGAAAAAGTTTAGTTCATTTATTTTGGACACAAGCAACTGTTTTTCATCACTGCTTTTACTGCTTGACTTCTTGATACAATAAAGATCATTCTGTAAAAAGGATAAAAAAGAAGGCACTGTGGAGAAAGGCATGGAGGAGATCATTTGAGTAACGGACCCATTGCGGGGCTGGAAGATGGAAAAAAAGCAAGCCCAAGAACAGAATAAGAGCCAACGGAGAAGACGGTCTCGAGGAGTCGCCTGTGACCCTCACTGGGATGGAGAGTTAAGGGGCTAGGAGGAGAAGAGAAGGCAGTGTTCACAAAGAGAGGAGATGTTTCCTTTCAAGAGCTAGAAAAGGCTGGGTGCAATGGCTCATGCCTGGAATCCCAATAACTCAGGAGGCCAAGGCAGGAGGGTCACTTGAAGCCAGGAGTTTGAGACCAGCATGGGCAACACAGTGAGACCCCACTTCTAAAAAGAAAACAGAAACATTAGCCAGGAGTGGTGGTGAGCACTTACAGTGTCAGCTACTTGGGGGGCTGAGGCAGGAGGATCGTTTGAGCCCAGCAGTTGGAGGCTGTGGTGAGCTATGGTCACACCAGTGGGCAATACAGCAAGGCCCTTTCTTTTAAAAACTCAATGAGGCCGGGCATGGTGGCTCACACCTGTAATCTCAGCACTTTGAAAGGTCGAGGCAGGCGGATCACCTGAGGTCAGGAGTTCGAGACCAGCCTGGGCAACATGGCAAAACCACATTTCCACTAAAAATACAAAAATTAGCCGGGCACAGTGGCGCACAACTGTAGTGCCAGCTATTCGGGAGGCTGAGACAGGAGAATCGCTTGAGCCTGGGAGGCAGAGGCTGCAGTGAGTCGAGATCCCGCCATTGCACTCCAGCTTGGGCAACAGAGCAAGATGTTGTCTCAAAAATAAATAAACAAATAAACTAAATTAAGTTAGAAAAAGATAGAAAGAAAGAGGGAACATAATAATAGAAAGAGACACTGATATTTACAAGGAAACAGTAAGGTTGAGAAGAGTTTGCCATGGACAGTTTCAATCTTTTACCACAAAGATAGGCAGTTAGCAGGGAATTACAAGGTAAAGCAGGATTAGAACCTTACAGACCTTACAGAGCACAGAGAAAAGCTGCGATCTCTGCTTTGGATATCAACAAGAGAAGACAAGAAACTTCCCCGGGAGCCCAGCCAAGATTAGACTCTGCCTAGATTCCTCCAGCCAGCAAACTACCTCCCACAGTCTAGCACGTATGAGGCCATTAGTCAGGGTGGCCTCTGACATCTCCTGAATGTTGATGGCTTTGTTATTTGAAGTCCACTTGCCTTTTTATTTTTTATTTTTATTTTTTTTTTGAGATGGAGTCTCGCTCTGTCACCCAGGCTGGAATGCCATGGCACACTCTCGGCTCACGGCAACCTCTGCCTCCCAGGTTCAAGTGATTCTCCTACCTCAGCCTGTAGCTGGGATTACAGGTGTGTGCCACCACACCAGCTAATTTTTGTATTTTAGTAGAGATGGGGTTTTACTATGTTGGCCAGGCTAGTCTCGAACTCCAGACCGCAAGTGATCCACCTGCCTCGGCCTCCCAAAGTGGTGGGATTACAGGCGTGAGCCACCATGTCCGGGTATGAAGTCCACTTGTCTTATCTTCCTAACTTCTGGAGAACAGAGGCCATTTCTAATTTAATTTTGTATATGCTCCAGATGCTGGATCTCAGGAGATACCCACTAAGTACTTAATTATGGGTGGAAAGCAACGGAAGAGAAGCAGTAACAGCAAATGCTTCTGGTTGCTATTGCTAAAATTTCCCAACATACTGGTTAAAACTTGCTTTAAAGAAACACAACAGATAAAAACTTATAAAACAGGCCTGGCGCAGTGGCTCATGCCTGTAATCCCAGCACTCTGGGAGGCCAAGGTGAGAGAATCACTTCTGGAAGTTCAAAAGTTTGAGACCACCCTAGGCAATATAGCAAGACCTTGTCTCTGAAAAATAAAAATAAAAATTAGCCACGCATGGTAGCGTGCTCCTGTAGTCCCTGCTGCCAGGGAGGCTGAGGTGGGAGGATCACTTGAGCCCAGGAGTTGGAGGCCATGGTGAGCTATGATCACATCACCGCACTCCAACCGGGGTGGCACAGTGAAACTCTGTCTCAAAAATAAATAAATACATAAATAAATAAATAAATAAATAAGAAAAGTAAATTAATAATTTTTCAAAAAGTTCAAGCAGATCAATTACAGTGTGTCCACGTCTTATAGAATTCCTTTAAATCCTGCGTTAGCATTGTCCTAGGTGCATTTGAAAAAGAATTTGCTACAGGGAAATCTACACTGAAGGCAACTCCTAAAGCAATAGCTCCACAGTGTAAAAATCATTTAACATTAGCACAGACAGGCTTGCAAATGAAATCCTTCACAGCCGCAGCAGCAAGAGTCCCACACACTGTGCTGTGAAGCAGAGAAGGATGTCAAAGCAGCCCTTGTTGATTAGACTGTAAAGGGCTCAGAATTTCACTCCGGGAACCTGGCACATTTCTAAACATGTGGGAAAACTCACCAGCATCCCCCATCCCCGCTCCCCTAACCTTGGACTCCATGACATCTCTCCCTCTGCTGTCTTACGTTGTTATTAAGCCTGTCAATCAAATCTCTGCCCCATCACCCCTTGGCCATGTAACCCTGGAAGGCCAAGTTACAATCACTATCCCTCTGATTCTCGCCTACCCAGTACCCGATCCTTATACACCTCTACTTGCACCCTCTGCAAAGCAAACATCCCAAGCTCCAAGGTAGCATAGAACTGCTGCCTGACCAAGAACCAGCCCTGGAGTCCAAATAACCTGATTTCACATCCTGGGTCAGGCACAGTGGCTCACACCTGGAATCCCAGCTCTTAGGAAGGCAGAGGCGGGAGGATAGTTTGAGCCCAGGAGTTCGAGACCTGCCTGGGCAATACAACGAGAACCCATTCTCCACAAAAAGCAAGCAAGAAAGAAAAAGAACCTGATTGCACATTCCAGCCCCATTTCTTACAAGCTGCAAACCCTCAGAAAAATCACCTAATCATTGGGATAGTGGCCATCCCAACCTTGAAAGGTTGTTATGTACACAGTGTCTCTCACTTACGTCAAGGCTCATTGAGGTTGGGAATTATCATTAAGTGCTTAAGGAAGAGTTGCTTTGGCTTATATGGCTGAAAGAGAACATATAAAATACTCAAAGTCAAAATTCTCAGTGTTCAAAGCCAATCATCAAGCCCACCCGCCCTCCGAATTAACTGCAGAAGAAACCAATGAAATGGAATGGCTCTACTGACAACACTCAATATGGAGGCTCAAATATGTTGATTAAACCAGGAAATCAGTGAGAAAAACCTGCCCATAGAGATAGTAGCAAAGCCACAACAAGAAACTCAAGTCCTGCCATTCATCGGCATGCATGAAAAAGTTCAGGGTTGCAGAATATTTTTCCTCTTGCATCGTGGTGGAAAACGCCAGTCTCATCGCAAAAATCAAATTATCCCTAAAATATGTGATAATTAATGGTTGGATTATCTGAACCAAATGATGTCCCAGAGCAAACTGTGCTAACTGTTGGGAGGAGGAAATAAAGGTGTCATTGGTTTTCAGCTTTAATGACATAGTACAGGTACTTGTAACTATCTGTCACATGGAAAAGACTCAAGACATGTTCGTTATTATTATTTCATAAGCAATGTTCACGGTTTTTGTCCAAGGGATAGATTTGTGTCCTAGGACACCTCCCCATACTGGGAGTCTGCAGAATTTAATTGATGTGTTGAAGGAGCCTGCAGTGGGGGGTGAAGTCTGACTTAGCTGGGGAATTTTTTTTTTTTTTTTTTCTGAGATGGAGTTTCCTTCTTGTTGCCCAGGTTGGAAAGCAATGGTGCAATCTCGGCTCACTGCAACCTCCACCTCCCGTGTTCAAACGATTCTCCTGCCTCAGCCTCCCGAGTAGCTGAGATTACAGGCGTGCGCCACCATGCCCGGCTAATTTTGTATTTTTAGTAGAGACGGGGTTTCACCATGTTGGCCAGGCTGGTCTCAAACTCCTGACCTCAGGTGATCCGTCCACCTCGGCCTCCCAAAGTGCTGGGATTACAGGCGTGAGCCACCGCACCCAGCCCTGGGGAATTCTTATTACACTGGTAAGAGAAGATCAAATGGATTTAAGGTATCACTAAAATGGAACATCACAAACATCTGCTGCTCTGAATCCCACCTCCCTGGCCAGAAGCTGAAATTGGGAGGTCTTTATTCCAGATAAGGGAGACAGGGAGAAAGGACAGGACCAAAGAAGCAGACTGCACCTATCACTGAGCAGAGGACTAGAGAGAGCAGCAGACCAGGAGAGGCAGAAACAGGCATAGAAGCCACAGCGAGGACCAGGCGACAGAAGCAGAAAAATGCATTAGACCAAGGAGAGTCTTCGCTGCCTGTTAGAGCATTTCAGATGGGCTTTTTTAGGTTCTTGGGGCTGAGTCCTGGGAGGGCTGGTTTCACTCAAGAACCACCAGCCCTTAACTGGGTCCTCCCTCTCTTAGGAGTTCCCCAAAACGACCGACACAAAAGCAAGACAGAGAGGAACGCTTCCTTCTTCTAGATCCTTCAGAAATTGAGTTTCTCTGGCTACTCACGAGGAAATCTATAAGGTGAGATTGCAGACATCAAGAGAATGAGGAATGTTTAACAAGGAGTGCCCCAGAAATGTTACCATGAAAAATGGAAGTGCCTGCAACATCAGGGCTCTTTCTGCCTGGCATTGTTGGCAGCAAACGCATAAAGGACAAGGCTTTTGCCAAGTTGATGTGTGAATCTAGCATCTTAAAGGACTCCAAGAACAGAGGTGGCATTCAGAAGCTTGTGAAAGGAACGACCCACAAAAGAAGGAAGCCCTACAGAAGACAGCTGTTTCACCAAAGCTCCAGGTGAGAGCTAATTGTTTACGGTCTGCAGGTGTTGACCTTGGGAAACTGAAATTGTTGCTCAGGAATAATACTCTTAAATGAAAAATTCACAAAAGGAAATCAGTATTTTATGATAGTTATAAGAGCACATCAAAGTTGAGTTTTAATATTTCCATTTCTTTTATTTTTAAATTTTAAGTGGAGTCTGCTCCATCCAGAGAAACAAATGTCTACGAGAATAAGTTGCAAAGAGACTGAGCTGCTGGCTTTATTCCCTAGAAATGTATTCCCTAGAAATTCATGGTATAATGAATTTATTTCCTAGAAATTTATTGAATGAATTATTTATTTAATAAGTATAATTTATTATTTAATGAATTTTTTATTTAATGAATTTATTCCCTAGCAACACTGAATTCCCTGGAAATTCATGGTATAATGAGTGTCTGATATGGTTTTGTTGTGTCCCCACCCAAATCTCATCTTGAACTGTAGTTCTTGTAATCCCTACGTGTCATGGGAGGGACCCAGTGGGAGGTAATTGAATCATGGGGGAGGTTAGCTCCATGTTGTTCTCAAGATAGTCAGTGAGTTCTCACAAGTTCTGATGTTTTTTTAAGGGGCTTTTCCCCTCTTTGCTCTGCACCTCTATTTGCTGCCGCCATGTGAAGAAGGACATGTTTGCTTCCCCTTCCACCATGATTGTAAATTTCCTGAGACCTCCCCAGCCCTGTAGAACTGTAAGTCAATTAAACCTCTTTCCTTTGTAAATTACCCAGTCTCCAGTATGTCTTTATTAGCAGCATGAAAACAGGCTAATACAGTGTGATAGGAAAAAAAAAAAAAGATACACAGACCCCTCACGATCAGACATCCCCCCACTAATGCGGACAAGGCTAGGAAGCAGGAGACAGGGCCCTCAGACTCTTGCCCCACACTGAACAGCCTAAGTCTTCACACTTATCTGTACCTTTACAGCCAGTAAGATGTTGCACTCTGTGATTTCTAAAATACCTCCTGGTGCTTTCTATTCAAAGATTCTGTGATGGCTGGGAACAGTGGCTCACGCCTGTAATCCCAACAATTTGGGAGGCCAAGACAGGAGGATCACTAGGGCCCAGGAACTTGAGACGAGCCTGGGATGCACACCAAGACCCCACCTTTCCCAAAAAAAAATAAAATAAAATAGCCAGGAGTGGTGGCATGTCCTTGTATTCTCAGCTACTCGGGAGGTTGAAGCAGGAGGATCACTTGAGCTCAGGTGTGAGGCTATAATCAGCTATGATCGCACCACTGCACTCCAGCCTGGACAACAGAACAAGAGCTTGTCCCTAAAAAAAGTGAATAAATAAACCAAAGATTCTATGACGCTCTGCTCTCTTAGCTTCCAAACCCTCTTGACGTGCAGGGATTTTTGTTTGTTTGTTTCTATTGTATTCTGCACACCTGACACAGTAGAAATACCAGCATATAATAAAAGTTTAGTATACTCCTGTATTTAAATGTAAACAGCAAAATCTTTCTAAATTCTCTGGGTATAACTTTTCTAAGGTGTTAATTTCCTAAATCCCCAAGGTGCATATAGGTTTGTAGATCAAGTTAACTCAATAGAATAACATGGATGCTAAAGAAAAAAAAAATGTGGCTTTTCTAATGACACAGAATGCCCAGTCTTGGCCAGGTAGCTCCTAGAGGTGGCCTCGATCCCAATAGGGTTCAGAAGAGAGAATGTGCACCACTTAGTACACATTGCACAGCTTCAAGTGTGCATTGCCCTAATTAAAACCAACGGAACCACTGTCAAAGTGCCCCTCCTCCTGAAGGTAGGATCGTCTTGTACATTGCAGGCCAGCAGAGACAGAGAAGTGCAAACTGAAGCCAAAGGTAGAAGGGCTTGAGGATTTCTATTCGACCATGCTGAAACCAAGCTTTAAGTTTAAATATGAGTGACATTCTTACAACCAGCTCATTTTGCTGTGTAAATAACTAAACAATCCTGGAGTGAATCCTAGCCTCAAGTTCTAGCTGTAATAACTTGAGACTAATGTTTTTAGCAGAGACTCCAGGAGTGCGGGGGTTACTTCGGGAAGTTTCATAGGATCCGCTAGTCCTACAGTTCTCGAAACACTTGGGGAAATTTCTTTTTTTTTTTTTTTTTAATAAAGATGGGGTCTTGCTTTTTTAGCCCAAGCTGGAGCATAGTAGAGCGATCACAGCTCACTACACCCTTGAATTCCTGGGCTCAAGCTATCCTCCCACCTCAGCCTTCTGAGTATCTGGGATTATAAGGACATGCCACCATGCCAGGCTAGTGTTTTAACTTTTTGTAGACTTGCAGTCTTGCTCTGTTGTCCAGGCTGATCTTGAACTCTGGACCTCAAGCAATTCTCCAGCCTTGGCCTCCCAAAGGTTACAGGTATGAGCTGCTGCGCCTGGGGAACATTGCTGAATAGCTTCCAAAGCCAGTGTCTAAGGAACACAGATCAACTTGTTACTGCGTGTTCATACAAACATTATTGCCAGCTTGATCAATCAACTGCTCCACATGATTTGACTCTAAACTGCCATTCTCTGTTGCTAAAACTACCCTCATCTTTAGAAGAGAGAGATTCGTTGCTGGTGAGTTTATTCCTGAGGATGTCTTAAGGGCCTATAGTCAGCTAGCAAAGAAATCAAGTCATTCACTGAGTGTGGGCAGCTTTCTTGGAGAAAGAATCACTAATGTGTAGGGTCCATCACTTCCACTGGTCTGAACTGTTTCTGAGTGACCTGTACAAACCAGAGTGTATCATGCTTTCCTGCTGTTCTCTCTACCTGGAAGGCCAGTCCCATGCCTGTTTACACTGGACAAATATTTGGTCTTTTAAAAGCATTATTGGGCCTTCTGGAACCTTCCTTGAGTGCTCCCGGCCACCTCCTCTAAAAGCATTACTTACTCCCCACATTATCTGAGTCTATATCTGCCCCTCTCAACAGACTGGAGTGGAATCAAACTATCTTTGAACCATTTTGATTCCAATCTAGCATTTACTACATTCTCCGGCACACGGTAGATTCTTAGTTAATATTTGCTGAATTTGAATAGTTTAGTTCAAGTAAGCTGGCTTGAGAATCCCTCATGCTAGAGTCTGCTTTGCACAGTGAAAGTATTCACCATTCACCAGGCATTCATTGGGCACTAAACTTATGCCAGCCATGGACTAGGGGAAGGGAGAGTCATTTCTTGGTGTCTTTTCTCAGTCTTGTGCATTGCATTTTTGGAGTGTCTTTATTTTGTTCTGTTTTTAATAATTTTCAAAAGTCAAGAACGGTATGAGCACATCCTGTTTTCCCCCCACACATTTACTTAAACAAAAAAGGTTCAGGCCGGGCGCAGTGGCTCACGCCTGTAATCCCAGCACTTTGGGAGGCCAAGGCGGGCAGATCACCTGAGGTCAGGAGTTCGAGACCAGCCTGATGCACATAGAGAAACCCCGTCTCTACTAAAAATACAAAATTAGCTGGCACGGTGGCGCATGCCTGTAATCCCAGCTACTCGGGAGGCTGAGGCAGGAGAATCACTTGAATCCAGGAGGCAGAGGTTGCGGTGAGCCGAGATCACACCATTGTACTCCAGCCTGGGCAACAGGAGTGAAACTTCGTTTCAAAAAAAAAAAAGAAAAAAAGGTTCAAATATATCTGACACAACACACTCATGTCTAAAACAACAGATACCATAACTCAGCCCTCAGCCGTGCCTCTTTAGTTTGTCTCCAAACAAAAGCCGCCCATGCTATCTAAAAAGTATAGGCCACTGGGATGAAAGTTTATGTATTTAAAATCTCTCTCTCTCTCTCTCTTTTTAACCATTTAAGCTTTTGAGTATACAGTTCAGTGGCATTAAGTGCATTCTCATTATTGGGCAACCACCACCATCCATCCTCAGGACTTTTTCATTATCCCAAAGTGAAACTCTACCTATTAAATTACTCTGTACTTGTTAAACAACCCTATTCCTCCTCCTCTGAGTCCCTGGCGACCACCCTTCTACTTTCTATGAATTTAGCTATTCCAGGGACCTCAAAGAAATAGAGTCATACAGTATTTTTGCTTTTGTGTCTGGCTTATTTCACTTACCATGCTATCTTCAAGGTGCACCCACACCGTACTGTGTGTCAGAATTTCCTTCCTTTTTAAGGCTGAATAATATTCCATTCCATGGATATACCACATTCTTTCCACCTTTTGGCTATTATGAATAATGCTGCTATGGACAGAGATGTGCATATATCTTTCTGAGTCCCTGCTTTCCATCCTTTGAGGCATAGGCATGAAATTGATGGATAATATGGTAACTTTATGTTTAGGTTTTAAAATCTTAAATTATTTTTAACCTTTGGGAGAAAGAACAACTCATTATTTTTTGTACACAGTTGGGAAAATAAAATCCACTCTAGTGGAAGATTTGGAAATGTCAGATTTTTACCTATTCATGAACAATTCAAAAATAGTAAATGATCATACCTTTAGGGACTTCTAAAAGCATTGGCTAAATATGGTTGAAATATTAAAATTAAGGCCAAGTGTAGTGGCTCACACCTGTAATCCTAACACTTTAGGAGGCTGAGGTGGGCAGATCACTTGAGGTCAGGAGTTAGAGACCAGCCTGTCCAACATGGTAAAACCCCATTTCTGCTAAAAATACAAAAATTATATGAGCATGGTGGCATGCGCCTGTAATCCCAGCTACTCAGGAGGCTGAGGCAGAAGAATTGCTTCAACCTGGGGGGCAGAGGTTGCAGTAAGCCAATATCACACCACTGCACTTCGGCCTGGGTGACAGCGCAAGACTCCAACTTAAAAATAAAATTAAAATTAAAAAAATAAAAATTAACTGGCTTTCAATTATTTCCAGAAAAATGATACTAAAGTTAGCAAAGACATTTGATATTAATAGATATGAAGGTAGATATTCCCAAAACCCAATTTCACTCAATGATCTGAGCCTAACCAGTAATCCAGATAAAGGAAAATAATGTGGACTGAATGTGTGAAGCCCTAATTCCCAATGTGATGATATTTGGAAGTAGACCTTTGAGAGGTAATTAAGTTTAGATGAGGTCATGAGGGAGGAGCCCCCATGATGGTATCAGTGCCCTTATTAGGAGAAGAAAGGACTGAGTTCTCTCTCTTTCCACATGAGTACACAGCAAGAAGGCGGCCATCTGCAAACCAGGAAGAGAGCCCTCAAGAAGAACTGAATCAGCAGCCATCTTTATTCCAGAGTTCCTAGCCCTTCAGAACTACGAAAAACAAACTTTTGTTATTTAAGTCAACCAATTGATGGCATTTCTATAGCAGCCCAAACTGACTATGATAAGAAGTAATCTTGATTTCATTTTCCTACTCCCAACTGTCTAACGTCTGTTCGTTTTTAAAATCAGTGAGCTTTTTTTTTTTTAATTTATTTATTATTATTATACTTTAAGTTCTAGGGTACATGTGCATAATGTGCAGGTTTGTTACATATATATACTTGTGCCATGTTGGTGTGCTGCACCCATCAACTCGTCAGCACCCATCAACTCGTCATTTACATCAGGTATAACTCCCAGTGCAATCCCTCCCCCCTCCCCCCTCCCCATGATAGGCCCCGGTGTGTGATGTTCCCCTTCCTGAGTCCAAGTGATCTCATTGTTCAGTTCCCACCTATGAGTGAGAACATGCGGTGTTTGGTTTTCTGTTCTTGTGATAGTTTGCTAAGAATGATGGTTTCCAGCTGCATCCATGTCCCTCAAGGATCTAGAACTAGATGTACCATATGACCCAGGCATCCCATTTCTGGGTATATACCCAAAGAATTATAAATTATGCTGCTATAAAGACACATGCACACGTATGTTTATTGCGGCACTATTCACAATAGCAAAGACTTGGAATCAACCCAAATGTCCATCAGTGACAGATTGGATTAAGAAAATGTGGCACATATACACCATGGAATACTATCAGTGAGCTTCTTTCGGTACTAAGTGCTGACCCTAGCAAACCTTAGCTGCATCTGGGGATGCAGTGTTGGGGACTCAGAGAAACAGCTCCAGGCACAGGAAGGCAGAAAGAGCACATGAATCAGCGCTCACCCCTCCTCCGCCCCTGCCCCCAGCACTCACTGTCAGGACTTAGTGGTTCTCCTGGCTGGCGTGAGTGACCTTAGACAGAACCCCTGGCCCTTCTGAGCCAATCAAGCTGCTAGACTGATCTAATGAGATTCTGTATGTGGACAACAAAGTGGGCCATAGAACTGTGAGTCCTCACTGGCCCGAAGGAAAGAACTCATTCTACCTAAGTGAATTTCTCTGCCTAACTGAAGTCCGGAGACAAAGTCCAGTTTGAATGGAAATATTGCTGAGACATATGGCATACCTCTATTCCTTCTTTTTAGTCTTTATTTGCTAGCTCAAGGTCACCATGAATGCCGACTGTTCTACCTCTATCTACTGTACAATAGTCTTTCTAAGAGCTACTGTCAAGTCTGTATATTGAATTCTCCCATCCTGTTGAATGGAATGAGGACTTTTCTGAAGGCTAAATCTCCTTGTTCAAGACCATACACATAGAAGGTGCAGTGCATGGCCTGACCCTGCAAGGAACTCCAGAAAAGAACCTAAAGTTATGTTTTTGAAGAAATCTCTGATTTTCGGCACACAGACCTCGACTTTTTCATGACTGCATTCACAGTGCCTGGCATATAGTAGATGTTCAGTAAACCTTTACTAGATTCCAATAAAATGATAGGGTAAAGATCCCTCAAACTCTGATTATTTCAGAATTCTGGGTATTTGGTTTCAATTATTTCAATGCAAAGCTATTCAACAAGTCCATAAATACCATATTAAGTCCCTACAATGCATAAGACTGTTGTAAACAGGATTCAAAAAGAAGCATGTTCCCGCTCTCTAGGATATAATCCAGTAGAGGAACTAAAATACAAAAAAAGAAAAAAGAAAAGCTCTACAATTTATTATTGGGATATAAATGAGGAATAAGCCAAGTTAAAGCATAGAGAATGAATTCCTCTTTTTTAAAAAATCAGCTTTCTCAGGTTGAAAAGAATGAATTTCATCTAGCTGTAGGGTGATTTTAGAAGGTTCCATAAAGGATGTGGCAATTAAAATGGGGGTTGAGTAGGAACTCAGCAGGTGAAGAACAAGCAGAAAGGGCTTCCCAGACAGAGAAAATATATTTATAAGTAGCTTGCAGGCAGAAAAATTTGGTTTTATGGCACTATCAATGGATAGAAAGAATGACTATTCCCTTTCTCAACGCCATAGTTAGCAATAACTTACATAACTTGGTGCTTAACTTCAGAGAGAGAGGAAAAGCAAATTCCAATTACCTAAATTGTACCAAATACTAAGACGTCGCTACCCTCTGACTCCCTCTGACTTTTATTCCAGCTCCTCTAGTCGTGGTGTGGAGAGATGGGTGACATCACCCGGCATCCTACATTTCACACGAGGAAAACAGAACAGGACATTATTCAGCATCCTCATCACCTTGCTCCATCCCAAAACATCATCGGTGATGAGTTCTCTTGGAGGAAAATACTCAAGTGAGGTGATGTAAACAGAGCAATCCCCGCTTGAGGTGCTATGTGGGGTTTTCCCTCCTCCCTCTGAACTGTTCAAGCTTTCATGCATCCTCTGTGCAGGCAGCCCAGCCCAACCCTGGTAAGGACAATATCATCTTAGCCACCAATTCCTAGGCACCAGCAACATGCTGACTTCTCCTGCAGCCCTATGTGCAGTACTGTATTGTGACTCATTTTAAAGCTGTGTAAAGTGGGGCCAGGCACAGTGGCTCATGCCTATAATCCCAGCACTTTGGGAGGCTGAGGCGGGCAGAGCACCTGAGGTCAGTAGTTCGAGACCAGCCTGACCAACATGGTGAAATCCCCGTCTCTACTAAAAATACAAAATGAGCCAGGTGTGCTGGTGGGCACCTGTAATCCCAGCTACTCAGGAGGTTAAAGCATGAGAATCACTTGACCTGGGAGGCAGAGGTTGCAGTGAGCCAAGATTGCAGCACTGCACCTCAGCCTGGGCAACAAGAATGAAACTCTGTCTCTAAATAAATAAATAAATAAATAAAGTTGAGTAAAGCAAGATCAGAGACAGAATTTACTTCCCAGACATCACACCACTGGCTAGAGTCCAAGCTGGGATTTTCATCTAGGTGTCTGTGACTCCAAAGCCCGTGGTCTTTCTTTGCTAGGCTGACGCCTCAGCAAAACCCAAAAGACCAGTTCTTCTTTCAACAGCGACTGTGCACCAGTGTTCTTCTAGCCACCGTTTCTAGATGTGTTTCTGTTCTACCAGCAAAGAAATGCAGCTGGTCACAAGCTCTCACTGCCCTGGCAGCAATGCTTATACTGCAAGGCGTTCTCCACATTTTTGAATTAAAAAAGGGTCACTATGAAACAAAACACAGACCTAAGATGTACCCAGCCTCCTTTCTTTTCTCCCTATGGGATTCCCTCTCTCTTCTCTAGTTCCAGAGTGCCCTCTTATCTAACAAAAGTAATTTCCAGACACTTTATTATGGTAACATCTTTCCAGTTCCATTTCCTGTCTGGGTCTTGGGATGAAGGAATCAACTCCTTATGCAATGGGACCTCTGGACCGTCAAACCCTTACCTCAGAAACATTCCCTTTCCTCTCTCAGAGAGACCTGAGGTTTCTTTCTTTGGCAGAGGATAAAAGCTCTCATTTCAAATTTAGGGACTGGCCTTAAAACGCTGACACCATTGTGAGGGGTGAGGGCTCCTGCAGACAGCTCTGGACTGACTCCAATTCAGAAGACTCGGGCTCTGCGGTCAAAGTGACACACCATGGCTTGGCAATGTCCCTTGAAGAGTGGTGTCCTCCCTGGGAAGCCCCAGAAGCTGCCCTGTCCTGCCCCCAGTGTCATTTGCCAGGCTAACTTTCAGTGACTCAGTAATTCCACGATCAAAACTCATCCAAGGTATACATTACTATTACCAGATTCTCTTTTGAGAGAATGTTTTGATAAGAAAGTGATGAAAAAAAGGAGAATAATACTAAATGCCTCAAAGTGGACAGAAGAGAAAAAGACAGAAAAAAAGACATAGAATAAGGACACGGTCCTTTGACCAACTTTTTGTTTTGCCCAGGACTATCCGATGCCCCATCCTCACAGTTAGGCCAATGATCCTCATTCCTACCAGAACAATTTTTTTTCTTTTTTTTGAAACAGAGTTTTGCTCTTGTTGCCCAGGCTGGAGTACAATGGCACAATCTTGGCTCACCACAACCTCCGCCTCCCAGGTTCAACCGGTTCTCATGCCTCAGCCTCCCAAGTAGCTGGAATTACAGGCATGCACCACCACGCCCAGCTAATTTTATATTTTTAGTAGAGACAGGGTATATTTTAGTAGAGACAGGATTTCTCCATGTTGGTCAGGCTAGTCTCGAACTCCCGATCTCAGGTGATCTGCCCGCCTCGGCCTCCCAAAGTGCTGGGATTACAGGTATGAGCCACTGCACCCGACCAGCCCTACCAGAACAATTTCTATATAATCATAGACAGCCCAGTGTATGCCCTGTGGCCATCTTCTTCTACTCACCCTATCCCCACCCAGATAGTCACGGAGAAAGCCACAAGGTATTTCATGAACTTTGTAGGTCCTTGGGCTGGCAAGGGTTTTCAACAGGCCATTTCTTTTATTTTCATTTTTTTTTTTTTTTTGAGATGGAGTCTTGCTCTGTCACCCAGGCTGGAGTGCAGTAGCGCAATCTCGGCTCACTACAAGCTCCACCTCCCGGTTCACACCATTCTCCTGCCTCAGCCTCCGGAGTAACTGGAACTACAGGCGCCCGCCACCATGCCCGACTTAATTTTTTGTATTTTTAGTACAGACAAGGTTTCACCATGTTAGCCAGGATGGTCTCGATCTCCTGACCGCGTGATCCACCCAGCTCGGCCTCCCAAAGTGCTGGGATTACAGGTGTGAGCCACTGTGCCCGGCCTCAATAGACCATTTTCTTATTAAAGATAAATTATGATTATCATGCCCACTTTACAGAAGTGGTAACATAGTCAGTCCCCTGGCAGACATCTGTGTTTGTTTCCTGTGGTTGCTGCAACCAATGATCACAAAGTTAGTGGCTTAGAACTATACAAATTTGGCCAAGCCACATGGTGACTCATGCCTGGATTCCCAACACTTTGAGAAGCCAAGGCAGCAGGATCGCTAGAGGCCTGGAGTTGGAGACGACCAGCCTGGGCAATATAGCCAAGACCACATCTCTACAAAACATTTAGAAATTAGCCAGGTATGGTAGGTAATGCATACCTGTAGTCCCAGCTACTTGGGAGGCTGAGACAGGAGGATGGCTTGAGCCGGGAGTTCCAGGTTGCAGTGAGCTACAATCACACTACTGCACTCCAGCCTGAGCAACAGAGTGAGGCTTTGTCTTTAAACAACAATAAAGAAAAACACAAATGTATTATCTTATAGTTCTGGAAGTCAGAAGTCCTGAAGTCAAGATACTGGGAAGGCTGTATTCCTTCTGCAGGCTCTAGTGGATAATTTATTTGCTTTTTTTTTTTTTTTTTTTTTTTTTGAGATGGAGTTTCGCTCTTGTCACCCAGACTAGAGTGCAATGGCACGATCTTGGCTCACTGCAACTTCCACCTCCCGGGTTCAAGCAATTCTCCTGCCTCAGCCTCCCAAGTAGCTGGGATTACAGGTGCCTGCCACCACACCCAGTTAATTTTTGTATTTTTAGTAGCAATGGGGTTTCACCATGTTGGCCCAGCTGGTCTAGAACTCCACCCACCTTGGCCTCCCAAAGTGCTGGAATTACAGTTGTGAACCACCACGACCGGCCTCTTTGCCTTTTCTCACTTCCAGAGGTTGCCTTCATTCCTTGGCTCATGGCCCCTTCCACCATCTTCAAAGTCAGCAATGCAGCAACTTCCAGCTAATCGCTCTCTCTCTCTCTCTCCCCTTCTTTCTCTCTTCCTTTCTCTCTCTTCTTCCATCATCACATGGCTTTCTGACTCTGACCCTCCAGCCTCCCTCTAACAAGGACATTTATCGTTACATTATTATTCCCACCCAGGTAACCCCAAATAATCTATCTCAACATCCTAATGTAGTCACATCTGCATTTACTTTTTGCCATACAAAGTAACATATTCACAAGTGTCAGGAATTAGGACATGCACATCTTTAGGAGGATATCTTTGGGGGCACGTCTTTCGGGGGACATTGTTCAGCCAACCACAGCATCTATTAAATCTCTATCTAAATTTTTTTTTCAAACATATAATCTCAATCCCATTTTGAGAATCAGGATAGTCTATAATCGATCATGTTTTGTTGCTATGGGAAACATTTCAGAAGGACATTTTAAGTTCTAGAACGTTCCAAAATATAAGAGAAAGGCTTAAAAGAAGTTTATTTTTAATCAAGAAGACAAAAGGAAAGTGAGGCAAATTAATTTTAAAAATCACATAAGCAGTGATGGATCACGAATTCCTTCATTAAAGAAACACTGAAAAACCACATGGGTTGTGCTAAAAAGCAACTAGACATCACAGAGTTCCGACTGACCTGATTAGACACAGACATGCAGATTCATCATTCTGCCCTGAGTGAGGACAAGCTCAGGCCACCCCTGCCTGACTCAGTATCATGATGGAAAAAATTACAGATTCACCAGCCCCTCCACTCCAGCCATGAGCAACAGAGGTGTCATCTTCCTGTACAAAGCACCGGACAGCTGCCCATACACAGCTCATGAAACCATCATCGCAAGACCACCAGGAAGCCAGGGAAGCATTTCCACCCTCCTGTGTCGGGTCAAGAAATCAAGGCTCAAGGAAGTCAAGAGATTTGCCCAAGATCACATGGTTAATGGCTGGTGGAGGCAGGACTAGCCCAGGCAAGAAGGCACACTTTTCCCCCAGATCTATCCACAGGATCTTCAACAAGAAATAGACCTTCAGCAGGGCACAGTGGCTCATGCCTGTAATCCCAGCACTTTGGGAGGCTGAGGCAGATCACTTGAGGTCAGGAGTTTGAGACCAGCCTTGCCAACATGGCAAAACCCTGTCTCTACAAAAAAATACAAAAATTAGCTGGGTGTGGTGGTGGGTGCCTGTAATTCCAATTACTTGGGAGGCTGAGGCAGGCAGATCACTTGAGGTCAGGAGTTTGAGACCAGCCTTGCCAATGTGGCTAAACCCTGTCTCTACAAAAAATACAAAAATTAGCTGGGTGGAGTGGCAGGCTACTGTAATCCCAGCTACTCAGGAGGCTGAGGCAGGCAGATCACTTGAGGTCAGGAGATCGAGACCAGCCTTGCCAACATGGCAAAACGCTGTCTCTACAAAAAATACAAAAATTAGCTGGGTGTGGTGGCAGGCATCTGTAATCCCAGCTACTTGGGAGGCTGAGGCAGGAGAATCACTTGAACCCGGGAGGTGGAGGTTGCAGTGAGCTGAGATCACACCACTGCACTCCTGCCTGGGTGACAGAGTGAGACCCTGTCTTAAAACAAACCAAAAAAAAAAGAAAAACAGACCCTCAGTGAACCATGCTGATCCTGCTATAACCTCTCCTTTAACTCAAATGGGCTTTTTCATAATTCCACAATTCCCTGCAGTCTTCATTCCAAATCTTTACTATCCGTCTTCACCCAACACCACTCTTTCTCAGACCGTCTCTCCCCAAACGTATTTGAAAAATTCGATCTTAATGCAGTGTTCATCTTTTCTTGCCACTGGCTCTTCCCCTTAAAAAATAAGCCTGGCATCCAAATAAGATGATTAGGAGAGGCTGAACTGTGAGAGGTTCAAACAAGGAGCCTGGAAATCAGACAGCCTGGGTGGGCCACCTGGCTTTGCCTTGCTAGCTGTGTGGCCTTGAGGCAGTAACAACCTCTCTGTGCCTCAGCATTCTCATCTGGAAATCAGAATAATGACAGCATAGGACCTGGCAGAGCAGTTGTGAATACTGAATGAGAGTGATGTCAGGCACATGAATAGCCTTGGCTCTTGTACACGTAACGTACTCTTAACCACTCGCATGTGGTACAGACTCATTTTGGGGGCCATCTGACATAGAGTTCAGATGTTTGTCCCCTCCAAATCGCATGTTGAAATGTGATCCCCCTGGATTAAGAAAATGCGGCACATATACACCATGGAATATATGCAGCCATAAAAAAGGATGAGTTTGTGTCCTTTGTAGGGACATGGATGCAGCTGGAAACCATCATTCTCAGCAAACTATCGCAAGAACAGAAAACCAAATACCGCATGCTCTCACCCATAGGTGGGAATTGAACAATGAGATCACTTGAGCACAGGAAGGGGAGCATCACACACCGGGGCCTATTGTGGGGAGTGGGGAGGGGGAGGGATAGCATTAGGAGATATACCTAATGTAAATGATGAGTTAATAGGTGCAGCACACCAACATGGCACATGTATATATATATATGTAACAAACCTGCACGTTGTGCACATGTACCCTAGAACTTAAAGTATAATTTAAAAAAAGAAAAGAAAAGAAAAGAAATGTGATCCCTGGTGTTGGAGGGTAGGTCTGGTGGGAAGTGTTTGGGTCATGGGGCGGATCCCTCATGAATGGTTTGGTGCCCTCCCAGCGGTAATGAGTGAGTTCTTGCTCTATTAGTTCACGTGGGAGCTGGTTGTTTAAAAGAGGCTGGCATCTTGCTTACTCTCCCTCTTGCGATGTGATGCCCACTCCCCTTTCTCTTCCCACCATGAGTAAAAGCTCCCTGAGGCCTCACCAGAAGTCAAGCAGATGCAGGTACCACACTCGTACAGCCTGCAGAACCGTGAGCCACATAAACCTCTTTTCTTTGTAAATTACCCAGTCTCAGGTATCCCTATATAGCAATGCAAAACGATCTCATACACTATCCTTTTCCATCCTCTATGAGGTTAAGGGCCTGGCTTTCCTTTATCCTTGGCTGTTGGGCAGGGTCTCTCCGGTCACCCCAGTGTTCCCCCTGCTCCATCCTACTAAAGACATAGAGACCAGACCAATCCTCTTGGAGCTAAGGCTGCATCATTTCAAGCTCAGAAATCTTCCAAGATCCCCCGGCTACCTCCCTACTACAGTCCCACCTTTTGACCTGGTCCCCTAAGTCCCCAGACCTAACCAGCCCTTCAATCCTGCTTCTGATGTGCCCACCTCTCACCTTCTACTCTGGTCAAAGCCCAACAGCCTCCAAGGCCCAGCACACACCAAATTTCCACATCACAGGATTTTTTTCATTCTGCCCTTTATTATACTATCTATCCCAATTGTTCTCTTCCTTCAGGGCCCATCTCAAGTGCCTCCCTCTGCTGGAAGGCTTGTCTGAGCAGTTACACCAGGACATTCTTTCTCTTTCCTCTGAACTACTTTTTTCCCCCTTTTTTCTAGAAACAGAGTGTTGCTCTGTTGCCCAGATCAGAGTGCAGTGGTGTGATCATAGCTCACTGCAGCCTCAACCTCCCTGGGCTTAAGCGATCCTCCCACCTCAGCCTTCCAAGTAGCTAAGACTATAGGTACACATCACCATGCCCAGCTCATTCTGTTTATTTTTTGTAGCGACAAGGCCTCACTCTGTTGTCCAGGCTAGTCTCAAACTTCTGAGCTCAAGCAATCCTCCTGCCTCAGCCTCCCAAAGTGCAAGGATTACAGGCCACCATGCCATAGCTTACTTTCTGTAGTGTTTATGGCATCTAATAGATTATGTGAATATGGGTGAGTTATGGTGATGGAAAGGTTCTATATATTAACTGTATCAACGTCAATATCCTAGTTGTAATATAGTACCATAGATTTGCAAGACATTACCACTGGGGGACACTGGACAAAGGGTATAGGCACCTTCCTGCATTATCTCTTACAATTGCATGTGATTCTACACACATTTCACGATTGGAAGTTTAATTTTAAAAATATAGATTAATAATTATTCATAATTAATTGATCAATAATTAAGGTTATTCAGCACCCAATTTTGTCACACAACACACAAGATATTTTAGTTATGTAAATCTTAATGCTTCCCCAAAGTCCAGACTCAGTTTTGTAATGGCCTATTCGGAATCTCCACCTGGATAGCTAATAAGTATTGGACTCAACACGTTCAATACTGAGTTCCTGGACTTTCTTTCTCCCCTCTCAGTTAATCTCACCTCTATTCTTCTAGTTGATTGAGCCAGCAATCTTGCTAGTCATCCCTCACTTCTCTCTTCCTCTTATACTCCACACCTACCCCATCAGCAAATCTTGGTAAGTCCACCTTTGAAACAGATCCAGAATCTGTCCAGGCATATTGACTCAGGCCTATATTCCCAGCACTTAGGGAGGCCAAGGCAGGCGGATCGCTTGAGCTCAGGAGTTTAAGACCAACCTGGGCAACATGTCAAGACCTCCTCTCTACTAAAAGTACAATAAAAAATTAGCCATGTGTGGTGGTGCATGCCTGTGGTCCCAGCTACTACTCAAGAGGCTGAAGTGGGAGGACTGCTTGAGCCTAGGGTGGGTGGAGGTTGCAGTGAGCTGTGATCACACCACTGCGCTCCAGCCTGGATGACAGAGCAAGACCTTGGCTCAAAAAAAAAAAAAAAAAAGAAAGAGAGAAAGAGGAAAGAAGGAGGGAGGAAGGGAGGAAGGGAAGGAGGGAGATCCAGAATCCCACTGATCCTTCCAACCTCCAGGGCCACCACCCTAGTCCCAGCCACCACTATATCTCATCTAGATTATTACAAAGCCTCCACGCTACTCCTACTCCTGTTCCTGCTTATTTTATTTTCTGTAATTCTTACAATATAATATACTATGCCTCCTGCCACAAGAGCAGAAGCTCTATGGGAGTTCTACTTTGCTTATTGCTGCACCCTGGAGCTTAAAACAGTGCCTGAAACACTGTAGGCACTCAATCAACATTTGTGAATGAATGAGCAAATCAATGAATATTATGCCTTCGGTATTTAAAAAACTTCACAAAGTTACTTATTATTATTGTCCCATTTTTACAAGTGGGGAAATTGAGGTTCAGAGAAAGTCAAGGCTCTGGAATGGATGAGAGCTGAAGTTCCCCTATTCTGAGACTGACATTCCATCCACCCTGTTCTACCTGGACTTAGTCTCTTGGCTGGGTCCTCACAGACTGGACCTGTGTCTGATTGATCATTTTGGTTTTCAGCATCTGGAGGTACTGCTTAGATATTGCAGAGATGCAATTAAAAACTTGAAGAATGAATGCAAATTTTTGATCATGTTATGAAAATGTACCAAATTCAGTTATGAGTTTATTTCTCATTTATTTATGACCTCTATGGAACTGGTGCCTTCATCCTTACAACTTTCTTCTGTGAGTCAAGGTGTGATTCTAAGATAACAATTCCCGTTTGTGTTAGTTTGTTTTAAGGACTGCTATAAAGACATACCTGAGACTGGGTAATTTGTAAAGGTGCTTTGACTCACAGTTCTGCATGGCTGAGGAGGCCTCAGGAAACTTACAATCACGGCTGAAGTTGAAAGGGAAACAAGTACATCTTACCATGGTGAAGCAGGAGAAGCAGAGCATGTGCAGGAGAAACTGTCATTTACAAAACCATCAGATCTCATGAGAACTCACTATCATAAGAACAGCATGGCGGAACCACCCCCATGATCCAGTCATCTCCCACCAGGTCTCTGCCTGGACATGCGGGGATTACAATTCAAGATGAGATTTGGGTGGAGATACAAAGCCAAACCATATCCCCTCTTTTTTTTTCAGACAAAGTCTCACTCTGTTGCCCAGGCTGGAGTGCAGTAGCGCGATCTCAGTTCACTGCAACCTCCGCCTCCCAGGTTCAAGTGATTCTCCTGCCTATGCCTCCAGAGTAGCTGGGAGTACAGCGGTTCGCCACCACGCCTGGCTAATTTTTATATTTTTAATAGAGATGGGGTTTCACCATGTTGGCTAGGCTGGCCTCGAACTCCTGGCCTCAAGTGATCTGCCCGCCTCAGCCTCCCAAAGTGCTGAGATTACAGGCATGAGCAACTGTGCCCAGCCTCATATCCCCATTTTACTGGGAGGCAAACTGAGGCTCCATTTCTGCTCTTCTTGGTGGCTCTGACCATTGGGTAGCACTACCTGTCAGCAAACTAGACCAACTACTGTACAGAATACACAAGAACCTTTCTCAGTGCTGTGCTGTCTTTCTTGTGCAGTGCCCTATAGAATCTTGTGATGAAGTCTGTCCCATTGGATTTCCTTAGGCTGGCAATGAACAATCTTATAGCTGCCTTCTCTACAGATGCCCTGGTTTTGTTGCACAGAATTTGCTCAGGACTGCATCGAATTTGGGGAGAATGCAGAGAACATGATTGTTTGAGTGTACTTGATTTGTCTCTGCCTGGTAATTTGTTAAGGCCATGAAGGAACAACGTGATGCATGAGTCCCCTGCCTGGATCCATCGTCGGCTGTCCCCACTCATCAGCCTCCCAAGTGACTTGTAGCTATCTCAAGCACACACACAGAGCCACTGTCTCTACGAAGACAAATGTGTTTTACTGTGAGGGGGCAATGCTTTAGGGAAAAAAACACATTATAATCAAAAACAGTGATCAGAGGCTCAGAGGGTACTTCCTCGCTCTGTTTTGTTTGTTTGTTTTGTTTTTTTGCTGAGGGGACAGAATCTGTTTATGAGCTCTCAGTCATAACACGCAGCACAAGTGAACCTGAAGCCATTAGCACATACCTTGACGTCTTAGCTCACTTAAATAAATATTCTTTTTTTTTTTTTTTTTCCTGACACAAAGTCTTTCTTGCCCTGTCGCCCAGATTGGAGTGCAGTGGTGCCACCGTGGCTTACTGCAACCTCTGCCTCCCAGATTCAACCAATTCGCCTGCCTCAGCCTCCCAAGTAGCTGGGATTAAGGGCTTGCATCACCATGCCTGGCCAATTATTTATTTGTTTGTTTGTTTGTTTATTTATTGTATTTTTAGTAGAGATGGGGTTTCACCATGTTGGCCAGGCTGGTCTTGAACCCTTGACCTCGTGATCCACCCGCTTTGGCCTCCCAAAGTGCTGGAATTACAGGCATAAGCCACCATGCCTGGCCTTTCTTTACTTTTCTTTTTTTGAGAAGGAATCTCTCTCTGTCACCCAAGCTGGAGTGCAGTGGCACGATCTCAGCTCACTGCAACCTCTGCCTCCTGGGTTCAAGCGATTCTCATGCTTCAACTTCCCCAGTAGCTGGAGTTATGGGTGCCCACCACCACACCCTGCTAATTCTGTTTGTTTGTTTATATTTTTAGTAGAGACAGGGTTTCACCATGTTAGCAAGGCTGGTCTCGAACTCCTGATCTCATGATTCGCCTCAGCCTCCCAAAGTGCTGGGATTATAGGGGTAATCTACCACACCCAGACTTTTTTTCCTTTTTTTCTGAGCCTGTCACCCAGGCTTGGGTGCAGTGGCATGATCTCAGCTCACTGCAACCTCTGCTTCCTGGGTTCAAGCAATTCTCATACTTCAGCTTCCCAAGTAGCTGGGACTACAGGTGCCCCTACCACACTTGGCTAATATTTTTATATTTTTAGTAGAAACAGGGTTTTGCCATGTAGGCCAGGCTGGTCTCGAACTCCTGACCTCAAGTGACCCGCCAGCCTCAGCCTCAGCCTCCCAAAGTGCTGGGATTACAGGTGCGAGCTGCCATGCCCAGTCTAGTACACTTAAATAATTTTTTTTTTTTTTTTGAGACAAAGTCTCACTCTGTCACCCAGGCTGGAGTGCAGTCGTGCGATCTCGGCTCACTGCAACCTCCATCTCCCGGGTTCAAGCCATTCTCCTGCCTCACCTCCTGAGTAGCTGCGATTACAGATGCACGCCACCATGCCTGGCCAATTTTTGTATTTTTAGTAGAGACGGGGTTTCACCATGTTGGTCAGGCTGGTCTCAAACTCCTGACCTCATGATCCACCCGCCTCGGCCTCCCAAGGTGCTGGGATTACAAGCATGAGCCACCGCGCCTGGCCTAAATAAATATTCTTTAAGGAGAGATATACTGAAGTGATGGGCACTTTTTAAGATTTCACAACTTGTGGGGACATTATTAGTGTCCTGTTAGATGGCGGGTTTTGTTGCTCTTATCATTCAAGAAATTTCATCTCGAAGAATTCTTGCCTGGCATGACACAGTGGCTCACACCTATAATCCCAGCTCTTTAGGAGACCTATGTGGGAGGGTCGCTTGAGGTCAGGAGTCTGAGACAAGCCTGAGCAATAGAGTTAGACCTCATCTCTACAAAAAGTATTAAAAATTAGCCGGGCGAGGTGGTGGGTGCCTGTGGTCCCAGCTACTCGGGAGGCTGAGGCAGGAGAATGGTGTGAACCTGGGAGGCGGGGGTTACAGTGAGCTGGGATCGTGCCACTGCACTCCAGCCTGGGCAACAGAGTAAGACTCTGTCTCAAAAAAAAAAAAAAAGGCTGGGCGCGGTGGCTCAAGCCTGTAATCCCAGCACTTTGGGAGGCCGAGACGGGCGGATCACGAGGTCAGGAGATCGAGACCATCCTGGCTAACACGGTGAAACCCCGTCTCTACTAAAAAATACAAAAAACTAGCCGGGCGAGGTGGCGGGCGCCTGTAGTCCCAGCTACTCGGGAGGCTGAGGCAGGAGAATGGCGTAAACCCGGGAGGCGGAGCTTGCAGTGAGCCGAGATCGCACCACTGCACTCCAGCCTGGGTGACAGAGCCAGACTCCGTCTCAAAAAAAAAAAAAGGATCCATGTAACCAAAACCCACCTGTACCTGAAAAACTAATGAAATGAAATTTTTTTTAAAAAAACTTGCCCAAGAACACAGAGATCATAAACAATACATCCAGTATTTGACCCAAATTCAGTCTGATTTCACAATCCCTGGAATTTGCTCCTTCACCGGCAAGAAGGCAAGCTCCTTATCCACGGGGCAGCCCAAATTATATGCAGGCAATCTTTGATTTCCTGCAGTCTCTTTATGATTCCATTTAGCAGAGGAAACTGCAGCATATTTCTATGATACCCTGAAAAAGAGATTTGTGTGGCCAGGAGCCAGAGTGAGCTTCCTTTAAAATCGGAGACAGCTACTGGGTTTAGACCAGTTTCTTATTCAAACAAGTAGTTTGAAAGAGGAGAACTCCATCAATCAATAACCCAAGGCCACTGTCAATCAATAAACCAGAATAATTGAGCACAAATAGGTGACTTTTTGAACTCAACGTGTTCATCTTTCTGATAGGGGATTTTGGCTTTGAGAATACTATGGAAAACTAGGGGACTAAGCATGGCATGTTAAACACAGCCAAAAGATATGAAGAAGCCAGCCAGGTGCGGTGGCTCACGCCTATAATCGCAGCACTTTGAGAGGCTGAGGTTGGCAGATCACCCGAAGTGAGGAGTTCAAGACCAGCCTGGCCAACATGGTGAAACCCTGTCTCTACTAAAAATACAAAAATTAGCTGGGTGTGGTGGTGGGCGCCTATAATCCCAGCACTTTGGGAGGCTGAGACACGCAGATCACCCAAGGTCAGGAGTTCGAGACCAGCCTGGGCAATATGGCGAAACCCTGTCTCTACTAAAAATTTAAAAAAAAAAAAAAAATTAGCCAGGCACAGTGGCACACACCTATGAATAATTCCAGTTACTAGGGAGGCTGAGGCAGGAGAATTGCTTGAACCTGAGAGACGGAAGTTGCAGTGAGCTGAGATCACATCACTGCACTCCAGACTGGGCAACAGAGCGAAACTCCATTTCAATTTAAAATATATATACATCAAAAATAGATATGAAGAAGTTTAGCTGGAGAAGCAGTGACTCCCAGTTCTCCAGCCACCACTGACCAGCTTGTGATCAAGCATGATTAAGACTGCTGGGTCTTGGGGATGGGTCTTTGGCTGTCTTCCCATTATCATCACTTCAGTATAATGAAGACCCCAATATCTGTATATCTGGGATAAAGACTTTGAGTCCGAGAAATCAACATGCAAGAACCCACCGGACATCTCCAGTAAGATGACCTTCAGTTCTCATCACCATCCCACCCTCTCCAGACTCCCTGTCCCTGGTCTCAGTGGCTGTCACCACCTGCACCTCATTACCTAGTTAAGTGGCCACACACCTCACCCCCACATCCATATCTCATCAAGATGCATTACAGTAGAGACAATTTAACATGGTAGTTAGTTAAGAGCATGGGCTTTGGAGTCCGATTAAGCTGAGCGGAAATCTCACTCCCATGAGTTGTGTGACTCAGTATGTGTGACTCGGGCAACTGACTTAATCCCTTTCACATTAATTTCCCTCATCTGTATAATGGAGACACCAATGTCTCCCAGTTATTGCAAACATCAAATGGAATAACATAAACACAGCAAGGGTCTGTATTGTTAAATTCCCATGCCAACTTCTCCCCAACTCATTGCTCCTTCCTCAGTCTAAGCCCTTTCCTTTCTCCCCTAACTATGCAACAGGGCTTCTGGTTGTTGCCCCAGCCTCAAGGCCCACTTCTCTCAAATCCATTCTGCAAACCACAACCAATGCAACCTTTTAAAATGCAAAAAGGATCTCATCCGCAAGCATCAATATACCTTGTCCAGTCTTCCCACCAAAAGCAAAACAGTCCAGTGCTTTGGGAAGCCAAGGTGAAAGGACAGCTTGAAGCCTTGGGTTTGAGGCCAGCCTGGACAACATAGTGAGATCCCATCTCTACAAAAAATGTAAAAATTAGCCGAGTGTGATGGCACACACCTATAGTTCTAGAGGCCAGGAATTTGAGGCTGCAGTGAACTATGATTGCACCACTGCACTCCAGCCTGGGAGACAGAGCAAAACCCTGTCTCTGGAAAAAATAAAATAAATACAAAGCAAAACAGAGCAAAAGCCCTGTGTAGTGATAAGAATAAGAGAAGTCTAGTTCATGGAGTGTGGATTAGCAATTGATGTTTCCCTTTTTGTTGAACTCCTTTTACAAACTCCTTTTGTTGAACTCCATATGACAAAACTTACAGATCTGTCTTCGCTCCAGAAAAAAAAAAAATCATCACTACTCATAAACACACACAAGATTGTTAAGCTCCACAGGGGCACAGACCCCAGGTTAAAAACTTCAGACTTAAGCTGCTGGGCTGATCAACCACAGTCATGGAAGATTCAAAATTTGAAACAACATTTTTCTTAACTTGCATACTGGGGATCTTCAAAATCTGGCAAGAGGCTTCAGCAGCAGCTCAGGGCACTTTTCCCAGAAAGAGTGGCACCTCTGAAGGGATCTTAAAGGGGGTAGCATCAAACCACGATCAATCATGAACCGGAAACTCTCAGAAGTTTTACACCCCCAATAGGTGCTGGCTAAGCCATTGCACTTACTATCTGAGGAGCCCCCCACACAGGTGTAAAGAACACTTAAGTTCTCAGGTGTGTCTCCATAACACCCTGTTCCCCACTTCCCCCCCACCACAGCACCAGATGGCAGAGAAACCAAGCTCTCCAAAGTCCCCTACAAATTACGCAGGGGTACCAGACCAAAAATTGTATGATCTATCATCCCTACGGTGCTTCTAGGCTCAGAGATGTTAAATCGTCCCCCAGATAGTTGAGGTCTGCAACATACCCCGAGGCTCATTTCACTGGATGCGAGCAGAGTAACAGCAGCAAAGCCCACACCAACTGGCACCAGCTTAAAAATGATCAGTAGGCTGGGCGCAGTGGCTCACGCCTGTAATCCCAGCACTTTGAGAGGCCGAGGTGGGCAGATCACCTGAGGTCAGGAGTTCGAGACCAGCTTGGCCAACATGGTGAAACCCAACTCTACTAAAAATACAAAAATTCACCGGGCGTGGTGGCACGCACCTGTAATCTCAGCTACTCTGGAGGCTGAGGCAGGAGAATTGCTTGAACCTGGGAGGCAGATGTTGCAGCGAGCCGAGATCACGCGACTGCACTCCAGCCTGGGTGACAGAGCGAGACTCTGTTTCAAAAAACCAAAAACGAGAACAAAAACACAAAAAAACTAGCCGTACATGTGAGCATGTAAATGGTGGCACACTGCTGAGGCCAGCATCACCTGCAGTCCTGAAACCATTTATTTTAGCAACTTTTTTTTATTCTTAGGGTATCACTCTGTTGCCAAGGCTGGAGTACAGTGGCTGGAGTGCGATCATAGCTCACTACAGCCTCAACATCCTAGGCTCAAGCGATCCTTCTGCCTCAGCATCCCAAATAGCTGGGACTACAGGTATGCACATCACGCTTGGATAATTTTTTCAATAATTTTTTGTAGACATGGGATCTTCCTATGTTGCCCAGCAAGTCTCAAATTCCTGGGCTCAAGCAATCCTCCTGCCTCGGCCTCCAGAAGTGCCGGGATAAAGGCATGAGTCACCGCACCCAGGCTATTTTAGCAGCTTTACAGGAAACAACAATAACACAATACTTTTTTCACCATCACCATAAATCTTCAGTGTAACAAACAAACTCTTTCTTCCTTTTTTTTTTTTTTTTTTTTGAGAAGGAGTCTCACTCTGTTGCCCAGGCTGGAGTGCAGTGGCGCAATCTCGGCTCACTGCAAGCTCTGCCTCCTGGGTTCACACCATTCTCCTGCCTCAGCCTCCCGAGTAGCTGGGACTACAGGCGCCCACCACCACGCCCGGCTAATTTTTTGTATTTTTAGTAGAGACGGGGTTTCACCGTGTTAGCCAGGATGGTCTCCATCTCCTGACCTCGTGATCCACCCGTCTCGGCCTCCCAAAGTGCTGAGATTACAGGCGTGAGCCACCGAGCCCAGCCACAAACTCTTAATATTGAAGTTGATGAGTAGAGTTTGGAAGCACCATTGAAACAAAAATGGCCTTGTATTTTAACCAGATGAGGTTAGGGAAACCGCAAGAGGAGTGAGAATAGTCAGGGAAAAGGAACACTCCTGAATATAGCGATGCTAACATCCATCACCAGCAAGATGGATGGTTGGGCTCTTCCATTTCAGAAAGCTTCGCTCTTCAAACACCACCTCCTGCTTTAGAGAGGAAGGCAGAGAAATATTTCCGTGTGTTGAACTCAAAGAGCCTCCAGTGTCCCCTTCCATAGAGGAGTGAGTGCTGGTCAACCAGCCTTGATTTCAGCCTCCCCATCTCCCATCACCACCGCAGCTCCAACCCAGGGAATAAGTATTGCGGGACACATCCATTAACTTTAAAAGGAGATCTATGGACACATTCCCTCCTGATCCTTGGAAGCCTCACACGGAGGATTTGGAAGGCCTGGATTTGCAGCCATCTGCACTGTTTCCCACGTCAAAACCCAGGTCTTAGAGGATCCTTGGCCTTTTTTGTTTCTTTTTTCTTTTTAGATTCAGGGGGTAACCTGTGCAGGTTAGTTACATGGATATATTGCATGATGCTGAGGTTTGGGCTTTGATGGAACCCATCACCCAAATAGTTAACCTAGTACTATTCAAATAGGTAGTTTTTCAATGCGCCCTTTTCCTCTCTCCTCTGTTTTGAAGTCCCCGGCATCTATTGTTTCCATTATTATGTCCACGTGTACCCAATGTTTATGTCTCACTTACAAGTGAAAACACGGAGTATTGGTTTTCTGTTTCTGCATTAATTCGCTTAGGATAATGGCCTCCAGCAGCATCCATGTTGCTGCAAAGGACATGATTTTACTCTTTTTTATGGCTGCATAGTATTCCATATGTAGTATATGTACTACATATATGTATATGTACTACATTTTCTTTAAGAGGATCCTGGTTCTATCCCTCAGGAGAATTCAAGGTTTGGAAACTATTATTGGTTCCTCTTCCCTCTCCTCTCACTGGCAATTTAGTCTCTCACCTCCAAACCAGTGAGGACAGCCATTGGGATACAAAGTGCTGAAGTCGAGATGGGGGAGTAGGAAAGGTATCCTTGTGCGCTTAGAGCTAAGACACAAAGAATCACAATGGGTTGACCAGATTCTTCCATTTATTGACAGGCCTCTCCAGTTAGAGGCATTCACATTGTGAAGTGGGCCTGTCCTGGCAGAACAATTGGCACTGGACCCTGTCCAGTGTTTTGCTTCTCCTCTAAAGAGCTACTACTTGTCCCAGTGTTGGGATGGTGGTCCTTTGCCTGGGTTTGTTCCATCAAAATAATAAGCATCATCATAACAATAACAACAATTTACTATTCCTGCTATTGTTCCCATACGGTGTGTATTTGGCATGCAGTACGTGCCCAATAGATAGGAACAATAGTAGGAATAGTAATTCCTCACTTTGCATGTATTACCTCTTATTATCCCTATAAAGTATATACTATTATCCACATGGTACAGGTGAGAAAATCAAAACTTGTGGGGTGGTGAAGTAGGTCAAATGCCATGCATCTTCAACCATGCTTTTAATTTATTTTTTTTATTTTTTTTATTTTTTTTTTAAGCAGGGACTCACTCTTTCATCCAGGCTAGAGTTCAATGACATGATCAGGGTTCTCTGCAGCCTCAAATTCCTGGGCTCTCACAATCCTTCTCCCTCAGCTTCCTGAGTAACTGGGACTATAGGTACCCACCACCATACCTGGGTAACTTTTTAACTTTTTGTACAGGCTGGTTGCCCAGCCTGTGCTATGTTGCCCACTATATTGCCCAGGCTGGTCTTGAACTCCCGGCCTCAAACAATCCTCCCTCCTCCGCCTCCCACAGTGTTGGGATTACAGGCGCCAGCCACCACGCCCAGCCTAATGAGCTCATTTTTTGACAAAGTTCTCTTATCAGAGGAACTAGTGTTCATTTATTCAACAAGTATTTTTGAGCAGTCACTACATGCCTATCATTTCACTATGTTTGTTCCCAGGGATGAACGTGATATATTTAGGCACTGCCTTAAGGATGAAACAAATTCTCCCCAAATTAATGTCGTCCTGCAGGCTTCAAGGGTCTAGGCCATCCAGCCTTCCCTGTTCACTCCCCTTTTACCTTGCTGAACTGCTTTGCATAAATATTAAGTGAAATTGATGGGAGGCCATTGGTTTGGACTGAGCTCCTGCACACAGCCCAATAAACCAAACCAAACCAAAATGGAGTTCCTCGTGCTAAAAGTTCCACACGACCAAGCCAAAACTAAGTGGTTTATATGACCTTCAGAGAAGTCAGGAGACTGAGAGCTGGTAGCCAAATCCCTAAGCAAGCCGTTTTAGCCAGCATGAGAAGGAAGTCCCTCTGCTCTAACCTTTACAAGGAAAGTCACTCTGAAACAATCAATCTGCTTTTTTTGTTTTCTGGTTCTGCTTTCCTCAGCCCTTTTCTGTCTATAAAACCAAACTTCTCTGCTCAGCTCATAAGAACACTCACTTTATAGAATGAAGTGTTGCCCAATTCCAGAATTGCATATAAAAACCAGTTAAGATCTTTGAACAAAATATATCTTCAAAAAAGGAAAAACCTCCAACGCTTTAAAATTACAGATCTGTCTGTAGATCCTAATCTGCTACAACACTTCCTCCTCAAAAAGAATAAGCAGGATAATCTTTTTTTTTTTTTTTTTTTTTTTTTTTTTTTTGAGACAGGGTCTCACTCTGTTGCCCTGGCTGGAGTGCAGTGGCGCAATCATAGCTCGCTGCAGTCTGGAACCTGGAACTCTTGGGCTCAAGCAATTCTCCGGTCTCAGCCTCCTGAGTATCCAGGACCATAGGCATGCACCACCACACCTGGCTAATTTTTTTGTTGTTGTTGTTATTAACAGCTTTTAAGTTTAGGGGTACACATGCAGGTTTGTTCCATAGGTAAACTTGTGTCATAGGGGTTTGCTGTACAGATTATTTTGTCACCCAGGTATTAAGCCTACTACTCATTAGTTATTTTTTCCTGATCCTCTCCCTCCTCCTACCTGCCCTACACCATCTGACAGGCCCCAGTGTGTGCTGTTCCCCTCTATGTGACCATGTGTTCTCATCATTTAGCTCCGGATTACAAGTGAGAACATGCAGCATTTGGTTTCCTGTTCCTGCGTTAGTTTGCTAAGGATAACAGCCTTCAGCTCCATCCATGTAACTACTGGCTAATTTTTGTGGTATTTGTAGAGACAGGGTTTGTCATGTTGCCCGGGTTAGTCTCGAACTCCTGGCCTCAAGTTATCCTCCTGCCTCACCTCCCAAAGTGCTAGGATTACAGGCATGAGCCACCATGCCCAAGCTAAACCAGGAAGTGTTTGAGTCATTTGTTATACAGTAATATGGCAATACAGACCTGGATGTAAATTCCACACTCTTCCTGCTTAAGAAGTAAATATTAATGACCATGTTGATAGAGCAAATTTGTATTTTAAATGGGTGTGTCCTAACTCATCACCTGCAATGAGTGGAGCAAAATTTAGATGCCCTGGATGCCACTGTGAAGAGAGAAGACCAGTGAGTCACTGCTGCTAGGACATGTTGCTAATATCACATTCTTGAGTAGTCACAGGGAACAGCTGAACCTGCTGCTGGCCAATTACTGCAAGGAGAAACAGCTCAGTGTCAGTGAAGCCAACGTCGGAAAGATGGGTTTTGGCAAACTCCCTTCAGCATCCAGATGGATAATGTTGAACAACTCTACTCAACAGGTTAACTCATTTAGTTATCTGGGGAAGCATGATGGGGCTTAATTACCTTACTAGATCTATTATGATGCATTTCTGTTGAGAGTGAAAGATTCCCCAGGAACAAGATAAAGGTGATTTTATGATTGAGATAAACACTTGGTTACTCCTGTTCCTCAACTAGCTCAAGTCAAGGTTATGCTTTAAGATGCAGCAAGTTCTTTTGCATAACAAGATACCACCCTCTGCTTGCTATCTCATGCAGGGTTCCTAGAAATAAGAACCCAGGAAACATTTTCTAAAGCTAGTATTTAGATCACCTGTTGGGAAGGCTTTCTAAACTACAATGGCTGGGCACAGTGGTTCATACCTGTAATCCCAGCGTTTTGGGAGGCCAAGGAGGGAGGATCATTTGAGCCTAGGAGTTCCAGACCAGCCTGGGAAACACAGTGAGACCCTATATCTCCAAAAATAAAAAACAAAACAGAATTAGCCAGGTGTAGTGGCACGCACCTCTGCTCCCAGCTACTTGAGAGGCTGCAGTGGGAGGATCACTTGAAACTGAGAGGTTAAAGCTGCAGTGAGCAGTGATGGCACCAGTGCAGTCCAGCCTGGACAACAGACTAAGATCCTATCTCAGAAAAAAAAAAAAAAAAAAAGCCACACACACACAAAACTAAACTACAATGCACCCCTATCTCCTTGCATCTAGAAAGTCTAGTATGAGCACCTCTTTCCTCATTGAGAATCGCCACCATGATAGGTTACTATCACTAGAAGAAATATGTATTGAAAAAGTCCACAGAAATTTGATAGTGAGATAAGGTTGAAAGCCACCAATGTGTCTGAAATAATATAAAATACCTGTATATTAGATAATCTGAATATGCGGCAAAGAGTTCCTGTTTAAAATATAATTGAGAAAACCATTCTTCCAATAGACACTTTAAGGCCATCATTGGAATCAGGTAACTGGTGTTTAACTTTTTGCCTGAACCAATTGGAAGTTTGCAGCTAATGTCATGCACATTCCGAGCCAATGTGTTTCTTTAAGGGGCTGCCATATTTTTTTTTCTTTCTCCTTGTGTGTGGATTTCTACTTTCTATTTCTATTCTGACAGCCTTTGCAGTTGTGTTTTTCTTTTATCTTATGATGTCTCGATCGCTTTTGGAAACAGGCAGAATATAAATTACAAATTAACAGCACGAAGCTGGCGGGGAAGGTAGGTGCTCGGGTTTCTTTCTTGGTCACAGCTATCAAAATGCATTTTCAGAACAACATGCGGGAAACTACTAGAAGACTTAGCAAGTGTCCCTTTAAGGAATGGGCCCTTGGAAGCAGCTACCCTCAGAGAAATCCCTGCTCTCCCCTGCTAACAAAGCCTCACAACTCTCCACAGAAGATTTTTCTCTCGAGGCTCAAAGGCAGGTCAAGCCTCCAGGAGGAAGGTACCCAGGTAGATAAAAGATGTAAGTTGTAAAGCTAATTCCCAGCTCAGGGCAGAGCTCTATATCTGACACTCCCCCTCTTATTGGGATGATGATGTGGTTCATGCATTGCGTAGGTTTTAGGCTTCCTCTGGAGGAGAGAACTTTGAGCCATCAGATAAGAGTTGCGAGCTTCTCTTCTTGTAACAGGAATGTTTCTGCCTCCTTCAAACCCCCTCTTAGAAAGCCTGTAGAGAGAAGTGTCTCCAAAAAAGGCAAGTTGAGTTTGCCTCTGGGATCCTGAAATCAACCGGCAAAAGCAGGGGAGAAAACAGTAGGGGATGGGGGGACCTTCATTACAAGAAAACGTAGGATGGACCAGATGGGTGGCGGGTGGAGAGGGCCCTCCAGAGCTTACTGCACAGAAACCAGCCCCCCTCCTGGCATAAAATCATGCTCATGGCCAGCCTTTCCTGGGCTGCAGGGCACCTCCCCTCTCAGTAAGGAGCACTCTGGGCTCACACAGAACTTTAAAAATATCTCTCCACCCACTGAAATTTGATTAATCAGCCAAGTGCTCACCCATGTGTCACAGTGGTGGCAGAGATGCATGTGATGGTGATGTGACGGGTACAAGGGAAGCACACAGGGTCTCATCTCACAGGGAGCAGGATTCAGTACATAAAAATGAATGGCTCTTAGGTTCAACAGATGCTGGTTATGTGACCTTGGACAAGGTTATTTAACTTCTGGATTTTTCACATTTGCAAAAATGTAGTTAATAACAGTACCTGGGCCGGGTGTGTTGGCTCACATCTGTAATCCCAGCACTTTGGCAGGCTGAGGAAGGAGGATTGGTCGAGGCCAGGAGTTTGAGATCAGCCTGGGCAACACAGCAAGACCTTGTCTTTGCTAAAAATTTAAAAATTAGCTAGGCGTGGTGTTGTGCACCTGTAGTCTCAGCTACTCAGGAGGCTGAGAGGGGAGGCTTGCTTGAGCCCAGAAGTTTGAGGCTGCAGTGAGCTATGATCATGCCACTGCACTCCAGCCTGGGCAACAGAATGACAGCCTGTCTTTAAAATTTTAAAAATAAATAAATACAAATTACAATAATAGTACATGCATAATAAGATGATTGAAAGGGTTAAATGAGTTAATGCACATAAAGCACTTTGAACAATGCCTAGCACATAGCAAGCACTCAATAAGCTTTAAATATGATTATTATGATGATGACAACAGTGACAATATTGAAACTAAAAAGTTGAATGAATAGGTAGGGATTTCCCAGGCAGACAAAGAATATGTCTGGCCCAAGCAGCTTAAACAAAAGCGGAGGAGGAGGGAGCCCAAGGTAGCAGGGGACCGTGTGGAGGGTAAGCAGGGAGTTGAAGCAGACCAAAAAAAGAAGGGATTCAGCCACACAGGACTTCATGCACTTTGTCACCAAGTCTAGATACCGGTAACATGGCTGTAGGCTGTGGAGAGCTATTTAAGAATGATAAGCAGAAGCAAAATGTTAAAAGGTAAAGTGCTATAATGGTTGACAATTTTAACTAATTCAGATGAACAAAATAAAATTAAATTAATTGTAACAGGCTGAGCATGGTGGCTCATGCCTATAATCCCAACACTTTGGGAGGACAAGGCAGGCAGATCCCTTGAGCCCAGGAGTTCAAGACCAGCATGGGCAACATGGCAAACCCTGTCTCTACAAAAAATACAAAAATTATTCAGGCATGGTGATGTGCACCTGTAGTCCCAGCTACTCAGGAGGCTGAGGCAGGAGAATCACTTGAGCCCAGAAGGAGGAGGATAAAGTAAGCTGGAGCTGTACTCCAGCCTGGGCAACAGAGGGAGACCCTGCCTCACACACACATACACACACACGCACGCGCGCACAAAACTGTAACAGACTTCTGGGTATGACAAAGAAACGTGCGCAAGAATAACCCTCCCACCATGTGCCATAAGCCAGGCACAATAAAACTGAACCAAGTATATGAGGCAACTGTTTCAGGCAAATAACAACAGGCAGCACAAGATTACAATTGCAAGGAGAAGGGAAATTCACATGGTGAGCCCTATGCTTACCCTGGCTCTCTGCCTGGGGACAATTTCCCAACCGTAATTCATGTAGTAGCTGCAGGAACTAGAATCTGCAGGGTAGGACAGCAGAGAGAAGAACACTATGCAAAGAATGAACATCAGAAGCCCGTGTGTGGGTTCCCCATGAACATTTGGTTGAAACCTATGTTATCCAGATGCAAGGTGAGATTAAATAAGACTTACCAGGAAGCAGCTGCTATGAGGTAGAAAACAAACACTATAACTGAAGCAGCAGATAGTGGAAAAACCTCATTAGTACTGCAGGCATCCAGCTAAGACACTAGAAAGACCACCTCTTAAGAGATGGTTAGTTTCCACTGATTTGCCCTAACAGAGCATAAAAATAAATCTACACAAGTTCAACGTGGTCAGCCAGTAATTGAATTACCTACTACAACAAAAATTAGTACTCTTCAGAGAAAGATAACAGAACATGTAGTCACTCTAATATAGGATTCACAATGTTCAGTGTATAGTCAAATATTCACAGGCATGCAAAGAAACAAGAAAATCTGACCACAGTATTTTTAAAAAGTCCATAAAAACCAATCCCAGGATGGCCTAGAGCCTTGGTGTTGGATTTAGCACACAGAACTTTAAAGAGCTACTATAAACATAGGAAAGTATATTCAAAGAATTAAAGAAAACTATTGTTTTAATGATTAAACAGATGGGGTATCTCACCAAAGAAATGGAAACTGTAAAAAAGAACCAAATAAAAATTCCAGATTTGAAAAAAAATTGTGTGTGTTTCCATGTGTGTGTGTGTGTGTGTGTGTGTGTGTCTGTGTGTGTGTTGAGAGAGAGAAAAAAAAAAAAAAACTAAATGCTGAAAAATGTTAAAAAGTAAGCCAGGCACAATGCTTCATGCCTACAATCCCAACTACTTGGGAGGCTGAGGCAGGAGGATCACTTGAGCCCAGGAGATCAAGACTGCAGTGAGCTTTGATGGCACCACTGAACTCACCAGGGTGACAATGCGAGACCCTGCCTGAAAAACCTAAATAAATAAATTCTAAAAAATAATAAATAAGTGAAGGATATACAAATACTCACTGTACTTTCCAAAAACCTCTGTGGATTTGAATTTTTTAAAACTAAAGAGATATTAAAAAAATATATATATGTATATATATACAAAAAAAGAAGATAAAAGTTATAAGCCAAGGCTGGGTGTGGTGGCTCATGCCTATAATCCCAGCACTTTGGGAGAATGAGGTGGGAGGATTACATTAGCCCTGGAGTTCAAGACCAGCCTGGGCAACATAGTGAGACCCCATCTCTAAAAAAAAATTTTTTTTTAATTTAGCAGGTGTGGTGACCCACACCTGTAGTCCCATCTATTTGGGAGGCTGAGGCAGGAGGATCGCTTGAGATCAGGAGGTCGATGCTACAGTGAGCCATGTTTGTGCCTCTGCACGCCAGCCTGGGCAACAGAGCAAGACACTGTCTTATAAAACAAACAAAACAAGAAGTTCTAAGCCAAGGAACAACCTAACTAGGTGTGCATTTGAGTAGCATCCCTCCAACGATATCGAACTGAACTGACATGTAGGTGGATCACAGATGAAACCCAACAAGATCAGTTCTAGTGAATGCTGTTGTCTAGGAAGTGGAAACCTGACCTGAGGCAATACCAGTGTGATCAGAGAGGAAGGAAGAGTTATACAATATGTAGAGAGGTCAAGATATGTGGGGCTCACAATTGTATGTAAGGACCAAGAGATAACAAAGATGATTCCCAGATGACTGCTGTGGCTGACTGGCAATATAATTTCCTGGGAAAAATCCCAGACAAGGGGCAGTTTTCAAGAATAAAGAAAATCCATTTTGGCTTTAGATATTTGGAGTTTAAGGGACTTGTGAGACACCTGCACAGGACTACAGGTACTAGGTCTAAAATCCAAGAGAGAAGCAGGACTGGAGATAATAGATCTTGAGGTCATCAGCATGTAGATGCCCAGGCAGACGGCAACAAAAACCAACCCCAGGAGACAAGAGTGTGCCTCATATTTCTTTAATCTTTTTTAAAAATTTCAAATCTATAGAGGTTTAGGAATGCATGGCAAATATCTGTTTTCCATTCTTTTTTTAAAAAATTATTTTTGTTTTCTTTTTTCTGAGGGAGTGCAGTAGCACGATCATAGCTCACTACAGCCTTACTTCCTTGGCTCAAGCAATCCTCCCTCCTCGACCTCGTGAGTAGTTAGGATTATAAGCATGAGCCACTGTGCCTGCCTTTTTAAAAAAAAAAAAAAAAAAAACCTTTTTCAGCAGGCAGGGGATGAGCGGTACACAATGAATGCGGAGATGACAAATACGTAGAAACAAGGAAGGAGGGGATCTAGGTAATGACATGAGTACCAAGGCAGTGATGGACTGCAAAAACAAAGGTGTGAACAACAGTGCCAGAGGCTGAAGAAAGTCCTGAATAAACATTAAAAGTCATCTAGACCAGTCATGGTGGTTCACGCCTATAATCCCAGCACTTTGGAGGCTGAAGTAGGCAGATAACCTGAGGTCAGGAATTCAAAACTAGCCTGGCCAACATGGTGAAACCCCGTTTCTACTAAAAATACAAAATTTAGCTGGGCATGATGGCAGGCGCCTGTAACCCCAGCTACTTGGGAGGCTGAGGCAGAAGAATCGCTTGAACCCAGGAGGCAGAGGTTGCAGTGAGCTGAGATCATGCCACTGCACTCCACCCTGGGTGACACAGCGAGATTCTGTCAAAAATTTTTTTTTTAAAAAGTCATCTAGAGGAGGCAAATAGGGGCTCCTAGAGAAAACTGAGCTGCAGGAGAGCAGTGACTCTGGAATAGTCGAAGTGACACTGGTCAACTACTAAAATGGAACCCCAGGTTCCAAGGATGGCAGTCTGGTATGTCTGTTCCCATACTCAAATGAAAATACCCCCTACAATACGCAGAAGAGTGTATCAGTATAAATATTAAGTTTGAGGCCAGCTGTGTTGGCTCATGCCTGTAATTTCAGCACTTTGGGAGGCCGAGGCAAGTGGACCACCTGAGGTCAGAAGTTCGAGACCAGCCTGGCCAACATGGCAAAACTCCATCTCTACTAAAAATACAATAATTAGCTGGGTGTGGTGGTGCACGCCTGTAGTACCAGCTACTTGGGAGGCTAGAGTCAGAGAATCGCTTGAACCCAGGAGGTGGAGGTTGCAGTGAGCCAAGAGCACACCACTGCACTCCAACCTGGGCGACAGAGCCAGACTCTGTCTCAAGAAAAAGAGAAAAAAAGAAGGAAGGAAGGAGGAATGGAGGAAAGGGAGAGGGTGGGGGGGAGAGAGAGAGAGAGAAAGAGAGAGAGAGAAAGAAAGAGAAATATTAATTTTGAGACATGCACACATGTGAGAGGCTGAGAATTTTTGCTAATTGCCCCACCAATGAAATTGGAGAGACACCATTTCCACCCACACTTGGAACTACAGTGGCACATAAGGAAGGAAGACTGACTCACCACAATACATTGACAGCAAATCATGCAGTCACTCCCTACTTCACAGCAGCTGTTTTCCATGGGAGTCTATTCCTCAACCCAAGCCCACTTCAGCAGCACCCTTTTTTAAGCTCATTTCGGGAACACAACTTAACTGCAGCCATGGGTTGGTATGTCGCATCCTGGGTTATCTATACAGCACAGGTGAAAGCCAAAATATTCCTAGGATGACTGAATGTACAAGAGTAGTTTGGAGAGAAGGAGAGAAGGAGAGGGGAAGAACAAACAACAGAGATGGGGAATTCTGTAGCATAGGGAGCAAAGACAGCAGGAAAGACCATTGAGACCCCCGCCTCTGCCCAGAGCCATGGGCTACATGAATGTCTTCTGGAAACTGGAGACGGCATGCATATCAATCTCTCACCAGACTAAGGATAAAAAGGGGAGGCCAGGCGCAGTGGCTCACACCTGTAATCCCAGCACTTTGGGAGGCCAAGGCAGGTGGATCACGAGGTCAGGAGTTCGAGACCAGCCTGACTAACATGGTGAAACCCCATCTCTACTAAAAAATACAAAAATTAGCTGGGCGTGGTGGCACGCACCTGTAATCCCAGCTACTCAGGAGGCTGAGGCAGGAGAATCGCTTGAACCCAGGAGGCGGAGGTTGCAGTGAACCAAGATTGCACCATCGCACTCCAGCCTGGGCGACAGAGCGAGACTCCGTTTCAAAAAAAAAAAAGGCGGGGTGGGGGTGGGGAATATTATCTCAGGTTTGGGATAAAGTGAAGAAGGCAAGATTCTTTTTTTTTTTTTTTCCCCCTAGAGACAGGGTCTTTCTTTGTCACCAAGGCTCAAGTGCAAGTGCAGTGGTACAATCATAGCCCACAGTAGCCTCAAACTCCTGGGCTCAGGCAATCCTCAGCCTCCCAAGTGGCAGGGACTATAGGCATGCACCACCACATCCAGCTAATTTTTTGTAGAGACAGGGTCTCCCTATGTTGCCCAGGCTGGTCTCCAACTCCTGGCCTCACGTGATCTTCCTGCCTCAGCCTCCCAAAGTGCTGGGATTACAGGCATGAGCCACTGTGCCTGGCCAAAGCTAGACTCTTTATACACCTTGTTTACTGACAAATACTGAGCCTACAAAAAAAGTCATAGTGTTGAGTTACAAAACGCAATAGAAAAAAGCAATATAAATTATACACAAAAAAATTTCATGCAAAAGAAAGGTACTGTCATCTGGAAGACTTGGAGAAAAAGACTTTTATTATGAATATATATATAAATAATTTATGACCGGAAACAGAAGAGATTTTCACAAACTGGAAGATGGCTAATAGCTATTTCCTAATACAAACTGGAAACAACCCAAATGTCCATTGAGAATAAAATAGGAAAATAAATTAAGATATATTTATATACAATGGAAATTATATATTAAAGGAAACAGGTAAACTTCAGATAGAGGTGAATTTAGTTTAAGATTAAGATAGCATTACAAGGCCAAGCACAGAGGCTCCCAACTGTAATTCCAGCACTTTGGGAGGCCAAGGTGGGTGGATCACTTGAGGTCAGGAGTTCAATACCAGCCTGGCCAACCTGGTGAAACCCTGTCGCTACTAAAAATACAAAAATTAGTCAGGTGTGGCGGTACATGCCTGTAATCCCAGCTACTTGGGGGGCTGAGGCAGGAGAATAGCTTGAACCTGGGAGATGGAGGTTGCAGTGAGCAAAGATCGTGCCACTGCACTCCAGCTTGGGTGACAGAGTGAGACTCTGTTGTCTCAAAAAAAAAAAAAAAAAAGCATCATGAGATTATTCAATAAATAGCATTAAGAAAACTATTCAACAATCACACTGCATATATCTAATAGAATTCCTTATAATGCACTCTAAAAGTATAAGATGTTGCTAATAAATCTGGTATATGCATAAACTTCCTGGATAGATGTAAGCTCCTTGGAAAGAGGCAATGAATATTATGCTTATTTGATTTTCCTCTACTACCTAGAAGGCATTTCCTCCTCCACCTACTAAACATCCTTTTAACGAATGAATAAAAATGGATGAATGAATGAATGACTCTCCATCAATCCACCTTCAGTGAGTTTGGTTGGGTGATTCCCAACTTTGATCATTTTGATTCAGCTTTGCATGTTTCCCTCCTGAGCTTTGTTTAAAGAGAAGAAATAGAAACTTTCCAGAAGGGAACTGCAGTTGAAAATGACCTGCATGGCAAGTGGTCCTTTTCATGCCTGTTTTCAGAGGATAACCATTCATGAAGTGCATGCCTTTGGCCCTTACACTGGAGGAAAGGGATTTTCCATCATTGGTGATAAACACGAACAGGTGGGGAAAGTGTAGCCATTCACAAGCAGAAGGCTGCAGTGACTACAGGGTGGAGAGGTAGAGAGCAGATAAGGATAGCACCCAACTAATGCCTATGCTCAAGGCGGCCAGACCACAAAGGATGCTGCGATGTTCATCAGTGTCCAACACATCAACCTCCCAGCGCAGCACCACCTGTCTTCTGAGGGTAAATGAGTGCCCCCAACCAGCAGAACTTTAGGGTCACCATGCCATGAAGCAGCCTGAGAGAACAGCAAGCAAACTGCCCTGGAAACTGACTTCCCCAAGACCAATCTATAGTCATCTGAATTGATTCAAGCCAGTTGGTTTCCAGACCCTGCGTGCCTGCTCTAAACTCCAAACACATCTGCACTGTACTGCCCAGAGCCCCGAGATACTTGTAATAAACCAGGAGCAGTCATAACTCAGTGTTCACCTTGGCAAAAACTAAATAAATAAGTGGAATGAATCTTCCGTCAGAAAATAAATGGCCCTTCCCCAGGTTGAGAGCCTGGATTACCCTCCTGAAGGACAAACACAGCATCTTCACCCAGCCAATCTCAGGCCTTTACAAAGCCCCCACTTCACTCAATAAAATACCCCAAGGTTGCCAATGCTCAGGCTGCCAGCCTGGGCTTGCAGGGTTCTTAGAATTACTCCTACTAATCTACATACTGAAAAAGTACATTTCAGTCCTTCTCAAGCTGCCTTTGCCTGATTAAAATAGCAAGTTTATATGCTTTTCTGTTTGGCCAAGAAAGTGGAGGGCAATTTCAGCAGGGCACCCAAGTAGGGAGAGGAGGATTGAAATCCAGCCAGCAGCCCTCTTGAAAAGCCATGCACCTCCACAGTGGCCCTGAACAGTTGCCTTAGCAGAGATTGAATTTAACAGTGAAAAAAAGCCATTGCGCTGAGAAGTCACAGAGAAATCATCTCCTAATCATTCATGGCAAAGTTGGGAAGCAGGAAGTGGGGAGAATATGGGAAGCCATGTTCCATATTCCAAAATCCAAATGGAGATTTCCAAACTCCATTTGGTTAGTGATTTTTAACCTCTTAAAGAATTCTCCAAAACATATAGATAGCGTTACCCAGTTCTCAGCCAGGGCCACTCAGTGGGTCCTGCATGCATGGGGGACTCCCAGTCCCTCCTGCTAACTGATGACTGAGCCTCAGGGATCTACTCAAATAAACACAAGCAAACATCCACCCCACATTAATGCACCACCTGCCCTAATATCCATTCACATTGAAGACTCCCATAGGTAGGAAAAGCCAGGGCCTCACTTCACCTCCCAAACACACCTCCTATGAGCTGAATGTTTGGGTCCCCCCAAAATGCATATGTGGAAACCTAATCAACAACGTGATGTCATTAAGAAATGAGGTCTTTCAGGAGGTGATTAGGAGGGAAAAGCCCTCATGAATGGGATTAGTGCCTGCTATGGTTTGAATGTCCCTTCCAAATCTCACATTGACATTTAATTGGCATTGACAGTGCTAAGAGGTGAGATGGTTAAGATGTGATTAGACTATGAAAGATCTGTCCTCATGAATGGATTAATGTCATTATCTCAGGGGGAAGTTCATTATCCAGAGCATGGATTATTATAAAAGTGAGTTTAGTCCTCTCTGGCTTTCTTGTTCTTACCCTCTCTAGCCTTTCTACCTTCTGTCACGGGATGAAACAGCATGAAGGCCCTCACAAGATACCGGTGCTATGCACTTGGACTTCCCAGTCTTCAGAACCATCAGCCAAATATACTTCTTTTCTGTATAAATTACCCAGAACGTACTATGTTGTTATAGCAACACAAAGCAGACTAAGACAGTGCCCTTATATACTCAAGGCCCAAAAGAACTTATTCACTCTCTCCACCATCTGAGGACATAGCAAGAAGGTGACATCTATGAATCAGAAAGTGGCCCTCCCCAGACATCAAATCTACTGGCACCTTGATCTTAGACTTCCAAGCCTCCCAAACTGCGAAAAATAAATTTCTGTTCTTTATGAGCCACCTAGTCTATGGTGTCTTGTTAAAGCAGCCTGAACAGACCAAGATACCACCCAAGGGCAACCTCAGCCTGATCTGCGGTTGCCTTTATGGGCTCACTCTGGAGGAGGTCAGAGCTCAATTTCCCACTTCTGTGTCCTATATCAGCATACCTTTTGCTCAACTGAAGACCAGAAGATGTAAGGGTCCCTGATCTCCTCTCAGACCACCAGTCTTTGTCCAGACCACACTAAGCAGCTGCTATCCCTAGGAATCTTGACTCTGCCCCCATCACTACACTTCTTCAAACATCCCCCAGACTCTCCTTGGACCCAGCCTACCAGGGCCACATCCTCTGCTGCCTCCCTCCTCATTTATGTAAATAAGCAAGCATTTAAATAAGCACACAAGCAAAATGATGACAGAAAGAGAAGCTATTCAATGGCCTCTCCCCTTCACCTCCCTCACCTCCTGCCTGTTGTGAAGCAAGTTTGGCTTCACTGCCTCAGAGTTAAATGTCCTCCACCTGCCTTCTGGGAGAAATGAGGCTCCCTAATGTGCACATACAAAGCACATTGATTTGAACCATTACACTTAAAAGCAAATATGTGGGCCATCTGGGGTAATTTTTACTTCTCTACTTGAGAAAGTAAATTTAAACCTTGTGCTTTAAAATGGTATTATTACAAGCAACAAAGTATTCAAAAACACTGGGGAAAACTGATTCTGGTTTGACCTCAGCAGATGCAGTACCTAGGTAAAAACATCAGGCTAAATCAACCTAATTCTCTATTCCAGGAAGAAAAAAAAAAAAAAAAAACTTGTTTTTCCTATTTTTAATTTTTTTTAATTAGAGGATTGGTTTATCCAAGATACACTGAGACACAGTCCTAGGATGAATTTAGTCGTCACGTTCCCAGGTTTATGTCCATCCCTAACTCCTGCCTTGAGCAGTTAGGGCTGTACTGTGTTACAAAGAAACAGAGGCAATTAAAATAATTGCTATCCATTGCCACCTAGACAGAGCTTCCAGATGATTCCGATTCAGGCAGGATTCAAAGCACCATGGCCAGAAGTCAAGAGACAGCCATTAACAGGGCTTAAACCTCCCCTGCAGATGGACTCTATTGTTGGAGACAACATAGAAACAAGACAATTCCATTGGTGATAAAGACTCCGGAAATTGGAAAACACATTTTAAGAGAGGTGAAGGCTATCCCCCTAGTCAATATCCAAGAAAACCGAAATATCCACCATAGATTGTTCAGGCTATCAGATCTGTCCCACACACACACACAAAAGTCACTTGGGTAAAATTTTGTCTCTGAACTCTTTCCCATCACGCCATGGTTACACTTGGCCACAACTGCCAAAGAGTAGCCAAAGTCCAGGGCATTCAATTGAGCTTCAGAATAGCCACAAACACCTCCCTGGGAGGGGGGACAACCCCCCAAACAGGGTAGGCTCCTTACCATCGAGCTCCTCCACGGAGATATTAGCCAGCTGTTCGCTGTCACTGCCAGCAGAGAGTGATCGGTTGAGGTAATTCCCCTTGTACAACAAGCCAGCGGTCACATGGTGGAACGGCATCTTTTCCCTGCCCAAAAGAGAACAGGGGAGGGGAAAAGAAAGACATCATCATTCATTCTTCCTTTCCTTTCTTAAAGGACCATCTGATTTTCAGATGGCTGGTGTCATTGTAAAAATAACAATATTTCTAGTGGGAAAGTCAGGATATTTCCAGGGTCCCAATGACCTGAGCAATTTCCAAAGGAACTCAGGTTCTTCCCATTTCTTCACTGTGCATCTTACTTCATTTTCCCCATTTAATTATGAATTTGAACCATGTTGTCCTTGTTAATCATGGCACACCACATTACCATGAAACTATCTCTTTATGCAAATGGCAACACCCTTGACTCCTTTCCTTGGCCTGATAAATTCTCACTTGATGCTTGTAAGAAAGGACTGAGAATCCCAGAAGTGTTGGCATGCCCAGGGACTACATGTCTTGGCTGTGATCAAGCAGAGATCCAAGTGTCTCATTTCTCCCAGATAATACAGACGTTGCACTCACACAGCACTCAAAACAGGTAGGAAATGCCCAAGCTCTAAGTAAGTACATGCAATGGTCTGCATCTCAAGAAGCAGCTGCCAAGCCTGGTTAAGATGCAGATGCTGCTTACATGAGTGGTGTGTGAGCACACACATTCTAAAATGCTAATCACACACATTCTGAAATGCTAATCACACCTGCCCTGCTGCAAAGGGGCGTGGCAGCCTTCAGGTGTCCCACAATGAAGCTGCTTCCAGCACTCTCACACAAATTTAAAGCATCCTTTTAGACCAATAGAAAAAAGCTCCTGCACCCAGATGGTCATCAGTGGGGCTTAGAAGTTTCCACTAATGCAAGACTGACTGGAGGGTCAAGGCTATGAAAAAAGAGATGTGAGATAAAAGGACAGCAAAGACAATGGAAGAGAATGGAAGAACAAGCAAAGACAAGAAAGAGGAAAGGCAGCTGGGAAGATGATCATCTCTAAAGCAGAAAGAGCACAGCTCCTGGCCCAACTTGTCCAATGATGCTCTCCATGACTTTGAACAAGATGCCAAATGCTTCATATTCTGCTTCCCCATCTAGCAAGGGGGATTAAGAGTATGGATAAACCTCTGAGCAGAATTAGGGCCAACAGGCAGGAAGCACAGGGAGTCAATCACAAGGAGTGGGTAGAGAACACCTTTGTATCAGAGCTTCTGGAAGGTAAACTGGGCAGCACTCAACCTGTGAAACCCCTGAAAATTAAAAGGTTTAACCAGGAGCACAAAGCCAGTTAGTGACAGAAGTTGTTCTAGAACTCCAGCATCCTACATGCTATTTCCATTAAGCAGCCCCAGCTAAGCGCCAGACATTTCCACCCGGATGTCAAACCCTCATTTCAAACTCAAAACGTCTAAAATTGAATTAATTATCTTCCTACAAAGTAGGCTACACTTCCTGGTTTCTCTATTTCTATCAAAGGTGCTTTTTGCTCATCACAACAACTGGGACAACTCTCCCAAATGCTCGGGGCCCCAAAAAGTAAAACAGACACATGGCTGAGGCAAGAACCAACTGTCAGCTTGCAACCCATCCCTTCGCCCTTAACTCTTTCCATGGCTAACAACATGTACATCCACAGGACAATCGCAAATGGCATGATACTGATTACAAAGGGCACATGCATTTGCCAATTATAAGGGGTACATCTTCAGCTAGTTACAAGTCAGATGTTCCCAAATCTATCCTTATATTTAAACAGAATACAAGAATCTTTCTCTGGAAGAACACTTTGATGACCACCTCCTTTCTTCTCCAAGTTAATTTTCAGACGAAAAAGCTTTAAAAGGGAAAATCGCATATATGAATTAAGACTACTCTATCTTTTCCTTAAGGCCAATCCTGATTTCTTGGGACTGTGTGTCATGGTCATTTGAGTATGGACTGATACCCACTGCCATAATGTGAATGTCTCCCCCAAATTTTATGTGTCAGAAACTTAATCCCCAATGCTACAGTGTCGAGAGGTGGGACCTCTGAGAGGTGAGTAGGTCATGAGGGCAGAATGAATGCTGTTATTGCAGGTGTAGGTTACCTATCACAGGAGTGAGTTCCTGATAAAGGGATGAGTTCAGTTGGCTGCAGTGGCTCATGCCTGTAATCCCAGCACTTTAGGAGACCTAGGCAGGTAGATCACCTGAGGTCAGAAGTTCGAGACCAGCCTAGCCAACATGGTGAAACCCCATCTCTACCAAAAATACAAAAAATTAGCTGGGCGTGGTAGTGCACACCTGTAATCCCAGCTACTCGGGAGGCTGAGGCAGAAGAACTGCTTGAACCCAGGAAGCAGAGGTTGCAGTGAGCTGAAACCGCACCATTGCTCTCCAGCCTGGGCAACAAGAGTGTCTCAAAAAAAAAAAAAAAAAAAAATGAATTCAGCCTCTTTCCCTTCTCTGTCTCTTTCATTCTCTAATAACACTCATGCTCTCTTCCTCTTGTGCTACAGGACAACACAGCAAGAAGCCCCCTGAAAGATGGAGGACTCTTGCCCTTGGACTTCCCAGCCTGCAGAGCTGTAAGAAACAAATCTTTGCTCTTTGTAAACAACCCAGTCTCAGGTACTCTGTTATAGCAGCACAAAACAGACTGAGACATTCATGGTCCAGAAAATGAGATGTCAACCCTGGCTAACACTTCTTGTGTGATTTCAACTTCACCCTCAGCACCAGTCCTACATGCAGTGAGCCTCACCAGCTGTTATCTTAACATGTTTAAGTCTTCATAAACATGGGAAGACACCTGCTCTGATATTATCTAATTTGTTAGCTAAGCCTCACTAGATGAGCCTCACCAGCTGCTATCTTAACCAATGTTTAAGTCTTCAGAAGCATGGAAAGACACCTGCTGTGTTCTTATCTAATTTGCTACCTGGAACAAGACCCACTAAGGTCGGTACAAAAAGCATTCCTTCCATTCCACCATGCATCACTCTAGTTTCTCAGCATTTTATAAATATCTTCCTATTGTCACCTTTTACCTGGTTGTCTGCAGCTTTGGATTCGTTACACAAAATTTTACAGTCATAATAAGGATGTTATATTCAAGCAAACATACCCAACCCACGCCCCAGTTCAGCCACAGAATAAATGTTGAGTACTTTGCAAAGAAAACTGGTCACAACTGAATCCCACTTGATACACCAACATAATTTGCTTCTGAAAAAAAAAAGGCAGCTTACAAAATTAGGTACACATTCAGTTCATTTAGTCTCTGAATTCAAAAAGCTCAAAGTCTAGTGGGAAAGAAAACGTGCAATTGAACCATCCATATAGATATATAAAGTCATGTTCAAGAAAGGGAAGAACATTATCCTAAATAAGCTAAAAACAGCTGCTGCGATTAAGGACTAAATTTCACTCCAAGCTGCCTAGGGAAACCCAAGCTTTAAGATTCTCTCATTGGCTAAGGGGAGAGAAATATATAAGTTCAAGCAAAGACAAATCTTGTCCTGAAACTAAAACCTGAAGACGGATCCTTCTATACAGGGCAACAAACAAAAATAAATAAATATTTGCAACAGCAGTTTCACTCATTGTGAAATATTTAAGCGACTGTCATGAAAACAATCTTTCTGTATTTTATGTAAGCCAGTGATATGGTCTGACTGAATGTGACCCCCAATAATTCATACACTGGAACCTAAGACTCTAATGTGATAGTATTAAGAGATGGAGCCTTTAGAAGCTGATTAGGTCCATGAGCATTCCTCCCCTCATGGATGGGATTAATACCATTATAAAAGGGCTGGAAGGAACTAGCAAGGCCCTTTTGTCTTTCTGCCTTCCACCATGTGAAAATGCAGCAACAAAGCAGCATATTGGAAGCCAAGAGCAGCCCTCGCCAGAGGCAAAATCTATAGGTGTCTTGATCTTGGACTTCCCAACTTCTAGAACTGTAGGAAATGAATTTCTGTTGTTTATAAATTAGCTAATCTAAGGTATTTGTTACAGCAGTAGAAACTAAGACAGGCAGAGTGGTTTCATGGTTAAGAACTGGCTGGGTGCAGTGGCTCATGCCTGTAATCCCAGCACTTTGGGAGGTGAAGGCAGCAGTTGGAAACCAGCCTAGACAACATGGTGAAACCCCATCTTTACTAAAAATACAAATATTAGCCAGGTGCGGTGGCAGGTGCCTGTAATCCCAGCTACTTGGGAGGCTGAGGTATAAGGATCACTTGAACCCGGGAGTGGAGGTTGCAATGAGCTGAGATTGTGTCACCACACTCCAGCCTGGGTCATAGAGGGAAACTCCACCTCCAAAAAAAAAAAAAACCCAGCACTTTCTAGTCAAAAACAGTGTTAGATTTTAATCCTACCTCTGCCCTTATTAGCTAGGTAAATAAGTTGCTTGACCTCTGTCAGCCTGTCTCCTCTTCTGTAAAACTAGGGTTTTAATACATACTGAAGAGAACAGTACTGTTGTAAATATTAAATAAGATAAACAGCCAGGCATGGTGGCTCACATCTGTAATCCCAGCACTTTGGGAGGCCAAGGTGGGAGGATCACTTGATGTCAAGATTTCCAGACCAGCCTAGACAACAGAGCAAGACCCTGTCTCTACCCAGACAAAAATAATAATAATAATAATTAAGTAATTAATTAATTAGCTGGGCACAGTGGTACACACATGCAGTCATAGCTACTTGGGAGGCTGAAGTGGGAGGATCATTTGGGTACAGTAATTTGAGACTTCAGGGAGCTATGATCACAGCACTGTACTCCAGCCTGAGTAACAGAGCAAGACTCTGACTCTAAAAAGATACGATACGGAAAGCACTGTACTTAGCACCAGGCATCTGCTCAGTGAGTATCACCAGTAATTATTTGCTAAGGATTATATGAAGCAGGATGCAGGGGCAACAAGAAGTCATGGACGAATTAGATTGATGCCTGGATTACATACTGGATTACAAAGGAGGGTCAGTGAGACCTGACAAAGGGCAAGCTTCAGGGAGAGGCTGGCATGTAAACCACTGTGCTGAGGGATCAGGTGTGAGCAGCAAAGCACCAGCGGGTTCCAGTGCTGAATGGTGTCAGCAAGCTCTGGCAGTATCATGCAGAAGGGGCTACTTGAATGGAAACTGCCAGAGCCAAAGAAGAGTCCATTTTCTGGGTGCCAGGAAGGCTGGCTAAATGGTCATATCAAAGAAAAGATATTGAGAGGTTAAAACCAAAAGGGATGGTTCCTGTTAATGGGGTCAAGGAACTGGTACATTTCTTGACAGAGTAATATACTAAGGAGGCCATGTATGGTGGCTAACACCTGTAATCTCAGCATTTTGGGAGGCTGATGCTGGAAGATCACTTGAGGCTAGGAGTTCAAGACTAGTCTGGGCAATATGGTAAGACTGTATCTCTAGAAAAAAATTTGAAAAATTAGTCAAGCATGGTGGTGTATGCCTGTAGTCCCTGCTACTCAGTAGGCTGAGATATGAAGATCACTTGAGCCCAGGAGCTTGAGGCTGCAGTGAACTATGATCTTGCCACTGCCCCCCAGCCTGGGCAACAGAGGGAGACCTTGTCTATAAAAAAATTAATTAAATAACTAAAGAGTGTCATTCACATTAACTTGAAATGATGCCCTTTTGTGATGGTCAATTTTATGTGTCAACTTGACTGGGCCATGGGTTGCCCAGATATTTGGTTGAACATTATTCTGGAAGTGTCTGTGAGGGTGTTGCTGGATTAGGTTAACTTTTGAACTGGTAGCCTGAGTAAAGCAGATTCTCCTCTCCAGTGTGGGTGGGTCTCATCCAGTAATGAATAGAATGAATAGGCTTACATGGAATGAACACACTGAGTAAGAAAGAATTTGTTCTTCAAACTGTCTTCAAGCTGGGACATCCGTCTTATTCTGCCCTTGAACTCAGACTTGGACTGGAGCATTTCACTATCTGATTCTCAGGTCTTCAAACCAGACTAGAACTATACCATCAGCTCTCTTGGGTCTTCAGCTTGCTGACAGCTGACTGTGGAATTTTCAGAGTCTGTAGCTGCATGAGCTAATTCCTTACAATAAATCTCTTTAAAGTGATACACATAGATAGATAGATAGATAGATAGATAGATAGATAGATAGATAGATAGATAGATAGAAAAATAGAGATACATGATAGATGATTGATGGATGATTGATAGATAGAAAAATAGAGATACGTGATAGATGATTGATGGATGATAGATAGATAGATAGATAGATAGATAGATAGATAGATAGATAGATTCTGTATCTTTGGAGAACCCACATTAATATACCTTCTTTTTTTTTTCCTCTACAGTACCAAAGACCCAGGCACATTGCAGGAGGGTAGTATATTATTCTGAGCAAAGCCCTGAGTGTTCTGCAGGGCTTCTAAAGCAGTACTACTCAAAGTGTGGTCTATAGACCACTGCCAATTGCACACCATTTGTTGCTGGTCTGCAGTGAGATAAGTACAAGAATTGAGAGAAAGCATTGAAATACCAATTTAGAGCATTGCCCCAATTTCTAAGCACATGACCAGTGGACTTGATTTTTGTATATTTTCGCTTCTTTTATTTTTCCTGGTAATTCTTTCTTACTGTACTTTTTTAAAGTATCAGTCTACACAAGACTGAAACTAAAAAAAAAAAAAAATTAAAACTGGTCCTTCCTCACAAATAGTTTGAGAAGCACAGCTCTAAAGTATTTAATTTACGTTGTATAGATTTGTGATAATGAACCACAGAGAAAGGAAGAAAACCACTTGGAGAAATGCATCTTAACTTGTCCCTGAAACTTTTTCAAAGAGCTTAAGACTTCTTAAAAGTCTTAGATGGACTTCTGAAAGAAGTTGAAAGACTTCAGTTGATTCCTGAGCTCTCTATAGGGTGCTGGAGAAGTACATGGCATCTCTTGCAGACTTGACGGCAATCCATGTCCTACAATTACCAGACATACAAGGGGCAATATTGATCTTGCATGCTAAAGGTTAAAGAGCCTAACCAGCCCTGATAGAGCCTTTGCCAAATTCCTGTAAAAACAACCATGAAAGCACACCAAAATAGTGATATTCTCAACGACACCAACGCCAGGGTATGGAAGAAGCTTCCATAAAATCAGTACAGTTAGGATTAGAATAACGAATAATCAGTGGTGCAGCCTTGAAGTCAGAGAGGGAATAATAGAGTCAGATAGTACAGGGATAAGAAGAGATTTTTATCTACCCAAATTCTCTTCTATTTCAGGGACTTAGGGATGACCAATGAGAACAGCAGGCAATCACCCTTCTGACTGTGTTGGAATTGCTTTATTCAAGCAGCCAAGGTCAAATCCCACCACTGACCTTTCCGCCACTGTGAAGCAACAACCTTTTTCCTCTAGCTACTCATGGATCATAACTCCCAGTATGCAAGGTGGCTAGAAATGGAAGGTCTGAGACATGAACCCTGTACATGAAGATGAGAAATTGGCTGCAAGGCACAGGTGTTGGTGAGAAGTACCCCAGGAGTAACGACCTATGGGGATCATGATTTTTCAAGCATTGCTTCAGAAAGGAAAAAAACTGCAGAAGGCCTCGAATAACCCAGAAATATATATCTCCTCCTCTCAGTTCAAGAGCTACGTGGTGGGGACAAGAAGATCTCATCTTACTCCAGCAAAGATGCTCTCGACAAAGGCCAGCTAGACCCTGGACATTTGGCTAAGCGCTTATAAAACAGTTTTATTCCCTTGCTAAAATCCTGCAGGGGCATGCCAGTTGGCAAACACTGGGTTTGGACAGATCTCAAATCAGACAAGAATGAGTAAGCAAAAACACTAACGTAGTAGTTCTGTGTAAAAATTCTGCATCATTAGAGAAGGAAGAACTTTCAAGAAGAAGTAGAGCAAAAGCCTATTGGCAACAATGATATAATACAAGAAAGGACAATTTTACAAACTTTCTGTTTTATGCCCTAAACTTTTCAGCAAGATGTCTATGACATAGGGATGCAAATTCATAAAGAAATATCAGAGTGAGAAGAAGAGATGTCAAGACAAAAAGAAAAGGCAATAAGCTGAGAGGTAAGCCAGTTTGGAAAAGGTGCAGACATTTGCAAACAAAGGAGAAATCCAAAAACAGTAACAGAATGAAAATCTGCATTAATGGCAATGAAGAATATTTCAAAGAAACAGAAATTTTAGCACATACCATAATGCACCCATGTACCCACCACCCAGATTTAATGATATTTTGCCTTCTTTGCTTAGATTTTTTTTTAAAGAGATAACATACTACACTGAAACCCTTACCACCTACTCTATTCCTTCACTTCCCTCCCTCCACAGTGACAACTCTATTCTGGAGATGGAACATATCCTTCCTGTCCATGCTTTTAAATTTGTCCACATTTTGATGTAACTATATAGAATATATTGTATTATTGCTGTGTCTATCTTTAAATTTACGTAAATGATATTACACCTTCCATACGCTTTTGCAACCTGCATGGTTCACTCTATATTGGCTTTCTGGGATCTATCTAAATCCATACACATACACCTAGTTAATTAATTTTTAACTGCTCAACAGTTTTCCATTGTACAAATACCCAATTGTATAAATTACACAATTGATGGAAAAGTGTGCTGCAATGAATATCCCCATGTGTCTCTTCATAGTTCTCTGAACTGCATACCTAAATAAAATACTACCTGCTTGTTGAGTATGCAAATCTTTACCTTTATTTGATTTAGTGAAATTGCACTCCAAAGTGATTGGGTTATTTAATAGTATATAATAGTTATTTATTGATATATAATAAATTACCCCTGAACTTTGTGGCTTAAAATAAATATTTATTAGCTCAGGTTCTGTGGGTCAGATTCAGGAGCTGCTTAGCTGGGTGGTTCTGGCTCAAGGAGTCTTCTCTGATTGCAGTCAAGACACTGACTGGGGCCACCATCATCAGAAGGCCTGACCGGGGCTGGAGGATCCATTTCCAAGATGGCGCACTCACATAGCTCTTTGTTCATGTAAGTTGGGAGCACTCACATGGTTGCCAACATGATGCCACTAAACATGGATTTGGAAAGAGATGTTCACAAAAGGTCTCACTTTCTTGTGGGTCTCTCCATAGGGGAGCTGGATCACCCCAAGCAAGTGATCAAAGAGACAGGGTCAGGGACTCTTATGACTTGGTCTTGGAAATCACACACCGTCACTTCTGCCACATTATTTTCATTAGAACTGTGTCACTGAATACAGCCAACACTTAGGGGGAAAGGAATTAGACTCCACCTTTTGAAAAATGGAGTATCAGAGAATGTTTAGATGTGTTTTAAAACCACCTTAGTGATTGTGACAATTTACAGATCCACCATTAGTCTAGGAGTGTGTCAATTTCCCCGATAGCCTTGCCAAAACTTGGTATTAGCAGACTGTTTCATTTTTAATTGGATTTCCTTGACTGCTAGCTTAAGCATCTTTTTGTATGGCTTTTGCCCATTCAATTTCTTCTGCTACAAGTGTGCTTTTCATCTTTATGTATTGGATTGTTTATAATTTTTGCACTGCTTTGTCCTTCTATGTTATTGTCCAGTGTCTAATTTCAATCTTATTTTTAACTCCTTTTCCCCCAAAATTAGTCAGTATTATTGTTTCTTACAACCGATGCTTATCTAAACTTTTCCACAAGTTTGCCAATTTTCTGCTCATCACTCGTTCTTGCAGGCTACTCTTTCCTTCCAGATTCAATTTATTTTTCAGTGACGTGTAAATGTAAATAAGGGGCTATAAATGGCAAGCTTTCTAAGTCTTTGTCTTAAAAAGTCTTTATTTCAACTTCATTTGAATTACAAAGGTTAACCTAGTAGAGAATTATAAATTAATGATTTCCTTAGCACTTAGAAAATGTTTTGTTTCTGATGAGAAATCTATAGGTATACTTGCTGTTCACCTATTCATACTCATTCTGGACAATTCTAAGTCATTATGTTTTCAGATATAGGCACTCTCCAAATCTCTTCATTTTCTTTTTCATAAGCTCTTATTAGATGTACGTTAGACCTCTCTGTTCAAGCTAGATTCTCTTGACTGGTTCACCCAAAAGCTATTCATAGTTCATCTGACCAAGGAAGCTGGGAAGCCAATAACTATTTTCCAGACTCTCTTGCTACTAAGGTTCAGGATGAAAGTTAGTTCTAATATTCAAAAGCTCTTACACAAAATTTGCAATATAGACATGAGGTGAAGGCAGCGGTATACTGGTAAATGTTTAGCACTCGCTCTCAAAAAGAAGCACTCTTGATGTGTAGCGTTTTCCATTTTCATGGTGTAAATATTCCCACAAGGGCCAATTCCAAGCTCCCAACATGTGCCACTAAACATGGATTTGGAAAGAGATGTATAGCAGTATACCAGCATACCGCCACGCAGCATCTCCGCCACACACACACACACACACACACACACACACTAGACTACATTAACCACAAAATCACAAATAATAGTAAAATGTAGCAAAACGATTAGGAAGTGATGAATTTTAAATATTTATTACCTTGATTTTTTAATTTATTTCATGGTAAGTTTATATTCCATTTTTAAGAATGAACACATAGGCTGAGTGTGGTGGCTCACACCTGTAATCCCAGCACTTTGGGATGCCAAGGTGGGAGCCAGGAGTTCAAGACCAGACTGGGCAACATAGCAAAACCTCATCTCTACAAAAAATAAAACAATTAGCCGGGCATGGTGGTATGTGCCTGTAGTCCTAGCTACTCGGGAGGCTGAGGTAGGAGGATTGCTTGAGCCCAGAAGTTTAAGGCTGCAGTGAGCTAAGATTAAACCTCTGTACTCCAGCCTGGGTAACAGAGAATGAGACCCTGTCTCAAAAAAAAAAAAAAAAAAAAGAAAAAGATGCATTTAAAAATCACCTCACAAAATCCTTCAGAATGTAAAAGTGGGTTCTCACAAGCCAGTATGAGCTGGCTCCAGCATGTCACTGTCTCCTTGCCATGTTGTGACTTTCTACAGAAAAGAAGACATAAAAACATGACATTTTCCTGCAGCAACATTCCATTGTTCACACTCCAGTTTCTTGGCTGTGGCAAAGCAGCTATGGGGGTGGTAGCAATGGCTTCTGAGTCCCCAGATCACAGCTCTAGGGGACCATTCTCCAAATGTTGGGAAGTCAAGAGAATGTTGCAGGGACAACATACTGCAGTGGCAGCCTCAGTGGTAGTAACTCTCCTGGAGAGTTGGCTTTGAATTATTCTGGAAGTCATGCTGGACAACCACCTAAAATCCGCTCCTTCAACCCTTGAACAATTATGCAAGCATCAAATCCCTCATATTAAATCCCTGCCTGCTTAAAATACCCAGAGTGGTTACTGGTTCTTGAACTAAATCTTGACTGATACCTCATAGTATTGACCATGTTCCTTAAACTCTTCTAATTGTTCACATTTTTACCTCTCTGTGTATCTCAGAAGTAATCTCCTCAAATTATTTGCAAATTTACAATTTCTCTTTTCAGTTTTTACTGAATTGTGGTTGAACCTGTCTACTGAATTTTTTATTTAAATGACTATATTTTCCATTTCCAAAAGTTTACTTTGGTTCTTTTATAAACACACCTCTTATTTTTCACTGAGTATGAATCTTTCATTATGATTCTTATACTTTCTTTCACCTTTTAACCATTTTTTTTTATTTTTTTTTTTGAGACAGAGTCTCGCTCTGTCACCCAGGCTGGAGTGCAGTGGTGCAATGTGAGCTCACTGCAAGCTCCGCCTCCCAGATTCAAGCAATTCTCCTGCTTCAGCATCCCAAGTAGCTAAGATTACAGATGTGCACCACCATGCCTGGCTAATTTTTGTATTTTTAGTAGAGACAGGATTTCACCATGTTGTCCAGGCTGGTCTCGAACTCCTGCCTCAAGTGATCTGCCCACCTTAGCATCCCAAAGTGCTGGGATTACAGGTGTGAGCCACCGCGCCTGGCCCTTTTAACCATTTCTAACTGACTTATTTCATATTTTTCTTCAGAATATCATTCTATAATTTCCATTTCTGAAGGCACTAATCCTCTTTTTGTACTACCCTGATTTTCCTAGGTGACAAACTGTTTCCCAGTGCGGCCTGTCATTTGTTGAGGGGAGGAACCCCAGTAGCCTTTACAACAGGTGACGCTTTCCCATTGGAGTTCCAAGTTCACAGAGATCCCCGTCCATCACACAGGGCGTCTCACCAGTTTGGAAGCAGTAATTAGATAAATTCCCTAACTTAGAAGCCTGCACCACACAGGTAGTGTACATTTGGACAGCGCATCCCCTGGAACACTGGCTTAGAGTTTTGATTTGTCACTGTAGCATATGTCTTTGGCAGCCATTGCTCTGGGAAGAAATAAGCATCACTGCTACTTTGCTGGGCCAGTGGTGAGACTGAATCTAGCTCCCACTTGTAAGTGAAAACTGTAACCTCCACCTCCCAGATTCAAATGATTCTCTTGCCTCAGCCTCCCAAGTTGCTGGGATGACAGGCATGCACTACCATGCCTGGCTAATTTTTGTATTTTTAGTAGAGACAGAATTTCACCATGTTGGCCAGGCTGGTCTTGAACTCCTGACCTCAAGTGATCCACCTGCCTTGGCCTCCCAAAGTGCTGGGATTACAGGCATGAGCCACCGTGCCCGACCACGTGTTGAAATTCTTATTGCCAATGTGACAGTATTAGCAGATGGGGCCACTGCACTCCAGCCTGGGCAACAGAGCAATACTTATGACTTTTGGGGAAACACAAACATTTCATCCATGAATAGTAAGTTGCTATTAGGTTGTGTGAGAGTAATAGCAGTTATTGCCATTACTCTTGCACCAACCATTACTCTTTGCCATTACTCTTAATGGCAAAAACCGCAATTACTCTTGCACCAACCTAATAAAACAGAATATGTGGCTTAAACAACAAACATTTGTTTCTGATGGTTCTCAAGCCTGGAAGGCCAAAATCAGGGTGCCAGCTTGATCAAATTCTTGATGAAGACCCTCTTCCTGGTCTATAGGTGGCCCTCACTGTGTCCCCATGAGGTGGATGGCAAAGAGAGCTCTGGTCTCTTTGTCCCCTTATAAGGGGACATTCATGAGGATTCCACCTCATTAGCGAACGAGGCCTCCACCTCCCGCTCATTAGCAGATAGGGCCTTTGAGAGATGAGTGGCTCACTATATCATGACCTAATCCCTCTCAAGGGCCCTATCTGCTAATACCATCACATTGGCAATAAGAATTTCAACATATGGTCGGGTGCGGTGGCTCGTGTCTGTAATCCCAGCACTTTGGGAGGCCAAGGCAGGTGGATCACTTGTGGTCAGGAGTTCGAGACCAGCCTGGCCAACATGGTGAAATTATGTCTCTACTAAAAATACAAAAATTAGCCGGGCATGATGGTGCATGCCTGTCATCCCAGCTACTTGGGGGGCTGAGGCAGGAGAATCACTTGAACCCGGGAGGTGGAGGTTACAGTGACCCACAATCGCGCCCCTACACTCCAGCTTGGGCAACAGAGCAATACACCATCTCAAAAAAAGAAAAAAAAATTCAACATATGACTTTTGGGGAAACATAAATATTTAGTCCATGAATTCCAGGGGGCTGGGAAACCGGAGTCTCATTTCTTGTTTCCTGCCTGTGCCATTCCAAGACCACATCTTTTGTCTCTGCATGAACATTAAAACCCCATCACCAGAGCTTTCTGGGTGGCAGGGAGGTTCCTGCTGTTGAGTGGTACCCACTCCTATGCTTATCTCCCTGGGCTCTGAGTTTCCCCTTCCTTCCTTTCTTTCCAAACTAACTGATTTTATTCATCAGAGCTTAGCCAGGAAAACAGAGCCTATATCAGGCCGTTCAACAGGAGGATTTAAAACAGCCATCTACTAAGTTGTTGGAAGGGTGGAAAAGCCAAACAGAGATACTTAGCAGAGATTAGAGATGGCAGCAACGTATTCCCACCCCCAACCTAGAAGGACGTAGGGAGAGGGTGGTACTATCAGAGCCTCAAAGTTGAGTTTCCCAAAAGGATCTAGCACCGTGGTAGGGGCTGCCCAATAGGAACTCAAAGGAGAGATGGAAAGGCTTTGCTCTGCCAAGATTCAAAGCAAGAACCACTGAAAAGACATAGCCACTGCTGGAGACATTCGTCAAAAGCAGATCGAGATGGGGAAAATACCCCAGCCTATCTCTTTTTCCCGCCTTTTCATTTCCTGCTGGTGCCTCCCTTTGGCCAAATCAGTCAGCAGCCTATTGCCAGGGAATCTGGAAATGTAGTTTGCAAACATCAAGCCCTACCATGCCCAGTAGGAGAAAAAGGCAGATAAATCCATAAGAAAGCAGGCAGATGACCAGCACAGTGACACGTTTAATTTTATTACTATTTTATTCTGCATTTCTATGTTGATAGCAGAAAAAGCACCCATGTTAGCTTAAGACACTGACAGAGGTAGATCTCCAGGTGACAATTTCGAACTTCAAGGATAAGGAGAAATGCTCCAAGCATTCAGGTAGAAAATACAGGTTACCGGTCAGGCACAGTGGCTCATACCTGTAATCCCAGCACTTTGGGAGGCCAAGGCAGGCAGATCCCTTGAGATCTGGAGTTTGAGACCAGCCTGGCCAACATGGCAAAACCCCATCTCTACTTAAAAATACAAAAATTAGCCAGGCATCATGGTGTGCACCTGTAATCCTAGCTACTCGGGAGGCTGAGGCAGGAGGATCACTTGAACCTGGGAGGTGGAGGCTGCAGTGAGCCGAGACCACACCACTGCACTCCAGCCTAGGCGACAGAGCACCTCACAAAAAAACAAAATGAGATTCAGTTTCCTTCAGAGTAATAACGGCTTCTGAAGGTTCCTCTAGAAGCAGCCACAAATCTCCACCTCCTGCCACCTTGAAAGGATCACTTAAAATAAGTAGAGAAGTTTACGAAGTAAATCATGAGGCAATATTTTAAATCAAATGTAACAGGAAATAAAGTTCTCACTTCAAACAATTCATACTAAAAAACACTGAAGTACAGTGAAGTACAAGTGAAGGATGATGGTCATTTTATGTTTGAGGGTAAAATTCAAAATGATAGCATATGAGTCATAAACTTCTATGTACCGTATCATAGCACTGTAAAGTAAAAATGATTTAAATATAAAGAAAAACTGGCTGGGCACAGTGGCTCACACCCATAATCTCCACACTTTGGGAGGTTGAGGCAGGAGGATAACTTGAGGCCAGGAGTTCCAAACCAGCCTGGGCAACACGGCAAAACCTCATCTCTATGAAAAATTTAGAAATAGCCTGGCATGGTGGTGCGCACCTGTAGCCTCAGCTACTTGGGAGACTGAGGTGGGAGGATCGTTTGAGCCCAGGAAGTCAAGGCTGCAGTGAGCATGATGTTGCCACTGCACTCCAGCCGGGACGACAAAGCAAGACTCTGTCTCTAAAAAAGTAATATATACATACATACATACATACATACATACATACATACATACGTACATACTTTTTAAAAATTGTTGAAGTTGGCCGGGCGCGGTGGCTTAAGCCTGTAATCCCAGCACTTTGGGAGGCCGAGACGGGTGGATCACGAGGTCAGGAGATCGAGACCATCCTGGCTAACACGGTGAAACCTCGTCTCTACTAAAAAATACAAAAAACTAGCCGGGCGAGGTGGCGGGCGCCTGTAGTCCCAGCTACTCGGGAGGCTGAGGCAGGAGAATGGCGTGAACCCGGGAGGCGGAGCTTGCAGTGAGCTGAGATCCCGCCACTGCACTACAGCCTGGGCGGCAGAGCCAGGCTCCCTCTCAAAAAAAAAAAATTGTTGAAGTCTTTAAAGACACCCTCTAAGCCTCTGATAAATTACCTGGATAAAAAATAGAAACAAAAAGGATATGAAGAAAAGTGAGTATTGTGCTATGAAGGCTAATTTAATGTGTGCATTTGTGTGTGTGTGTCCCCCAGAGATCCGTCAAATTATCAGATATAAGACCACAGAGCAAACTTCAGCATAGGTATTTCAAAAGTTGGTCTACCAGAGTTGAATATAAGTAGAGACAATAATAAAAGTCAATACTTTCCGTGTATACTGCTCGGGTGATGCGTGCACCCAAATCTCACAAATCACCACTAAAGAATTTATGTAACCAAACACCACCTCTTCCCTAAAAACCTATGGAAATAAAAAAAAATTTAAAAATAAAATAGAAGCTAAAATTGAAAATTTTATTACATTCCCCAAAATATCTCCTAGGTCAATGTTTAAATTAAAGTTATAATTACAGGCTATCTTTAAAGTAAAGAAAATGGCAACAACACTTATTATTTAAAATAACAAAAATAATACTTATTTTTAAAAATCAGAGTGTAGCAAAGGAGCATTCAGAAAGAAAGTTTTATTTAAACGTTCTCTTTATCTTAAAGAGGAAAAAAACTAAGTCCTCAATGCTAACTTCTTAGTTAAAAAATAACAACAAAATAAATTAAGAAAATGGAAAAAAACAGGAAATAATGAAAGCAGTGAATTAGAAAACAGATAACTTGAAAGAGCTAGTTCTCCAAAACAAAAGCAATAAACAACAAATCTCTGACAAGTTTATTAAAACAAATATAGAAAGCATAAATAGATAACATCCTGAAATATAGGAATTCTACATGCAACTCCAAACTAATAAATTTTAAAACACTAGTTAAATGAATAACTTTGCTCTCAAGATACAGAAATTGAATTTTTTTTCTTTTTTCGCAAAAACAAGATGATTTAATATTATTCACAGTTATTGAAAACCTTGACATAACACTTTGTTATACAGTGATTTGAAGATCTGGTTTTGGATTGAGCTTATTTCCAGACTTTACTTTCATGTCTGCCATAACCAAAAATACACCTCCGTAAGAGACACAGATTCGAATGGAAGAAAAATGTCATTGGCAGTATTTACGAAGTCATAATATTCATTCTTCAATTCCATCTGACAAGCATGCCAAGGTTTTTGCTGACATTTGGCTGGTAAAGTTTCATCTTCCCTAACGTCAACGGATGATTTTGCAAACTGAAAGCAGTTGCATGTTCATATTTTTAACAAATGAGTCTGAAACTCCCTTGATCTCTTCATTTGGAAGTTTCTCACACAGCTGACAAAGTTTTGTTTCCAGATTTTTGAACTTTACGGAGTAGAGTTTGTAGATAATGCACTCACCATCATTTTTTTTTTAAGCTACAAAATCACATAATAGTTGAAACATTTCCAAAAACATCTATTTTAAAAAATGTTCTTTCCATAGCATAAGGTTCCTTTGAGAAGCAGTGATTTCCTCAATCTTTGTTAAAATGTCATCTTTAACTGTGTATGGCCAACAACATCCTGCCATCTCAGAAAAGACCAGAAAATGTGGATCATTTGACTGTTTATGACAAAAAGCATGCCACTCTTATTTGTGTTTGACAATTCTTTTGAGAACTTTGCCCCAAAATAAGATGCACACTTTACTGTGGCACAAAAGCCACCTGCAGCCGTCTTCCATCTCATTTCAAAGATGTAGGCCAGTGAGAGTCAATAGAGATTTCCATCTTAAATTGTCTTTTGGAAGTTTGTTCGTCATTTTGACCAACTTCTGTCCAATCTGATGAACTCCTCAGTGTTCTAACTCATAGAGTAACTAATGAAGGCTCCTTTTGCAAGCAAAGGAAATGTCAACTTGATCACTGTCCGGGGGTCTACTTGGGCCTGCTAGATCAGCATGATCAAAAGCTGAGGTTTCTTGGTAGGTGTTTTATAAAGCGTCTTGCCCATTATCTATTAGTCTAGTTGAAGCAAATTAATATAATCTGTCAATTCCTGATATGGTTTGGCTGCAACCCCACCCAAATCTCATCTTGAATTCCCACATGTTGTGGGAGGGATCTGGTGGGAGGTGACTGAATTATGGGGGCGAGTCCTTCCTGCACTGTTCTTGTGATAGTGAATGAGTCTCAAGAGATCTGATGGTTTAAAAAAAAAAAAAAAAAAAAAAAGGACAGGGTGGGAGGAGTTTCCCTGCACAAACCCTCTTTTTGCCTGCCGCCATCCATGTAAGACGTGACTTGCTCCTCCTTGCTTTCCTCCATGATTGTGAGTCCTCCCCAGCCATGTGGAACTGTAAGTCCAATTAAACCTCTTTCTTTTGCACATTGCCCAGTCTCAGATATGTCTTTATCAGCAGCTTGAAAACGGACTAACACAATCCCCCTAACCAGGCACTTGTGTCACAAGTCACTGGAAAGCACCACTGTCAATACCTCCCAGTGTGAGACGCTCTCCTTTTCCTAAACACTTCACACCAGACCAGAGGGCACATGGGCAATTGAAGGCGCCAGTGTCATTCTCTACTGCAGATAATCAGTAAAGTATAATTTCCTCCTTTTATTCTTACATCCCAAAAAATCACCTTACATGCCCTCCCCTTTGAAAATCAGGCAGAGACATTACCATGAAACAAGGAAAAAGACAAGAAGCCCATTATGTCTACTATTAAATAACACTATCCCTGAAATTCTACTTAATGCAGTGAGACATGAACAAAATAAGAGACTATTTAAGAGGAGAAAACTAAAAAATAAAAATGAAAAGCCTAGAGTGAAATACATGTAAATACTTAACTCATCTTTCATAGTTAAGAGACACTCAGAGTTTAAGTAAAACAAAAGAAATTACAAAGGAAAAGATGAATAGCCTTGCCAGTATAAAAATATAAACTTCTAAACATTATAAACAGCATAAATAAAGGTAATAGGAAAACAGGGAACTCAAAGACTCTATGATCAGATAATTCACAAAACTGGAAACACAAAGAATAAAGTATGCAAAAACAATAGTTGATCTCACAAGTAACCAAAGAAATACAATTTTTTAAAAGATGCTCTTTTCTGCTTATTTTTTACCAAAAATAAAGGAGGGGGGAGTGAGACTGAGGTTGTGCTGTGTTGCCCAGACTGGTTTCAAACTCCTGGGTTCAAGGGATCCTCCTGCCTCGACCTCCCAAAGTGCTAGAATTACAGGCCTGAGCCACCATGCCTGACCATGTTATCTGCTTTTTCAATGGGGGATGGTTTTTGTTTCAAGTTTTTGTTTTGTTTTGTTTTATTTTTGCTGTTTTTTTTCTGAGACAGAGTCTTGCTCTGTCGCCCAGGCTGGAGTGCAGTGGCACGATCTCGGCTCACTGCAATCTCCGCCTCCCAGGTTCACGCCATTCTCCTGTCTCAGCCTCTGAAGTAGCTGGGATTACAGGCGCACGCCACCATGCCCAGCTAATTTTTTGTATTTTCAGTAGAGACAGGGTTTCTCCATGTTGGCCAGGCTGATCTTGAACTCCTGACCTCATGATCTGCCCACCTCGGCCTCCCAAAATGCTGGAATGACTGGTGTGAGCCACTGCGCCCAGCCCTGTTTCAAGTTGTTTTTGACATGCTGGTGAGAATGTAATGGGACTGATACTTCACAGTAATTGAAACAACAGTTCAGAGGAAATAATTTGGCCATTTTGCATCACAAGTCTGAAAAAAATAGTTCTGGCTCTTTGATCCTGTAATTCTATTTTTTTTTTAATCTGTCCTCAGATGTAGCCAAAGATTTGTGTACCAAGAAAAGGCATTGCATTGTATTTTTAATGACCAAAAAAAAAAAAAAAAAAAAAAGATGATGAAAACAAGAAAAAAAGAACAGCTAAAAATACAGCAATCAATAAGCAAAGTACATACATATAAGAGTATGTTGTGGATCAATGAGGCTTACTAAAATTTTAATGACGTCCAAAAATCTTTATAATATACCACTAACTCTAAAAAGTATTTCAAGTGAGTAAAATGAACACATTTCTCTCTCCTAAAATTCCATTACAGTCATGATGTAGGGAACAAAATGGAATAAATGCATAAACACAGATGTATATTATTTTTAAGTATAAATTGTATTTGTTTAATTATATTTATAGCCGGGCATGGTGGCTAATGCCTGTAATCCCAGCACTTTGGGAGGTCAAGGCGGGGGCGGATCACGTGAGGTCAGGAGTTTGAGACCAGCCTGGCCAACATGGTGAAACCCCATCTCTACCAAAAATACAAAAATTAGCTGGGCATGGTGGCACGCGCCTGTAATCCCAGCTACTCGGGAGGCTGAGGCAGGAGGATCGTTTGAACCCGGGAGGTGGGAGGTTGGAGGTTGCAGTGAACCGAGATCATGCCATTGCACTCCAGCCTGGATGACAGAGTGAGACTCTGTCTCAAATAAATGAATAAATAAATAAATACATGTGCATACAATATCAGGGAAAGACCATCATCGGCCCAAAAACTTTAGCAGATCCCTGGAGGGCAGGATGAATTCATCCATCTTTACAGATGTAATTGGGCAGAGGGAAGCCAGGCTGAAAAAGCAGGCAAACTGGAAAGAAAGTGGTGGAGGGAGAAGCTCTGAGAGCCCACAGAGAGTAGTCTCAGTCGGCAGGTGCTAGGATCTGGACTGGAGACAGGGTGGACCAGGGGTGACTAATTTAAGTCCTTCATTTGGATCAGCTTGCTGGGTTTCCCACCCCTAGAAAAAGATCCTCTTAAAAGCAAGCAGGCCAAGCATCGTGGCTCACACCTGTAATCCCAACACTTTGGGAGACCGAGGCAGGTGTATCACTTGAGGTCAGGAGTTCAAGACCAGCCTAGCCAACATGGTGAAACCCTGTCTCTACTAAAAATACAAAAATTAGCCTGGCACAGTGACACGTGCCTGTAGTCCCAACTACTCGGGAGACTGAGGCAGGAGAATCACCCTAACCCAGGAGGCGGAGGTTGCAGTGAGCTGAGATCACACCACTGTACTCCAGCCTGGGCGACAGAGCAAAGACTCTGTCTCTCATAAAAAAAAAAAAAAAAAAAAAAAAAAAAGCAAGCAGTGATCTGCCTGAGAAGATCTGAGGTTGATCCCCCAGGACAAGGCCTTCCTCCCCTGGCATTTACATGGGGCATCCTGTTCACCCCTTCCCAGTCTCGAACCCTAAAATGAAGCCTGCTGGTCAGCATGCTCCACTGCTATAAAAGGGTTTGCAGCCATTGGTCCCATTCAGGGAGAGAGGCTGCTTCTAAAACCTGCCTCTTATCACAGCCCGTCCCGTTCAGAAACGCAGGAACGGCAATGACCAAACAAGGACTGCCAGACACTTGAAGAAAACCAGCATCACCCACAGCAGGACAGAAAAGGTGACCCTAGTCACAACAAGGATGATTCTGGAAAAAAGAAGAGACCTTGGAAGAATTTTAATGTAATGCTTCAGGGAGAGCTGAGAGGCTGCTTTAAAAAAAAAAAAGTCTCAGATGAGGAATTTAAGAGAGTTTAAAAAACTGATGAAATAAGAAAGCAAATTCAAACTGTATACACAGCAAATTATTGCAGATGCATTTCAGAACAAGAGAACAGAGACCACGGAGAGGAAACAGTAGAAGAGAAATTCCCAGAACGGATGAGATGAAGGTTGAAACTGAAAATGCCTGTCAGCTGCTATATGGGATAAATTAAAAGACTCACAAGGAGCCAAAACCTCATAAAATTTCAGAACATCAGAATTCAAGAAAGCACTCAAAGCCCTAGAGGAAAGGACGGACAACGTTCTAATGAAGGTGATCATGCTGACATTAAACCACACGTCAGCATCATCAGACACGAGATGACAGTGGAGCAAGCGGCCTGAACCTCACAGGAAAAATTAATTTACACCCAGTCAAAATCCAATCAAGATAGGGGCTTAGAAAGTTTACAATTTGGCTGGGTGTGGTGGCAAAGGCCCGTAATCCCAGTACTTTGGGAGGCGCAGGCATTCCAGAACAGCCAGCATACCAAGTCCCCATCTCTACAAAAAAATACGAAAACAGGCCGAGCGCAGTGGCTCATACCTGTCATCTCAGCGCTTTGGGAGGCTGAGGTGGGTGGATCACTTGAGGTCAGGAGTTCAAGACCAGCCTGGCCAACATGGTAAAACTCCATCTCTACGAAAAATACAAAAAATTAGCCAGGCATGATGGTGAGCACCTGTAGTCCCAGCTACTTGGGAGACGGAGGCACGAGAATTGCTTGAGCCCAGGAGGCGGCAGATGTTGCAGTGAGCCGAGATCGCGCCACTGCACTCCAGCCTTAGAGACAGAGTGAGACTCAGTCTCAAAAAAAAAAAAAAAGAAAAGAATCTGGGCCTCGTGCCATGCGTCTGTAGTACCAGCTATCAGAGAGACTGAGGCAGAAGGATCCCTTGAGCCCAGGGTTTCAAGAATGCAGTGAGCTATGATTGTGCCATTGCACTCTAACCTGGAGACAGAGCGAGACCTTGTCTCAAAAATAATAAATAAAAGGAAGTTTACAATTCATAGACATCACCTAAAAAGAATCACTCAGTGAATTATTTCAGCAACATGCAAAAGGAATCCAAGAAATGAGAGAAAATGAGATCCAATTCATGAGATGGATTCTAACAATGGGTGAGAGCCCAGAAGACCACGGTGGGAGCAGGTGTTGTAAATCAGTGCCAAGGAGGACCAGTGAGTTAAAGAAATTGCATACCAGGCGGGCAGATCACCTGAGGTCGGGAGTTCGAGACCAGCCTGACCAACATGGAGAAACCCCGTCTCTACTGAAAATACAAGCCAGGCATGGTGGCACATGCCTGTAATCCCAGCTATTTGGGAGGCTGAGGCAGGAGAATCACTTGAACCCGGGAGGCAGAAACTGCATACACTTAGTGAGAAGGAGAAGCCAGCATCAATATCAAATATCAAATAAATACAATGAGAGTGGGCTCACCCTCCCTCCTTCAGTCTTCTTTCCAATTTATTTATTATTTTCTCCTATAAATGTTACCGCACTAGGTGGGGTGTACTGGCTCACATCTGTAATCCCAATACTTTGAGAGGCTGATGAGGCAGGAGGATCCCTTGAGCCCAGGAGTTTGAGACTACAGTGAGCTATGATCATGCCACTGTACTCCCACCTGGGCGACAGAGCAAGACCCTGTCTGGAGAAAACAAAAAGTAAATGTTATGGGATTAATTATATAATATTTGTTTCTGCAGTGAGTAATATTTATATAATCATAGTAATCATATTCACAAAATCTTTGGTTTTGAATTTGAAATTAATAGGAGAATCATGGAAATTTCATACAGAGAACAAATGTAAGTGCCTGTCACTCTATGAGTCAGTAATACAGAAGACAAGTTGCAAAAAAGAAGAAAGAAATGAAGAGGTGCTAAGCCCTCCCCTCAAACCACCATCTTTCAGACTGGGAGGTCCAAAGGTATGGTTTCAAGTTAATAAAGAAAGGCTTAAGCTTATGAGCGAAAGCAATAAAGCTATTCAATTCAGATTGGAAAAATTAAAAATGTGATTGGCAGAGCCTGGGATGGGAAAGGGGAAACACTCCACGTTCTTCCTGTCTTTCAAAGGAGAGGATGGGGAGATCCCATTTCAAGCGGATGCTCAAAACCACGTAAGGTCGGGCACAGTGGCTCATGCCTGTAATCCCCGTACTTTGGGAGGCCAAAGTGTTCGGGGGCCAGGGGGAAGAGGGGATTGCTTGAGCCCAGGAGTTTCAGGTCAGCCCGGGCAACAATAGCAAGACCTCATCTCTACAAAATTAAAAGGAATTAAAAAAAAAAAAAAAAGTAAGCACTTTACTTGGAGTGATTTCATCCACCAGAATCACTGGGATGAAAAATGGCTTAAAATGCTTGCCTCTGACATGGAGGGTCCAGCTACCAGCGTCTCTTTTACGTGTATCTACTTATATTGCTTTTTATTATCCTATTCTTATATTACTTTTATTAAGTCAGGCCAGAAAATCCTATGTAGGGCATAATCACAACTATATAAATATAATGACCTGGCCTACCTAGCCACATACATGTATATTTATATAGATATATAAAGTTCTTCAAAGGATATAAACTGAAATGTAAATACTAGTTATTGCTGAGTGATGAATTTACTGTCATTGTATACTTAGTTGTTTAAACTCTCCACACTTAGTGCCATGGGTCTATTTCATTTTTACAGCTAGAGAGAAATTAAAATGATTTTACAAATGAAAGAGCCTGGCTGGAATTTCCTCCATGTGGGAGTAAGTCCCCAGGAAGCCCTCAGACAAGACCAAGGCTGTCTCATGGCCACGGCTGGAGTGACCTGCAACCTCGCATGTGAGCTGCTATCTGCAGCTCAGGCCTCCAAAAAGAGAAAGCCTGGGCCGGAGCCCTTTAAGGACCCATGTTAACAACCGGCTGTGTCAGCCAGGACAGACATGTGCCTGCCATCCCAATTTTGATTTTGATTGGGACTGGCCCCCAGAGAATTGCCGAGACTTGCAAACCTTCAGGTAATTAGATGAACGCTCCTGCTCGAAGAAATTCTACACCAGTCTCACAAGGATGCCGGCGCTGGCCTGCCAACAGGAATGCTTTTGGCAGATGATTTCGAGCTGTTCTTTCCGAAAGTAATTACACAAAAAGTTCCACTGCTTGTTAAGGCTCCTCCTTAAGGCTGTTTTGATCTCTTTTAATTAATAAGTTGAATATGGAAGGATTTAATTGTGATGAATTTCTATGTAACTTCCTTCAAGATCCCCATGTAAAGTGGCCTGCTAAGTCCACCACACATTTCTAGCTGCTCAGACACCTGTATCAAACTGAGAGCTTTCTGCAAAGTTTGGGAGAATCCTGTTGGCTGAGGCCTCTCCCAAGGCAGTGAGAGGTCAGGGATTATTCAATCTACAGGAAATAACTGCACAATGTACCCAACATTGATTGTTGAGAGTTCTCTAGAACAGCACTTTTAAGACTTCAGTAGCTTAGTTTGCTCAGGTTACCATAACAAAAGACTACAGACTGTGTGGCTTAAACAACAGAAATTAATTTTCTCATTGCCTGAAGGCTGGAAGTCTAAGATCAAGAGGTCAACATGGTCAGGTTCTGATGAGGGCTCTCTTCCTGGCTTACAAACGGCCACCTTCTTGCTGTGTCCTCACATGGCAGGGGAGAGACAGAAAGAGGGAGAGAGAGCAAGCTCTCTGGTATCTCTATTTGTAAGGGCACTAAATTCCATCATGAGGGCCCCACCTTCATGACATCATCTAAACCTAATTACCTCCTGAGGACTAAAGTTACCTTGCCCAAATTCCTATCTAAGGGGTCTAGGGAGGGAGTCATGCCCTACAAACCATAAATACTCATCAGATGGGTTTTATTTAACCTTGAATATCATGACTTACTTTCCAACCTGACACTGGCATAACATTACAAGACAAGGAAGAAAATCAAAAAAATTTATCCCAAAACATGTTTCTTTGCCATATTTTGAAATGGTCCTGCAGAGCTGTCCTTTGTGGGGAAAATGTGCATCTGTAAAGAATGTCTATTCACATAGCTAGATCTTTTTCTTCCAGGCCTTCCCAATCCTGAAGAGATTAAATAAGAGTCTAGCACTTTTTTAAAGGTCTAAATAGAAAGCATTTGTCATCTATCTATCTGTCTCTAAGGGCAGCCACTATAAGACTTCAGAAGAACCTTGGTCTCCACAATCTTTTATCTTAACCTAAACATTTCCTTTCTATGGATCCCAGGTCTTTAAGACAAACTCAACCGTCAATCAGAAGATGTTTAAATTTATGGTGTACCTGGTTTCTCCAGTTGCCCACCTGGCCTTCCCATCTGTGCCTTCCTTCTTTTCTTTCCCTAATGTTCTAAAGCTTTTAAATAAACTTTCATTCCTGCTCTGAAAGAAAGAAAGAAAGAAAGAAAGAAAGAAAGAAAGAAAGAAAGAAAGAAAGAAAGAAAGAAAGAAAGAAAGAAAGAAAGAAAGAAAGAAAAGAAAAGAAAGAAAGAGCAAGCAAGAAAGAAAGGATGTTTAAATTTACCTATAGCCTGGAAGCCCCCACTTTGAGTTACCCCATCTTTCTGGACCAAACTATTGTATTTCTTAAATGTATTTGATTGATGTCTCATCCCTCCCTAAAATGAATAAAACTAAGCTGTGTCCCGACTGCTGCGGGCACCTGTTCTCAGGACCTCCTGAGGGCTGTGTCTCGGGCCATGGTCACTCCAGTTGGCTCAGAATAAATCTCTTCAGGTATTTTACAGAGTCTGACTCTTTTCGTTGACACTCCCAAAACCCCATCTCCAGATAGCATCACATAGAGGAGAGGTGGAGCTTCAAAATGTGAATTTGGGGTTGGGGGACACAGTTCAGTCGACAGCACTAACCAGGTTGACAGCAAATATGATTGAAGACAGACAAAGTCAAGCAGGGGCCCTAGTCAGGCTTCTGTTTTTGGTTTTTGCTCTTTGTAAATTTTTTTAAAACTCAAATTAGCCCTATCTCAGCAGAAGAGGCTTTTAAGAGATTCATGCAGAAAGGTACAGGACCTCTGGAGATTAGCTTCATTTTGGCCAATTAACATAAAATGAATAGCATGTAAATTAGATTCATTCAATCCATCATTCAGGTGGAAAGCGTTTGAAACTTACTTGTTATTTTTGAGTTGACAGCATGAGAATGTTTGGAAATAAGACTACAGCACTGAGGACAAAGATTGCATGACTTTTTCCTGAGGTTTCTTCTCATTCTGCCATAAAACCGAGGGCATGCCCTACAAAGGCTGAAGCTCGTCTGGCCGCAAGAGAGGTCAGTTCATTCATTCAGTCGCTCGTGCGGTGGGCATTTAATGCATCTAATGGGCTGTGATCCCCGGATGGTATCACAGCAGAAGTCACAACCTGTGTCCTCGCAAAGCTTGCAGAATAGCTGTGATATGATATTATCTGGGCAATGTGACTGCCTGAGAACTAGGCATATTCAAAGAGAACAGAGTGGGGACTAGAAGCAACCTCCTGGCTGAGCCTCTGGTGCAGGTGCCGTGGGGAGGTGATGCTGGGCACAGACTTCCCAATGCAGACCCAGACACCAGTGCCCTGCAGACAGCAGCCGGCAACAGGGATGTCACCAGTAGGACACAAGATCATCCCAACAGCCCGGCAAAGGACAATGAATGAAAGACGGCTGTTGCCTCAGGACATTTGCTGGCAAGAGGAGGGTCCCAGCTGACAGGAGAAGCAAAAGGCAGAGACAAAAAAAATGAACACAACCTAACCCAAGAAGGTGAGTTCACCAGAAGGACATTTCATGAGTCCTCTCACTCACTAACCTTCACAAAGACACAGTGATGGACAGAAGTCTGCTACAAGAAATCAGAGCTTTTCTTTGCTCAAGATGTAAAATAAAACGACAGAAATCCACAAAGTAGGGCTGGGTGCAGTGGCTCACACCTGTAATCCCAGGACTTTGGGAGGCCAAGGCAGGTGGATCGCTTGAGGTCAGGAGTTTGAGGCCATCCTGGCCAACATGGCAAAACCCCATCTCTACTAAAAATACAAAAATTAGCCAGGCATGGTGGTGCATACCTGTAATGCAGAAAGATCATTTGAACCAGGGAGGAGGAGGTTGCAGTGGGCTGAGATCATACCACTGCACTCCAGCCTGGGCCACAGAGTGAGACTCTGTCTCAGAGATAAAGAAAAGAAAAGGAAAGAGGAGGAGGAGGAGAAGGAAGAGGGAGGCAAGGAGGGAGGGAGGGAGAGAGGGAGGGAGGGAGGGAGGGAGGAAGAAAGAAAGGAAGGAAGGAAGGAAGGAAGGGAGGGAGGGAGGGAGGGAGGGAGGGAGGGAGGGAGGGAGGGAGGGAGGGAAGAAGGAAGGAAGGAAGGAAGGAAGGAAGGAAGGAAGGAAGGAAGGAAGGAAGGAAGGAAGGAAGGAAGGGGAAATCCACAAAGTACCACCAAACCTCGAGCTGCTTGGATGCAATGCCCTCCCAGTGTCAAGCCCAACGTCAGATATAGAAGGAATATTTGAAAATGTTTGCTGAATGCACGAATGAATGAAGGAATTAATGATATGAAGGATCCTGTCCCCCTGAGAACTGCAATGAAAACACTGCAGATGACATAAAATGATCAGTCCCCCAGAGTTACCATCCTCCCATGTCCTTCTGGTGAACTCGCCCTCTTGGGTTAGGTTGTGTTCATTTTTTTTTTTTTTTTTTTTTTGTCTCTGCCTTTTGCTTCTCCTGTCAGTTGGGACCTTCCTCTTTGTTCCTTCCTGGAACAAAATACAACCTTGAAGTTGGTGGGGGCAGAAAAATAAAAACTTGGGTGAAGAACTTTCATGGAGTCACAATGATTCTAGAAGCTTCCCTGGGGATCATTCCCATCTGGCATGTATGCAAGTACCAAAGGAAAATTTTGCATGAAATTTCATGCAACTAACTCATGCATGAAAATGGTAAACATTTTTAGAGGGCTCACTATGTGCTAGGCAATTCTAGGCAATGTTAAGTAGTGTCTCAGTTACAGCTTATCCCCATTTTATAGATGGGGAAATGGAGCATAGGCCAATTAAATAACTGGTTCAAAACTGCAGTTAGTAAGTAGACCAGGCAGTTTAGCTCCAGAGGCAACAGCTTGCACAACATCTATAGCCTGCCTTTTTCATTTTCTCACCTAAGCCAGGAACCTGGAGGGAGGCTCTACGGGAGGAAAACTATTCAGAACTCATCCTGAGCCAGATGGAGAAGACACAACTAAAGGCATTCATTTATCCTAGAAATCCATGCTGGTCCTATTCATCTTTCTGAAGTCACATTCTGAAGCAGGACCACCACTCTTTGAAACATACACATCAGTCTGTGTGCAAATAAATCCACTGGCACCCAAGAAGGGACTCAAAAGGGTCCCAAGGAACTCGGGAATGGACCCGTCTCTTCTGATGTCCCGTGCAAGATCCTGTGGCCTGGAAACACAGCCCTAGCAGGTGTCAAAGGTGCCACAGAAAAGAATAGGGGAGGGGGGCTCACATGGGTTACAAGGGACTCAAGGAACGGCAATGTGCATGACCAAGGGAGGGAAGCCACCTTCAAGAGCCCTTGGCGGAGGGCATGGGAGGGAAGCTGATGAATCAGAAGTGGCAAGCAGGGAAGGGCAGGGAGAGGCAAAACAAGCACAAGCGCAAGGTCCCCCGCTATGCACTGTCGTCTCCTGTCCCACAGCCGGCCAAGAAACACAGCACTGGACCGCTTCCCACACTCTGCTCCAAGCCAAAGAGGTCCAAAAGCCAACCTCATTTAGTCATCTTCTCTCTACTCTCTCCTGAGATGACCTTCCTTCATCACCAGGTCCAGGGAGATTTGCTGACTTTGAATGAGAAACTTTACCTGTGCTTCCCGCTTCAAGGCTATCCAGGGCCAGGGGCAAGCCTGGACAAACTCCGATGCCCTCCAAGAGGCTCCTGCCAGCACGCTCTTCCCTAAGCACTGCGCCCTGTCACATCAGTCTGCCAGCATCCCCCAGGGATGCTCCCACACTGCTCTCCATGTCTTCAGTCTCTGACTACTCGTGGCTACCAGCTGACTGTTATAACGTCCTGCTCACGGACTTGCTCAGGAAGGAGGCTTTCTGCAACGCTTAGGTCTCTAGATACACAACAAGAGGCAGCCTAGTAGATTTGCCTGGTTTTCAAGCCAAACAGCCCCCGGACCCAGTCCTGGCTCTGAAAAACCCTAGACGGTGCAATGCTTCTCCGTCTTGGTTTTGCCTTGGATCAAATGGGAGTTGTAAGGTATCTACCTCATTGAGCCATTGTGAGGGTTAATCGAAATGATCCAGAAGATACTTATCACAGAGGCGGGTATGTGGTAAGAAGATAATGCATCCAGCTCTTGGCATTCGACCTACTACCCAGTAACAATGACTGCTTAATAACAACGGCAATGGCCTAGATGCAGCAGTGCTAATGTCAGTAGACAAGAAACAAAGGGCAGAACAAAAGGAATCTTGGCTTCCATGGTTATAATATTGACATCACCCTAGTGCCATTTAGACAACACTTTGGGTAGTGCCAGCTCTCAGCCATGTGCTGGCATGGTGTGGCGGTGGACATCTGATGCATCTGGTGACATCTACATCAAAACACAAGAGCAGGCCAGGCATGGTGGCTCATGCCTATAATTCCAGCACTTTGGGAGGCTGAGACGAGTGGATCACCTGAGGCCAGGAGTTCGAGACCAGCCTGGCCAACATGGTGAAACCCTATCTCTACTAAATATACAAAATTAGTCGGGCATGGTGGTGGGCATCTGTAATCACAGCAACTTGGGAGGCTGAGGCAGGAGAATCGCTTGAACCCGGGAGGTGGAGGTTGCAGTGAGCCAAGATCACCCCACTGCACTCCAGCCTGGCGACAGAACAAGACTCCGTCTCAAAAAAAAAAAAAAAGGAGAAAATGTATATATACAGTGGATCTTTAAACATGACATTGAACGGCACGGGTCTGCTTATGCATGGATTTTTTTCAAAAGTTACAGCAAGTGTGCCTTTCTCTCCTGCCTCCCCTCCCACCTCCTCCCCCTCTTCCGACTCTGCCACCCCTTGGGGAACAAGACCAAACTCTCCTCCTCCTCTTCCTCCTCGTCTTCAGTCTACTTGATGCAAATAGGATGAGGATGAAGACCTCTATGATGACCCAATTCCATTTAATGAATAGTAATAAATAGATTTTCTTTTCTATATGGTTTCCCTAATAACATTTTCTTTTACTAATAACATTTCATTTACTTTACTGTGAGAACACAATACGTAATATATGAAATATACAAAATATGTGTTAATTGCCTGTTTATATTATTGGTAAGGCTTCCAGTCATCAGTAGGCTATTAGTAGTTAAGTTCTGGGGGGAGTCAAAAGTTATGCGAATTTTTTACTGTGCAGAAGGTCAGTACTCCAACCTTGCATTGTCAAAGAATCAACTGTATTTCTTTTTTTTTTCCTTTTTTTTTTTTTTTTTTTTGAGACAAGGTCTCACTCTGTTGCCCCAGGCTAGAGTCCAGTGGCTTGATCTCAGCTCACTGCAGCCTCGACCTCCCAGGCTCAAGCAATCCTCCCACCTTAGCCTCCCAAGTAGCTGGGACTACAGGCACATGCCACCACACCCGGCTAATTTTTTTTTTTTTTTTAAGAGATGGGGTTTTGTATCAAACTCCTGAGCTCAAGCGATCCTCCTACCTCAGCCTCCCAAAGTGCTGAGATTACAGCCATGAGCCACCACCGCACCTGGCCATTACCTGTATTTCAAGCAGAGTAAAGTGATCTGTGAAGGGTTTGAATGCCATAGCAAGGCTCAGACTTTGAAGAAAAACAGGAATGATCCAAAGAAACATGAAAGATCCAAGAAATGAGCATAGAAAAGTGATGGGAAAGAAGGAAGAGGAAAACAACAGTGGCTTCCAAGACCCAGCAGCAGAAGCGACCTGCCACAGGTGCCATTTCCAGCTGTGTAAGATTCACGTCCCCAGGGGATACTGTCGACATTTCTGGACATTGCTAAAAGCCACCTGCCCTAGACTACAAGAAGCATTCTGGTTTCAACAAGTCACTCCCAGGCTGGGCTCAGTGGCTCACACCTGTAATCCCAACACTTTGGGAGGCTGAGGCCAGAGTATCACTTGAGGTCAGGAGTTCAAGACCAGCCCGGCCAACGTGGTGAAACCCCGTCTCTACTAAAAATACAAAAATTAGCAGGGTGTGGTGGTGCATATCTGTAATCCCAGCAACTCGGGAGGCTGGGGCAGGAGAATCGCTTGAACCCAGCAGGCAGAGATTGCAGTGAGTCGAGATCATGCCATTGCAATCCAGCCTAGACAACAGGTGAGACTTCATCAAAAAAAAAAAAAAAAAGCAAGTCACTTCCCTGTAATATTTTGGATTTTGTTGTTCACCCCATGTTATAACTATAAGCCATGTGCCCCAGGACAGACAGTGCTGTGCCACTTTGCAGTTGAGGGGACAGAAAATTGGGTTGCAGGTGAGCCATGTATACCAAGAGATCCTCGTGCTAGGAGATACTTTTTCTTTTGCAAATACAAAATGTAACTTTGGAAAAGACGCCTCAGGTTTAGAAAATTCAGAAAGGACAAGTAAGTCAAAGAAAGAAGGACAAGGGCATCATTTAAAAGGAAAACAAACAGTTATGACAAGTTGAAAGATTTGGGACAACTGGAAAAATAGTGACCATAAAGATCATGATTATTTTCCTATTGAAAAAAAATATGGATAATTTTAAAATAGAAGAGAGAATAAGGGAACATTTGCCCTATCATAATTTTTTTTTCTTTTTTTGAAATACAGTCTCATTCTCTCTCCCAGACTGGAGTGCAGTGGTGTAATCTCGGCTCTGCAACCTCCACCTCCCAGATTCTAATGATTCTCCTGCCTCAGCCTCCCAAGTACCTGGGACTACAGGCATGCGCCACCACACCTGGCTAATTTTTGTGTTTTTAGTAGACACAGGGTTTCACCATGTTGGCCAGGTTGGTGTCGAACTCCTGACCTCAGGTGATGGCCCACCTCAGACTCCCAAAGTGCTGGGATTACAGGCACGAGCCACTGCACCCAGCCAATCATAAACTTTAAAGTTACTAAAATTAAACCAGGGTGGCACTGGCAAAAGAATGGATGGGAGAATGGAGAAGAAACAAGATTGAGAGGTCAACCCAGATGAGTAAGGTAATTTGGCACATAACAAAAATGGCATTTCTAAATCAGTGGATGGATTATTTAGTAAGCACTATTGGGAAAAATGAAAAACATTTGGAAACAAATAACAGTAAAGTTATATCCCTATATCCTACCATAGCCAAATGAATACTAGTTGTATTAAGAAAAAAAATTCTTTGAGACAGAGTATCACTGTGTCACCCGGGCTGAATTGGAGTGATACAATCTCAGCTCACTACAACCTATGGCTCCTGGGCTCAAGCGACAGCTCCCAATTCAGCCTCCAGAGTAGATGGGACTACTAGTGCACACCACCACGCCTGGCTCATTTTTTTGTATTTTTTATAGAGATGGGGTCTCACTGTGTTGCCCAGGCTGGTCTCAAACTCCTGGGCTTAAGTGATCCTCCCACCTTGGCCTCCTAAAGTGCTGGGATTACATGTGTGAGGCACTGTGCCCATCCTGGATTAAAACATTTAATGATGGGACTATAGGCTAATAATTGGCAAACTGAACTCATTCATTTTCCCCTCTCTTTCCCCAAACACTGCTAAAATAAGAACAAAGAATGGAGAGGCAAGGGAGATGCTCTCCTGTAAACCACAAGGAAACAGAGGAAGGGAAGGGAGATTTCAAAGGAGCTGTGGAAGGCACGATGAAGAGGGAATGGTAACCACAGGGTGTGACAAATTCTATTCCTACTGTGGGTCTACACCAGGAATGAGCCAGACAACAGACTTCAGATCCTGAGAGCCACAGGGGACACAGGGAGTAGCTGATGGCACAGGAGGCCGGGGTCAGAGGCAGACAGACAGAGCCCCGTCCCTCACCCAAGGAGTCAGCACACTGCCCCTATGCCTGTGTTCCTGGAAGCCTGCAGGCCAGCCTCGACAGCAACAAGAGGACACACCAGGCCCAGCACAGGGCTGGAGTGAGGTGTCGACTGAGGGTAAGGAGGGGGAGCCAGTCTGTGCACAGAATCAAGGGTCCTCTGCCACCTTCCCCTGCCCTGATGGCGGAATTCCAGCAGCCCAGCCTACGCCTGATTCCTGCTTTCCAGCACACCTTCTCAGGGCAGCAAGGGACAGCCACTTTGTGTAAAATACTATTCAATTTCTAAGCTGTGTGCAATACACTATGTTAACATATATACATATATATATATATATATTTTTTTTTTTTTTTTTTTTTTTTGAGACGGTGTCTCATTCTGTTACCCAGGCTGGAGTGCAACGGCACAATTTTGGCTCACTGCAATCTCTGCCTCCCGGGTTCAAGTGATTCTCCTACCTCAGCCTCCCAAGTAGCTTGAAATTCAGGTGCCCGCCACCAAGACTGGCTAATTTTTGTATTTTTAGTAGAGACAAGGTTTCACCATATTGGCCAGGCTCGAACTCTTGACCTCCAGTGATCCGCCCACCTTGGCCGCCCAAAGTGCTGGGATTACAGGTGTGAGTCATCGCGCCCGGCCATATTTTTTAATTTTTAAAAGAACACACAGGTAAATATTTGTGTAATCTCAGGGATGGGGAGGGATCTTCTAAACATGATTCCAAAACTTAAATATGTAAAAAGAAATAATAAAACATTTTGTTTAAAAAAAAAAAAAAAAACTCGCCAGGTGCGGTGACTCACGCCTGTAATCCCAGCACTTTGGGAGGCCGAGGCAGGCGGATCACGAGGTCAGGAGATCAAGACCATCCTGGCCAACACCGTGAAACCTCGTCTCTACTAAAAACACGAAAAATTAGCCAGGAGTGGTGGCAGGCACCTCGTAGTCCCAGCTACTCGAAAGGCTGAGGCAGGAGAATCACTTGAACCTGGAAGGTGGAGGTTGCAGTGAGCTGAAATCACACCACTGCACTCCAGCCTGGACAACAGCAAGACTCCGTCTCAAAAAAATAAAAAAATTTAAAAACTCTAGGCTTGGCACAGTGGCTCACTCCTGTAATCCCAGCACTTGGGGAGGCCAAGTCTAGAGGATCGCTTGAGGCCGAAGTTCAAGACCAGCCTGGGCAACACAGTGAGACCCATCTCTAAAAAATTTTTTTAAAAATTAATTCGCTGGACATGATGGCACACACCTGTGGTCCCAGCTACTTGGCAGGCTGAGGCAGGAGGATCACTTAATTAAGCCCGGGAGTTCAACGTAGCAGTGAGCTATGATCGCACCACTGTACCCCAGCCTAGGGGTGACAGAGTGAGACCCTGTAACTATAAAAATAATTTTTAATAATAAACACTAAGTTAAAAGTAATACTAAAGAAAGGGACAAAGAGCAAACATAGAAAATTTTGCAACAGGTAATAAAGGCTACTATTCTTTCCACTACAATTCTATAATAAAGGCTACTATTCTTTCCACTACAATTCTTTAAAAAACATTTTTAATAAAACCTTGATCAATAAACAGACATAAAACATCAATGTGCAATTCACAAAAGGAAAAATCAAACAGCCAGTAAGTATATGAAAACAAAACGTATGTGCTCGCTTACAACCTCAAAAATCCAAGCAAAGACAATAACACAAAACCATTTTAACGGTCAAATTTTGAAAAACAGAGGCCGAGGCAGGAAGATCACTTGAGCCTGGGAGTTCGGGACCAGCCTGGAAAACATAGCAAGATCCTGTCTCTACAAAAATAAAAAATTAGATAGTGTGGTGGGGGATGCCTGCAGTCCCAGCTACCCGGGAGGCTGAGAAGGCAGGATTGCTTCAGCCCAGGAGTTCGAGGCTGCCGTGAGCCATGACCACACCACTGTACTCCAGCCCATGTGACACAGTGAGACCCTGTCTCTAAAACAAAAAATTTCAAAAAACAACACCAATAGCAGACATTGGTGAGGATGTATAGAAATAAGTCCTCTTTTCATTGCTGCTAGAAGTGAAAATAGGAAAAAGCTTGAAGAAAGGTCTCCAAATTGTAGACCTGATAATTCCTCTTCTAAGAATTTGTCCGGCCAGGTGTGAATCATGCCTGTAATTATCCCAGAACTTTGGGAGGCTGAGGCAGGAGGATCACTTGAGGTCAAGAGTTCAAAACCAGCCTGACCAACATGGTGAAACCCCGTCTCTACTAAAAAAAAATACAAAAACTGGCAGGCACTTGTAATTCCAGCTCCTCAGGAGGCTGAGGCGGGAGAATCACTTGAACCTGGGAGGTGGAGTTTGCAGTGAGCTGAGACCACACCACTGCACTCCAGCCTGGGTGACAGATTATGTCAAAAAAAAAAAAAAAAAAAAAAAAACAGAATTTGTCCTTAAAAAAATACTTACACATGCGCCATGTTTTTCAATAGTGAAATCGAAAACAACACATGGCACCCCCATTTGTGGACTATGATGAATTCATTTAAAATGCTGAATGGCAAAAATCGCAATTACTTTTGCACCAACTTAATAATATAGAAACATTCACAGGATATTAAGTGAAAAAACAGTTCATATAGGAATGGATGCTGCAACCCCTTCAGATAATAAAGAAGGGAATACAGAGTAAAGACATACGACATCCATACAAATGCAGACTCTGGGACATTTTAGCCTGAAACTGTTATCAGTGATTATCTCTGGGGTCAGTGGGATTACGAGTGAATTTAATTTTCTTCTATTTGCTTATCTTTAAAAGTTTAACCACAAATCTTTTACTTATGCACTTAAAAGAATATTTTAGGCTGGGGGCAGTGGCTCGTGCCTGAAACACCAGCATTTTGGGAGGCCGAGATGGGAAGATGGGAGGATCGCTTGAGACCAGGAGTTCACGACCATCCTATACAACAGCATAGTGAGACTCTGTTTCTACCAAAAATTTAGAAATCAGCTGGGCATGATGTCACGTGCGTGTAGTCCCAGCTATTCTGGAGGCTGAAGCAGGAGGATCACTTGAGCCCAGGAGTTCAAGGCTGCGGTGAATTATGATGGCACCACTGCACTCCAGCTTGGGTGACAGAGCAAGACTCTGCCTCTCAAAAGAAAAAGAAACAAAGGAAAGGAAAGAATAAAAAGGAAAGGAAAGGAAGAAAGAAGGAAGGAAGGGAGGAAGGAATGGAAGGAGGAATGGAGGGAGGGAGGGACGGAGGGAGGGAAGGAAGGAAGGAAGGAAGGAAGGAAGGAAAGAGAGAAAGAAGAAAGAGAGACAGAAAGAAGAAAAGAAGGAAGGGAAGGGAGAGAGAAAGAAAAAAAAAGAAAAGAAAAAGGAAGGAAGGAAGGAGAGAAGGAAGAGAGGGAGGGGGGAGGGAGGAGAGGAGAGGGAGGGAGGAAGGGAGGGATGGGGAGGGAAGAGAGAAAGAAGAAAAGAAAAAGAAGGCAGGAAGGCAGGAAGGCAGGAAGGCAGGAAGGCAGGAAGGCAGGAAGGCAGGAAGGAAGGAAGGAAGGAAGGAAGGAAGGAAGGAAGGAAGGAAGGAAGAGCAAAAACAAGACAGCAGCAGTTTTCTCCTGGGGAAATCCCTGTTAGGCTGGTGAGTCTTAGAAGCCATCACCCCACAGGAGGATTTATTCCTAAACATTTCTGCAAACGAACGCTGAGAGGATCTAGCGTTGCAGTTTGGTACCACAACTGTTCCCACAACTCTGTCTGCTCTGCCGGGCCGGCCCACCAGAGAACCGATGGCAGCCAGCATCTGGCAGGATGGGACAGCTGGGCTGCAAACGCTGGAGATGGAACTGTGACCACAGGGCGAACTGGGCAGCTGCCACTCAGAGAAAACCTGTGTTGCACCTGGACAGACCTGGCCTAGGAAGTCCCCACAAGACTCAGAAAGGAGTGTGAGGCTGAGAGGAAAGAAAGGACTGAGGTTAGGGATTTGAGGGGAGCATTACTTCTAGCCTTTCCAGGAAAAAGGACTCAATGCCTCCCTCCAAGAGACACCAGCAGTGACACTGGCCCCAGAATTGGAGGCTCCAGCCCCGGTAAACAGAGGGAATCCAAAGAACATCCTTGCAACGGGTGAAAAAGGAAAGGCATGCATGCACTGGAAGTACAGAAAAAAAGAATGTCAAACTTTAGAACAGCCCACACTAGGAAAAATATTTCACTCTGTGCAATAGATCAAATTCTACTTCCCAGTGATTCGCAAAACAGTATGGGACCTGAGTGCTATTTCTGATTGAGCTTCTACGACTGCTCACAGGGACCCTTATTCTCTGGTCTCACCTCCCTCTGTCAATAACCTGATCCGGAAACACTCAAATTCATAAGGAGCATCCCTATTTCAAAGGACCCTACAGTGAATTATTTGGTTTCAATGCAAATGACACTCAAGTCTTTTATATTATTATTATCATACTTTATGTTCTAGGGTACATGTGCACAACATGCAGGTTTGTTACATATGTATACATGTGCCATGTTGGTGTGCTGCACCCATTAACTTGTCATTTACATTAGGTATGTCTCCTAATGCTATCCCTCTGGTGTGTGATGTTCCCCTTCCTGTGTCCAAGTGTTCTCATTTTTCAATTCCCACCTATGAGTGAGAATATACGGTGTTTGGTTTTCTGTTCTTGCAATAGTTTGCTGAGAATGGTGGTTTCCAGCTGCATCCATGTCCCTACAAAGGACATGAACTCATCCTTTTTTATGGCTGCATAGTATTCCATGGTGTATATGTGCCACATTTTCTTAATCCAGTCTGTCATTGATGGACATTTGGGTTGGTTCCAAGTCTTTGCTATTGGGAATAGTGCCACAATAAACATACGTGTGCATGTGTCTTTATAGCAGCATGATTTATAATCCTTTGGGTATATATCCAGTAATGGGATGGCTGGGTCAAATGGTATTTCTAGTTCTAGATTCCTTCTCAAGTCTTATACATCTGTTCAGATATTCTTAAAGGGCCCCTTTAAGAAACACCTTGATCTTACGTTATTTTCTCTTCTGCTAATTCTCCGAATTTGAGGGACTGAAAGACGTCGCTTATTTAACACACTTCCATTCTTCTCCTACTACCAACCTCTCCATTAGTGTCTCAACTATTATCTCTCTCTTACACTGGAGCAAAAAAATCACAGAGCAAGGGACAGAAGACCAGGATTCCTTGCAGGGAGAACCACCTTGCAAATTAATACAAGCTTATTCTTTCCACATTGGTGTCCAGGAGTTATGATAACGGAGGGCCACATGTACGGCTAGCTCTCCACTGTATAGTTAATCCTCCAATTAAACTTCAGTTTTCCTTTGAGACAGTGTCTTGCTCTATTACCCAGGCTGGAGTGCAGTGGTGCGATCATAGCTCACTGCAGCCTCAAACTCCTGGGTTCAAACACTCCTCCTGCCTCAGTCTCCTGAGTAGCTGGAACTATAGGCATGCACCACCATGCTTAGTTAATTTTATTTTTTATTTATTTATTTGTTATTTATTGTGCAGACAGGGTCTCACTATGTTGCCCAGACTGGTCTCAAATTCTTGGGCTCAAGTAATCCCTCCACCTCAGCCTCTGGAGTAGCTGGGACTTCAGGCATGTGTCAGAATGGCTACTATTAAAAAGTCAAAAGAAAAAAAAAAACAGATGTTGGCAAGGATTGGAGAAAAGGAATGTTTATACACTATTTGTGGGAATGTAAATTAGTACAACCTCTATAGAAAACTATATGGAGATTTCTCAAAGAACTGAAAATAGAACTACATTTGATCTAGCAATTCCACTACTGGGTATCTACCCAAAGAAAAAGAAATCATTTTATCAAAAAGAGATCTGCACCCATATGTTTATCAAAGAGCTATTCACAATAGCAAAAATAAAGAATCAACTTAAGTGTCCATCAGTGGAGGACTGGATAAAGAAAATGTGGTATAGACATATGTATACTCTATTAGTTCATTTTCACACTGCTGATAAACACATATCCGAGACTGTACAATTTACAAAAGAGGTCAGGAGCTCAAGACCAGCCTGGCCAACATGGCAAAACCCCATCTCTACTAAAAATACAAAAATTTCCCAGGCATGGTGACATGCACCTGTAATCCCAGCTACTCGGGAGCCTGAGGCAGGAGAATTGCTTGAACCCGGGAGGCAGAGGTTGCGTGAGCCAAGCAATGGACTCACAGTTCCACATGGCTAGGGAGGCCTCACAATTATGGCTGTGGGCGAGAAGGAGCAAGTCACATCTTACGTGAATGGCGGCAGGCAGAGAGAGCTTGTTCAGGGAAACTCCCTCTTTTAAAACCAGGATATCTCGTGAGACTTATTCGCTATCATGAGAACAGCACGGGAAAGAGTCAATTACCCCATGATTCAATTACCTCCCACTGGGTCCATCCCACAACATGTGGGAATTCAAGATGAGATTTGGGTGGGGACAGAGCCAAACCATATCATATACACGTCTACACAATGGAATACTACTTAGCCATGAAAAAGAATGCAGCAGCACCAGAAATGGAGCAGGAGCCCATTATCTTTAAGCGAAATAAGTCAGAAAACTATTTGGTTTCCAAGCTATGTGCAATATACTATGTTAACAAATACATATATTTTTTAATTTTTACAAGAACACAGAGGTAAATCTGTGGTCAGGCTGGGGTGAGGTGTCCACTGAAGGCAAGGCAGGTGGGCCTTGGGAGCTAAATAATGTGTACACACGGACATAGAGAGTGGGAACATAGACACTGGAGACTCAGAAAGGTAGGAGGATGGGAGGGGATGAGAGATGAGAAATTACTTAATGGATACAATGTACACTATTCGGGTGATAGTTACACTAACAGCCCAGACTTCACCACTAGGCACAGCCTGGCCAACATGGTGAAACCCAGACTCTACTAAAAATACAAAAACAAATTAGCTGGGTGTGAGACAGGAGAATCACTTGAACCCAGGAGGCAGAGGTTGCAGTGAGCTGAGATCGCACCATTGCACTCCAGCCTGGGCAACGGACAGAGATGACACAGCGAGACTCCGTCTCATAAAAAGAACAAAGAGTGGACTGTGGTCCTCTAAAAATCAGGCTGTAATACCAGGCAAGCAGGAAGACAGGGAGGGCCAAGATCAAGTCAAGCTGCTGACCAGGGCAGCGAGCAAGGCCTAGACCCCAGCCTATGACCTTGCAAAAGGGTAGAGCAATCCAGTACCATTCAGGCAAGGGTAGTCCCAGGAAATCCAGGCCAGTGAGTCGAGCCTGAAGTGCGGGAGGACTTGGGGAGCTCTGTTCCCCAGGTGCACATGCTCCAGGAGTGGCTCTTATTGGGGAAGCAAGAATGAGGTAACGAGTTTCAGGATGGAATCAGCGAAGTGCCACGGTCCTGAGACCTAGGACGACATAAAGAAGTACTCTGCAGACACTTGTACAACAACTTCAGCAATCAGAATTACAGAGGCAGCTGGAAGTGGTGGCTCATGCCTGTAATCCCAACACTTTGGGAGGCTGAGGCAACCAGATCAATTGAGGTCAGGAGTTCAAGACCAGCCTGGCCAACATGGCGAAACCCCATCTCTACTAAAAATACAAAAATTACCCATGCACCTGTAATCCCAGCTACTCGGGAGCCTGAGGCAGAAGAATTGCTTGAACCTGGGAGGCGGAGGTTGCAGTGAGCCGAGATCATGCCACTGCACTCTAGCCTGGGCGACAAAGCAAAACTCCATCTCAAAAAAAAAAAAAGAAAAAAAAGAATCACAGAGGCAGCCTAACCTAGCAGGTTAAGAGCATGGCTTTTAAAGTCATGAGTCCAACCTCACTAGTCCATAGCTGTGTGACTTTCAGCCAGGTACTTAACTTCTCTGGGGTTAGGTGTCCTCATCCATAAAAATGTTATTGAAAGGATTAAATGAGTTAACCTGTGCCAAGTGCTTAGAAAGCAGCACTTATATAACCATTAGCTGTAATTATGCTGCCTCAATCTTTATGCTCACTTTCAGGTGCCCCCTAAGACTTCACCTATTCAATTTAAACACTTGATCTTCTGGGACAAAATGCACACACCCTGAAAAAGCACCATCTATTTGAGTCCTTGAGTTTCGCATTTATTGTCTTCATCTCAAGGCAGCTCACAAAGCACAAAGAGCCGGGCAGGAAACCGTCCCTGTCGACACTGACATGCTGAGACAGGTGACTTGGGTTGAGAAGGCAGGCAAAAAGGATCCAATGAAATAAACTTATTACTCATCACGCGCTGAGCACATCACGGCTGGCTGGTAAATGCTGAGAGCGTCAATTATGAACTATTCTTACGAGCTGAACATATTCACCACAACACCAAGAAATCTATAGGTTGCAAGCATTCTCTATGGTTTCAACGACAGAAGACAATATTTTGGGAGAAAATGGTAAACGTAATTGTTTTGCGTGAAGTGGGGCAGCCTACGTCGGCGTCCCACCTGGAAGCAAGCTGTTGAACATCTGTCAAGGTGTCAACTCCAACTGTAGAAGCAAAGAACTTCATCAAGCTTCTGTGGAGTTAACTAAAGTTGGTGAGGTGCCTGGAGGGAGGGGACGGAAAATCGCAGGTGTAACTAACTGTGACATTGCCAGAGTCACAGGTGCCTTTAACGTGACTATACCCACAGTCTTTCTGGATAGCTCTGTCTCCTGATTCTCCCGTACCAAGAACAGCACAAAGCGTCATCTCTCTTGGCATCTCCCTGCCGCGTCTGTCCTCCTGAGCAGCCCTGTCCTAACGGTCTGTGACTCTAAACAAATCACCCTAGGTCCCAGCTTCTTCCACCACCAAACATAGTGGTTTAGACCAGCGGTCCCCAACATTTTTGGCACCAACGACCAGTTTTGTGGAAGAAGACAATTTTTCCATGGACGGGGGAACAGGAGGGGATGGTTTTGGGATGATTCAAGCACATTCCATTTATCGTGCACTTTAGTTCTATTATTACTAGATTGTAATACATAATAAATAATTCTACAACTCATCATCATGTAGAATCAGTGGGAGTCCTGAGCTTATTTTTCTGCAACTAGACAGTCCCATCTGGGGGTGATGGGAGACAGCGACAGATCATCAGGCATTAGACTCTCATAAGGAGCCCACGACCTAGATCCCACGCATGCGCTGTTCACAATAGGGTTCCTATGCAAATAGGGTTCCTATGCAAATCTAACACTGCCGCTGATCTGACAGGAGGCAGAGCTCAGGTGGCAATGTGCAAGATGGGGAGCGACTGTAAATACAGATGAAACGTCACTCCCTTGCCCACCTCTCACCTCCTGTTCGCTCCCTGGCCCACCTCTCACCTCCTGTTCGCTCCCTGGCCCACCTCTCACCTCTGGCTGTATAGCCTGGTGCCTAACAGGCCATGGACCAGTCAGTATCCATCCACTGCCAAGGGGTTGGAGATCCCTTGTTTAGAGTAGATAATTCCTAAGTTCCTTTCCATTTCTCCAAGCCTCCAATTCTGACTCTAATTCTGACCAGGAGTGAAATAAGCCAGGCACAGAAAGACACACTTTGCATGTTCCCACCTATTTGTGGGAGCTGAAAATTAAAACAATTGAACTCATGGAGATAGAGAGTAGAAGAATGGTTTCCAGAGGCTGGGAAGGGTAGTGGGGGAATGTGGGAGATGTGGGGATGGTTAATGGGTACAAACAAATAGAAAGAATGAATAAGACCTAGTACTTACTAGCATAACAGGGTAACTGCAGTCAAAAATAATTTAATTTTAAATTTAAAAATAACTAAAAGGGTGTAATTGGATTGTTCATAACACAAGGGATAAATGCTTGAGGGGATGGATAGCCCACTGACCCTGACGTCATTATTACATACTGCATGCCTGTATCAAAATATCTCATGTACCCTATAAATATGTACCCACAAAAATAAAAATTTTTTTTAAATAAATAAATACCCTGGTGGAGTGGGAACAGAAAAAGGAGAGGAGAGGAAAGGTGAGATGAGGGGAGGAGAGGGAGGGGAGGGAAGGGGAGGGGAGGAGAGGGGGGGAGGGGAGGAGGGGGGAGGGGAGGGGGAGGGGAGGGGAGAGGGGAGGGGAGAGGGGAGGGGAGAGGGGAGGGCAGAGGCAGAGGGGAGAAGGGAAGGCAGGCAAATAAACAAATTTGTAATTCAAACCACAAAAAAAAAAAAAAAAAAAAAATCCTGACCAGGGACAGGAGAATGTGCTAAATCTTGAAGGATAAGTGAGTTTCATCCTGACAACTGGTTCTGAGAAGGACCCTGTAGAGAGGACTCGGAGGGTGCTATGAGCCTTTGCAGTGAGTCTGTCTTGGTCTGAGGGGTGGGAAAGGCAGGGTCCTCAGTCCTTTGTTCTCTAACCCTGCCCTGGATGAACCCATGCTGCCAGGCATCTCATGAAAAGGCAGTGATTCCGGAAGCCCTTCATGTGAAGCTAAGGACATCAGGAAAACGCTTCTCTGAACTAGCATCTTAGTATTCCCACTGGGGTCCACCCAATAGCAGTGGCGGCTGCAGCTTGTTAGAAATGCCTGCTCCATGGACAATTGCCTGAGGTCAGGAGTTTGAGACCAGCCTGGCCAACATGGTGAAATCCCGCCTCTACTAAAAATATTTTAAAAATCAGCTGAGCACGGTGGCGGGCGCCCGTAATCCCAACTACTTGGGAGGCCAAGGCAGGGGAATAGCTTGAACCTGGGAGGTGGAGGTTGCAGTGAGGCAAGATCACGCCACTGCACTCCAGCCTGGGTGACAGAGCGAGACTCCATCTCAAAAAAATAATAATAATAAAGAAAGAAAGAAAAGAGAAAAAGAAAAAGAAAAAAAGAAAGAAAAGAGATATCTTCCCCGAACTCAACTATCATAATTTGCAGTTTAGGCTGAGCACAGTGGCTCATGCCACATGTAATCCCGGCACTTTGGGAGGCTGAGGTGAGCGGACTGCTTGAGTCCAAAACTTTGAGACCAGCCTGAGAAACATAGTGAAACCCCATCTCTACAAAAAACACAAAAATTATCCGTGTGCCGTGGCACACATCTATAGTCCCAGCTACTTGGGAGGCTGAGGCAGGAGGATCACTTAAGCCCAGGAGGTTGAGGCTGTGCCACTGCACTCCAGCCTGGGTGACAGAGCAAGACTCTGGGTTGTTTTGTTTTTTTTTTTTTTAAATGCAGTTCAACAAGATCCCCTGGTTGGCACATCCCTTGGAGAAATGGTGTGCGAGAGCCCTGCTTCTCAAAGTTGGCTGTATAGTGGAATCACCACCGCCTCCCAGGCCCCAGGAGATTCCTGGGATGTGATTAGAGCACTGGAACTTTTTAAAGCCTCCCCAGAGAATTTTAATGTGCAGCAAAGTTTGAGGACCACTGAATTAAAATCTCTGCTTCAGTGAGCTGAGATCCGGCCACTGCACTCCAGCCTGGGCGACAGAGCGAGACTCCGTCTCAAAAAAATAAAAATAAATAAATAAATAAAAATAAAAATAAAATCTCTGCTTCAGATTCTAGCACTCAAATCCAAGATCTGGAGGGATTTCACCTCCTCCAGAAAGGTCTGTTTCCTGAAAAAGCATCACTGATAACCGCCCTTTTCCAAGACCACAGCAGGGTCATCCCATCTCTGGAGTTATCATTTACGATGGGGTCACTGTCCCAACCATGCCCTCCTAATATTATTCCACAGTAACCTCCAAAAGCTTTCCCTAGGAGTGGAAAGCTCACTTTCAGCTCTGGCTCTCTCTTTTTCCCTCCTCTTTAATGATGTGAATTTTTTTTTTTTTTTTTTTTTTTTTTTTTTTTTTTTCTCCTCGAGACAGTCTCACTCTGTTGCCTAGCCTGGAGTGCAATGGGGCAATCACAACTCACTGCAACCTCTGCCTCCTGGGTTCAAGTGATTCTCCTGCCTCAGCCTCCCGAGTAGCTGGAACTACAGATGCATACCACCACACCCGGCTAACTTTTATATTTTTTTGGTAGAGACAGGGTTTCACCATGTTGGCCAGGCTGGTCTTGAACTCTTGACCTCAAGTGATCCACCCGCTCCCAAAGAGCTAGGATTACAGGCATGAGCCGCTGCTCCCAGTCTCAATGTGATTTTTCCCTGTTGCCTACTGCCCTCTGAGGATTCCAAGGAGTTCTGGCTGGGTTTTTGGAAGCTCAACAGAAGCATTTATCTCTTTGGGTGTCGAGATTAGAGAATTTCAGTGTTTATTTAAAGATTGCTGGGTGCAGTCGCTCCTACCGATAATCCCGGCACTTTGGGAGGCCAAGGCAGGAGGATTGCTTAAGGCCAGGAGTTCGAGACCAGCCTGAGCAACATGGTGAAACCCTGTCTCTACAAAAAAATTAAGAATTAGCTGGGCTTGTTGGCTAACTTTGGTCTCAGCTACTCAGGAAGCTGAGGTGGGAGGATCATTTGAGCCCAGGAAGCTGAGGCTGCAGCGAGCCATGATTGTGACTGTGCACTTCAGCCTGGGTGACAGAAACTCTGTCTCTGAATAAATAAATGAAAATAATGCTGTCCGGGTGCAGTGGCTCATGCCTGTAATCCCAGCACTTTGGGAGGCCGAGGTGGGTGGATCACCTGAGGTCAAGCGTTTGAGACCAGCCTGGCCAACATAGGGAAACCCTGTCTCCACTAAAAACACAAAACTGAGCCCGGTGTGGTGGTGAGCACCGGTAATCCCAGCTACTTGGGAGGCTGAGGCACAAGAATCGCTTGAACCCGGGAGGCAGAGGTTGCAGTGAGCCGAGATCACACCATTGCACGCCAGCCTGGGCAACGAGAGCAAAACTCCATCTCAAAAATAAATAAATAAAACAAGAGCAAAACTCTGTCTCAAAAATAAATAAAATAAAATAAAAACAATACAGGAACCAAGTCAGTTAGTTGCCTAGGTAACTAACTTGAGGCTTGGGTCTTGGCAGGAAAAGAAAACCATCCATCTGAGCTGAGGGCAGATGATCTATTGGTGACCTGCTACCACCAAGTGAGCCATGGAGGGAACGGATTGATGGCAACCCACAAAACAGGCTTAAAATGCAATAACCTCGCAGAGATCTCTCTGCCGCTTGACATCTGGGCAAAAAATGTAATTGAACTGTTTTTTGGAGGGCTTTTGTGGGAGACAGGGTCTTGTTCTGTCACCCAGGCTAGAATGCAGTGGCGCAATCTTGGCTCACTGCAACCTCTACCACTGCAACCTCCACCTCCTGGGTTCAAGCGATTCTCCTGCTCAGCCTCCTGAGTGGCTGGAATTACTGGCGCCCACCACCACGCCTGGCTAAATTTTGTATTTTTTAGTAGAGACATGGTTTCGCCATGTTGGCCAGGCTGGTCTCGAACTCCTGGCCTCACGTGGTCTGCCTGCCTGGGCCTCCCAAAGTGCTGGGATTACAGGCGTGAGCCATCGTGCCCGGCCTTGATTTAACTATTGAAAATGGTTTCACAAACTCAGATCCTGATCGTCCTTGCACAACAGTTGTTTGTCTTGGATAGGCACAGAGAGGATGGAGGCTTTAGCTAGTGGGTTACATACCTCTGGGTTTCCAAGTACTAAACCGTGACCCTGTGCAACATCTCTGTGGCCTGGCTACATCTCTGTTTCTTCATCTGTAGAATGGGAGAAATAAAATAGACGACACCTACTAAGCACTAAGCTAGTTTGTCTGCTGAGATGGAATATGTGTTTATGTGTATGCAGATAAAATGAATCATCAACCACAGATCAGATTAAAAAGCAGAGCAACTGGTTTTCCGAAGCAGCAGTAGGAACGCTGGAGGCTGAGACGCCACATCAGTGTTCGGTACAGATGTTTGAGGTTTTCTTACCAGGCTATAAAAATGTTTACACAGTAATTAGGCCTGTTATCAGTACACAAACAGATTACACTTTACAGAATGAATGAACGGTTCAAAAACCCTCTCGGTTTTCATGAGGTTCGGAGCATTTTCCTAATTCTTGGGTTTACGAAAATAAATTCGGTTTCCAATAACACGGAGCCACGGCTGAGTGTAGGGGAAAGGGATCTGGGGTGTAAAATGAACTCTGACAGCGCACATGTCACTCAATCTCTCTGACTGAGTCTCCCCATCTGTAAAAGCTAACCAAGATTCCTCTCCTCCTTTAATTCCACGGTTCTATTACTTTGCAGTCAATGTCTTCTAAACACGTATTCATTCTCTTCACCACAAAAGGATATGTTTAATTAATGACTTTTTTTAAGGTAGTAATTCTGCTGAATCACATAATGAGACTCCGATCCAACACTATTCAGTCATATTGCGAATGAGTTTGTGGCAGCTAATTCCTGACACTGAAGCCCCCAAGCCCAGTCTATAGGATGAGACCACAAGGTCGACTTGGGCTTTATGTGGATGTCCAGCTCTTCCAGAACACATCAATGGTTCTGAGTAACACTTGATTGAGGCTGGGTGCAGTGGCTCACGCCTGTAATCCCAGCACTTTGGGAGGCTGAGGCGGGAGAATCACTTGAGGTAAGGAGTTCGAGACAAGCCTGGCCAGTATGGTGAAACCCCGTCTCTACTAAAAATAAAAAATTAGTCAGGTGTGGTGTCACACGCCTGTAGTCCCAGCTACTCAGGAGGCTGAGGCAGGAGAATCGCTCGAACCCAGCAGGCAGAGGTTGCAGTGAGCCAAGATCACGCCACTGCACTCCAGCCTGGGCAACAGAGCAAGACTCTGTCTCCAAAATAAATAAATAAATACATACATAAATAAATAAACACTTCATTGAATGTTTTTCTTTTCCTGTTTTCAAGGAATAATACTTAGTTGTAACAAATATGACACCAAAATAATTAGCCAAGCTGTTGAATTTGCACTTCTAAATTTTCCTATTGCCTAACTTTTGATAACGAAAAAGTGCAAGCAATTTGTAATCGTGATACAAACTTTTGGGATCCAATACGAAAGCAGTAATGTTTAAATGTTCAGAAATGAGCTTTTGATGAATATTTAATTGCTCTATTAAGTATAAATTATGCTTTCAGTAACACTCTGAATACTAAAAAGGCAAGGTTCGGTTCTTCCTAGCTATGTGTTCAAATTTCCCAGTAATTTGTTTCAAAAGGGTGGAAAAAGGTCATCTTGGTTTCAATCTCTATGAGAAGGAACTTGGAGAGTAATTTAGAAGTAAGGTGACTTCTTACAGCAATATCCCAAATTCAACAAAATGTAGATGTATGTATTTGAAAGGCATAGAAAAAAATCTAACAATATATGTACTTGAAATGTGAATGGTATTGAGAATGAGAGTGAAGAAAGATGGCTTCCATGTTCTCTGTAACATTTCTGTATAGCTTTTAATTTCTTTTTTAAAAAGAATGTTTAATTTCATCACTAAAAAATGTCTTAAGCACAAAACAGAGCCACTCATTGGGCACCTTTGTCAAAACAAGTGATATAGTTTGGCTGTGTCCCCACCCAAATCTCATCTCGAATTGCAATAATCCCCACGTGTCAAGGGTGGGGCCAGGTGGAGATAACTGAATCATGGGGGCGGTTTCCCCCACACTGTTCTCATGGTAGTGAATAAGTCTCACGAGATTTCATGGTTTTATAAATGGGAGCTCCCCCACACAAGCTCTTTCCTGCCATCGTGGAAGACATCCTCTTGCTCTCCCTTCATCTTCCGCCATGATTGGGAGGCCTCCCAGCCATGTGGTACTGTGAGTGCACTAAACCTCTTTCCTTTATAAATCACCCAGTCTCAGGTATGTCTTTATTAGCAGTGTAAGAACAGACTAATACAATGAGCATCCTATCTTCTGTCCCAACCAGGACCGTGGGTTTTTGAGATTAAAATTCCCAAAATAAGATGGTAGGGGAAAGTCTTTAGTAGATTACAGTCTCCCAACACTCTATTCAAGGCACTGGTGATCATCGGTGTCTACATTTTATTTATTTACTTTTTTTGAGACAGAGTCTCGCTCTGTCACCTAGGCTGGAGTACAGTGGCATAATCTTAGCTCACTGCAACCTCCGCCTCCTGGGTTCAAGCAATTCTCCTGCCTCAGCCTTCCAAGGAGCTGGGATTACAGGCACCCACCACCACGCCCGGCTAGTTTTTTATATTTTTAGTAAAGACAGGGTTTCGCCAGGCTGGCCAGGCTAGTCTTGAACTCCTGACCTCAGCTGATCCAACCATCTCGGCCTCCCAAAGTGCTGGGATTACAGGCGTGAGCCACTGCGCCCGGCCTGGTGTCTACATTTTAAAACAAATATTTTTCCGATTATAAAAGAAATGTGTGTTCATTTGCAAAACCATAAAATCATTCATAATGCCAACAGCTTTGGACAAGCATTGTTAACATTTTTGGTCCATTTATTTCCATTGTTCTTCTGTACCACGTTTTTAAACAAAACTGAAATCATACTATGATTGCAGTTTTGTTTGTATCCACACTTAACTGGTACATTAGAAATCACCAAATTAAGGTCACCAAAGCATTTTCTCTCCATCTGTTACGCCTAAACACTACATTTTATTTTACATTCTGATGGATAAAGACTCACTTTATTGTACCACGGTAGTGCAGGCAGAATGGACAGCTGGAGACAGGATGATCTTTGGAAAATATAGACTAAGTCATATCACTCACCTGTTTAAAACCCCTCCGTGGCTTCTACTGAACTCAGTATCAAACCCAAACTCCACAGGATGACCCTATATGAGCTAGCCCCCATCTCTCTGAACTCATCTCCCGCCACACCAGTCTCCTTCCTTCTCCTCTAAATGAGCCCAGTTCATTCCTGCTTTGAGACTTTTGCACTGGCTGTTCCCACACCCTGGAAGTTCTTCCACAGATATTTCCCCACCTTATCTCTTCATGTCATTCTGGTGTCAGTCTAAATAGAGCTCATCATTGAGATCTTTCGTGGTTGGGCTCGATGGCTCATGCCCGTAATCCCAGCACTTTGGGAGGCCGATGCAGGTGGATCACTTGAGGTCAGGAGTTCGAGACCAGCCTGGCCAACATGATGAGACCCCATCTCTACTAAAAATACAAAAATTAGCTGGGCATGGTGCCACACACCTGTAATTCCAGCTATTCAGGAGACTGAGGCAGGAGAATCGCTTGAACCCAGGAGGCGGAGCTCGCAGTGAGCCGAGATCACGCCACTGCACTCCAGCCCGGGTGACAGAGCAAGACTCCATCTCAAAAAATAAATAAATAAAAATACAAAAATTAGTTCGGGCGCAGTGGCTTATGCCTGTAATCCCAGAACTTTGGGAGGCTGAGGCAGGCGGACCACCTGAGGTCAGGAGTTCAAGACCATACTGGCCAACATGGTGAAACCCCGTCTCTACTAAAAATACAAAAATTAGCTGGACGTGCGGGTGCCTGTAATCCCAGCTACTCGGGAGGCTGAGGCAGGAGAATCGCTTGAACCTGGGAGGCGGAGGTTGCAGTGAGTTGCGATCATGCCACTGTACTCCAGCCTGGATGACACAGTGAGACTCCGTCTCAAAAAATAATAATAATAATACAAAAATTAGCTGGGTGTGGTGGTACGTGCCTGTAATCCTAGCTGCCCTGGAGACTGAGGCAGAAGGATCACTTGAATGCGGGAGGCAGAGGCTGCAGTGAGCCAAGATTGCACCACTGCACTCCAGCCTGGGCAACAAAGCAAGACTATCTCAAAAAATAAAAAAAAGAGAGAGAGACCTTTGTTGGCCATCCAATCTGAAGTAGCCCTTGCATCTGTCTCAATTATATCCTCCAATTTTATTTCTATATTTTTTATTGTGTCTTACACCACTAGACTATAAGGGTACCATCTCTGTCTGATGAATTCATCATTTTCCCCAGTACCTGAACCAGAGATGCTCAATACATACTGGTTGGATGAATGAAAGCATTTTCAAAGAATCCAGATTTGTGGTGCGTGAGATAAAGTAACCTACTTAAATAGGTCTTATTCACAGCAGCACAGTCCCTTAATGAGGCTTGTTAAAATAGATTGTCACCCTCTCCAATAACCTGGTCATGGAGAGCTGCCCACAGCCCTGCCAGTGGGAAAGCAAACCAGTTATTTAGTCTTGTTCAGACTTCAGTTCTGCTTCTCTACCCTGTTACCTAAACCAGAAACCCAGTGGTGACACCTTCCCTTTCTCCCACTTCCCTAGCAATTAGTAAGTCCTGCCAATTTTCCCTCTTATGGAAGACAAGCTCAACATCACTGTCTTTTAGCAGAATCATTCCAGTTTCCTTTCAGAAAACACTCTCTCCCGGCCGGGCGCAGTGGCTCACGCCTGTAATCCCAGCACTTTGGGAGGCCGAGGCAGGTAGATTACCTGAAGTCAGGAGTTCGAGACCAGCCTGGCCAAATGGTGAAACCCCATCTCTACTAAAAATACAAAAATTAGCCGGGCATGGTGGCAGGAGCCCAAAATCCCAGCTACTCGGGAGGCAGAGTCTGCAGTGAGCCGAGATCGCACCACTGTACTGCAGCCTGGGCAACAGAGTGAGGCTCCATCAAAAAAAAAAAGAAAATGAAAGAAAGAAAAGAAAACAATCTGTCCCAATCTCAGTGACTTCTCAGAAACCTACCCCTAGATATAGGAACCCAAAACTATGCCAATCGGATATGTCCTCTGAGCATCCTGAATGCAGCAGAATGATACAATAACAATAATGGAGGGCAGGTGAGCCCAAAATTGGGGCTTAGCCTGGGAGGGTTCTTGGCTTTGCCCAGGAAAGAATTCAAGGGCAAGCCAGGGGTGTGAGACAGCAACTTCTTTTTTCTAATAGTCACAGAATATCTATTTATTTATTTACTTATTCTTTTTTTTTTCCAACTTGTACCTTTTTTTTTTTCCAACTTTTATCTTAAGTTCAGGGGTACATGTGCAGGTTTGTTACATAGGTAAATGTGTATGTACCATGGTCATTTTCTGCACAGATCATCCCATCACCCAGGTATTAAGCCTAGAATCCATCAGCTATTCTTCCTGATGTTCTCCCTCCTCGCACCCTCCACCCTCTAACAGGCCCCAGTGTGTGTTTGTGTGTGTGCGTGTGTGTGTCCCCATGTGTCCGTATGTTCTCATCACTTAGCTTTCACTTATAAGTGAGAACATGTGGTATTTGATTTTCAGTTCCTGCGTTTGCTAAGGATAATGGCCTCCAGCTCCATCCATGTCCCTGAAAAGGCCATGATCTCATTCCTTTTTATGGCTGCATAGTATTCCATGGTGTATATGTACCACATTTTCTTTAGCCAATCTATCATTGATGGGCATGTAGGATGATTCCATGTCTTTGCTATTGTCAATGGGAGACAGCAACTTTTATTGAAGCAGCAGTGTACAGCAGCAGCAGAGATACTCCTTGTACAGCAGGGCTATTCCCTAGGCAGTATGTGCAGGGTAGCACCCCAGTGCTGCAGTCTTATTTATACCCAGTTTTAGTCATATCCAAATTAAGGACAGTTTATGCAGAAATTTCTAGAAATAGGGTGGTAACTTCTGGGTGGTTGGGTCATTGCCATGGAAAGGGGTAATAACTTCCAGTTGCTGCCATGGCAATGGTAAACTGACATAGCGCATGTGTGGGTGTGTCTTATGGAGAGCTGCTTGCCCCCCAGCCTTGTTTTAGCTGGTCCTCAATTTGGTCCAGCTAATTGGACCAAATTGAGCCCCACCTCTAGAGTTGAGTCTCACCTCCTACCTCAATAATAACAGAAAAGGTTGGTGATCATTTACTTCCATAGCATCTGCTGGAAGAGACCATAAGTCAATTCCTGCCACTGAGATCCCCTGCACTGCCTAATTCCTGTCTATTCCGTGCCTGATTCTTTAGGGATGCTCTTAATCCTGTGAGTTTCCATCAATATTTCTGAGGCAATCTTTGTTGACGTTGTTAGCCAGACTTAGTTTCTGTTGCTTGCAACCCAAGGATCCTAGCTGACAATTCTCCTGTTTGCTGAATCCATCCCATCTTCTCCATCCTCCCCACCATGGCCTCATCAGCCTTGCCTGGCTTTCAGAGCCAGCCTCCTCCCTGGTATCCATGTTTCTGGTCTTCTCAGTGCCAAATTCATTCACCACGAAGTCTCCAGCCAAAAGTGACCACGCCACCCTAATGGAGAAATGCTGAGTCCCTGGTCCTGACCAAAGGCCCCCATCTATCATCTGGTCATTTCTTTTGTACCTCCCTGTCTCAATCTTTAAGCACCAAGAACTCCAAACTACCAGCTGCTTCCTCATATTCTCCACATGTGTTCTAATATCTCATCCTTTCCCACCCTTTCCTCTGCACCAGAATACCCATGAAAAGCTAACCACGTCCTAATCATCCTGTAAACTCAGCTCAGACATCACCTCCACCCTTGCCTAGCTACCATCCACCTCTGCTCACAAATGTGCAACCCTAACACATGGTCTGCCCTCCCCACTAATCTGTGAATTTTTTGATGACAGGCACTGTGTCATCTTCATCTATCTGTACCACATACTAGGCACTGAATAAATGCTTGTTGAATGTTAAATGATTAAAAACATAATTCACATTGAAAAACCCTAGGTTGGATGCAACACTAGTGTTTTCCTTTTTCTCCTTCCGAACCACATTTGGAATTATCCTCAAATTGAGCGTTCTGAGAAATCTGCCAATGCTCTGCTAATCTTGAAGGATGGTTTCATAGCTTAGGAGTCAGAACTCACACTGTTTTAACAAGCATCAGAGGCTGTTGCTGGTTGCACTGCCTAATGGTTCTCAATCGTGAAAGGACATTTCAGACACTCTGACTACACCAGCTGAAACCCCAAGTGAAGGGCTAAGGTGCCACTCAGCCTATACCAACATGAGTACAGAAAGGGAATATGAAAAAAAAAAAAAAAAAAAAAAAGCTTATCATCAATCATCAAACCAGTACAGGCACACGTGACAAGGGAAGGGCTTGCTGTGGGATTCTCCTTCCTCCCCAAACCAACTGCACAAGACACAGCTCCTCCTGTGCCTTAGTTTCCTCACCAGGAATGAGGAATGAGATGCCGACCTAGATTCATTCAACGAACATAGACAGGGCACCCACTCTGTGTCTGACTCTAAACAAATTACTGCAGGTCAAAGATTCCCAAAATACTTTTCCTATCCTAAGGAAGCAGTGTGGAAAGTGCCACACACATAGGATCGAATCCCGGCCTGTTAGCCTCAAACCGTAACGCTGCTTCTGACCTGCAAGCTTCACAGCCCCAGGAAAAGTGATTTCAATTCCCTTCGCAGCAGTTTCCAAACAGGAAAAATGAGGATGACATGAGCTCAAAGGTGTGAAAGGGTCTGGCACACAAGTAGGGTCTCAGAAATCTGAATTAAGAGGGTCTCCGAAGGCTTTAAACGTCCAAAGTTCTATCAATCGGAATTTCTCTCGTAATGAGAACTAGTGCCCCCTTCTGACAACCAGCGAGCACTGCATAGGCTGTCAGTATAAGAATGTGATAAAAGACACCACCGCACACACCACAACAGGAGGAAGGGCCTGCCACAGATACCCCACCTTGGCTGGTGACCCTCCCAAGGCCAGTTGCTATGAAAAAGAAATGTATAAATGAGATCCTTGCCCTGCCCAATATTTATGGAGGGATCTGAAGCTACCCACTGGGGAGATAAATGTAAAATTCAAAAGTGATGGGTTCTCATCCACCCCCCACCCTGTATCCCCCTCCCCTTACAGAGGAAAGGGCATCACGTGTGTCGGTCAAGTCTTGCCCATCCCTTTCTCAACAGAACCAGCTGAATTAAATTATTTTCTTGCCAAAAAGCCCTTATCCTGCACCCTAGCCGAAGGCCTGATTACTGGCAATAGTTGCTTTCAGAGTTCAGGGAAAGGTGACATCTTGGTGAACAATTCTAAGAGGATTTAGCTCTCCTCCAATAAAATATCATGAGGATTGGATTTCCAAAGAGTTTTGTTTTCATTACTCCACTTGGATACACCCAGTAACCAACTTCACTGTCGTAGAACAGCTTCTCAGTAAACAGCTCCATGCAGCTATTGCCATGAAAAACCCACACGTCTGCAGTGAAGTCAAAAAACAGAGCCACTCCACTGGTCTTCCACCAGGGCAGGCTGCTCTGGAAACACAGCGCAGGGCATCCTTGGGGCTTTGGTAGAAGACCCCACTGATTGCCTGAGGAACTAGCAAAGTTATGCAGTTCCTGGAGCCCAGGAATGAATCCTAAACTGGGCGTGGTGACAGAACCACAAGGCTGAGAGGTCTGAGGTGACACCTGGACATCAGTACAGGTAGCAGATAAAAATCAAGACTCCACATTCTTCTTCTTCTAACACCTCCTCCCACCCCACAAAAATGAAATAAAACCACGAACAAGCCAAGGAGGAGAGCTGGAATCAGGCTCCTAGGAAAAACACGTCCTGTTCTAGCCTCAAGACAATTTCACACCAAATGGCTTTAAATTCCTTTCCAAAGCTTTGATGCCCGAATTGAAAAATAATTTCCCTTTTTGAGCAAAAGTCAGCAGTTAAAGAAGCAGAACCTGAAAATCCTAGGAGCTCATGAGTTCTCCTATGTGCACAAATGTTGCGTGTGTCTGAACACGCAGCGCAGAAATCTACCCATTCTCTCTGGGAAGGTCATCCCAACTCTGTCGCAGAGGCTACTGTGGGTCACTCTAGAATATAGTTATTATCACCACTAAACAGACTTCCCAGCCACACACAGCCGGCGCTAAGCTGCTATTCCCTGAGCCCAAGAAACTCTCCTTTTTTTGCAGAAAACCGGCTCAGGGCCTGGGGATGGCTGGCGCCCCAGTCTTGGCACTCAGGGAACTGCAGGCACCGCTTCACCCGGGAGCTAAGGGCTTCGACCCAAATGGAAGAAAGGCGCCTTCCTCACACAAGCCTTGTCCAAGAAAAAAGAGCAGTGGGAAACCATGGTGGGGTGGTGGCCCGGGCGCACGTGGCCCAAGGCTAGGACGCAAACTGATCCCCTCGGTGCACGCTCTGTATCCCCAGCCCGTCGGGATGGGGTGTCCCCCGCTCGCCCTCTCCCCGAGGGCGGCCCAGAACTACCTGCTGCTGCCTAGGAGCCCTCGGACCAAGTCTCGGGAAGTTCACTCCGCGTTGCGCTAGTCCGGAGAGACTGGGAACCCGGGTAAACCCAGACTGTCCGGGGAAGACGGAGCCCGCCCCTGCCTGGGCGCCAGACCCATCCAGCTGCTTGGAGCTCAGGGACTAGGTACCAGCCGGACTGCAGAGGCCTCTCTGGTTACCCCTTGCACCCCGGCGCCCCCAGACTCGGGGTAGGTGGCGGCAAGGAGCGTGCGTCCAGGAAGGCAAGCAGTCAGCGCTGGGGGCCGGACGTAGAGAGAACCCTGCCTCCCGTCTCCCCCGATCGCCATGACTCCGGCTTCCCGAAGAGACCTGGTTGCCGCCGGGCGTTCCCACCTGGGCTGCGGTGCGGCTCCGGGTCCCCTGCCCTCCCTCCCCACCGCCCGGGAGCCTTCGGCCGCGGGCGCGCTGCCTGGTGGCCACTGGCGCCTGGGGGCTACAGGAGCGGTTCCCAGCCTCCAGTCCGCACAGTGCCGGGACAGCAGAGTGCGCCGCGGCCCTTCCCTAGCCCCACGCCCCCAGGCAAGCAGCCAGAGCCAGCTCCACGGAGGGCAAGGTGGCCGGGGCAGCCCCCAGCCCGCCGGGTGGGTGCCCCAGTGCCGGAGCCAACAGGTACGGGAGGCGTTGTCTGCCAATCGCCCGCCCACTCCGAACACGGGGGCTCGCGACAGCCCGGGGGTTTGGACACCCTGGAGAGGGGCGAGGACCGAGGGAAGAGGAGAAGAGAGGGAGCGCGCGGGTGAGCTGGGGAGCCGGCGGCTGCACTCACCTCTCGCTGGGCCGGGGCCCCGCAGCCCGGCAGCCGAGGCGCCTCCGCACCGCGCGGGGGGCTTCCTCCGAGGCCCGCAGGGAGGGGGCGGCGCGGAATGGAGGCGCCAAGCGGGCAGCGCTTAGCCTCTCGCTCACACCCCCAGCCGGCAGCCGCGTCCCCGCGCCGGCATCCTCGCTGCCGCCGGCTCCCTCGGCGCCCCCGGGCCGCTCCCCACGCGCGCGCCGAGACCGGCACGAGCCCCCTCGTCGACTCGGAGCGCGATCTGGGCGCGTGCCTCCCTGTCCTTGTCCTCTGCTCCCGTCTGGGGACGTGTGCCCCGCACCCCCTGCACCGCGCGCTCTTCTACCCCTCCCGCTCCCGCTGGCCGCGCGGGTTCAGCCCATGTGCGCGGCTGCCTCGCTGCGCCCCGGAGCCCAGTGGCCGAGGCCCCGCCGGAGTTGCGCGCCCTAGAAACTCCATGCAGCTCCGGCCTCCTCCCCAGCTCCTCCCCTGCGGGTCCCCCGGGGCCTTGCGGCCGCCAGCAGCACAGTCCACGCTCTGCCGGCGCCCGCGTTCAGGAGCCGGGCTTCTGGGCTCGCCTTGGCCGCCTGCGCCCCGGCTCCTCCGAGGGTCGGGGAGCCCCCACCCCCACCCTCCGCCTCTCCAATGGCTCCCTCGGTTTCTAGGCAGCGCAACCTGAGGAACGCCTCGGCGCGCGCGCACTCACACTCGCGCGCACACACACACACACGCACGCACATGCACGGCACACACAGGCAGACACGCGGGGGGCGAGCAGGCGCTTGGCAGACGGTGCTCCTTCCTTCCCTTCCCAAAGAGGCTGCCCACGTTAACTCTGGCAAACTGCTGCTCCTCGGAACAGGACAACTCACCCTAGCGCCCGCCGCCTTCACTACTTCATCCCAGGTGCACACACCCTAGGGCCACGATTACACCTGAGCCCAGGGAGAAGGCGGGGCGCCGAGGTGGAGGGGCCGATGGCTGAAACTGCGGGGGCCAGCATTCCGCGTGACCGCCCGTGGCGACATCCAGGGAGGCACGGCTGCCGCGGGGCATCGCCCACCCACCTGGGATCCCACTCCTCCAGGGCCTGAGAACATGTGGCGTGGCCCCCACTTCTTCCAAGGTCATAGGACGGATCCGATGGGAGGGAGAGGGCGCTTGGGCACAGGTGTGAGCTACAAATTCGCAGACTGCCTGCAACCTGCCCATGCGCTGACCTCTGCTGAGTCTCTGACCAGACAGACCCTTCTCTCCCCTGCCCCGGGTCTCAAGGGCAACGCATTTGCTTGGAGTCAGCAGTCACCTTTCCTAGTCCCCACCTGTCTGCCTCCCAGGAGCTGACAGAATACACGGTGCAACCAAGGTTTGTCTTGGCAAGAAAAAGAAGAATCAAAGCACCAAGGTGGGGCTCAGACTGTCCCGTAGACAGATTAGATGCTTCCCAGTTCCTTTTTGCTGCCCCCAAGGTTGTGCCAATAAAGAAGGAACAACAAACCTGGCTGAAGCAGGCTAGTCCTTCCTTACAGCACCCTCCTTTCTCGGGTCCCCAGTTTCTTGTCCCCTCTTGGTGGCAGAAAGACTGCTCACCAGCTCAGATGCCTCCAATTCCCAGAACCAGAGAAAAGATACATGTGCAAATCCTCACACCAATCAGGAACAAAAGCAGGCAATGCTGCTCCAAGCCTCTCATCCAAACAGCTCAGCAGTCACCTCTCCACTGTTTGGTTCAACTGTCAGGGAAGTTTGGGCATTTTTTTTTTTTCTCTGCTAGCCAGCAGCACAATCAGGGTCGTGTGTGTGTATGTGTGTGTGTGGTGTGTGTGTGTGTGTGTCGCCTGGGCATGGTTTCAGAGTCCCTGAAGCACTTGTGGGTGCCACGCCTTTGGCATTTAGCATTTGCTAACCTATATTATTACTGTCTTGTACGGACCCTACTTCCCTAGTAATCTTTTCAAAGTATGTTTTTATTTGTTATTCTTATAGGTACATGGTAGGTGTACATATTTATGGGGTACATGAGAGGTTTTGATACAGGCATGCAATGTGAAATAAGCTCATCATGGGGACCAGGGTACTATTCCCTCATTTATCCTTTGAGTTACAAACAATCCAATTACACTCTTTAAGTTATCATAAAATATACAAGTTATTGACTATAGTCACCATGTTGTGCTACCGAATAACAGGTCTTATTCATTCTTTCTTTTTTTTAACGCATTAACCATCCCTACGTACCCAACCCTCTCAACCCCCACCCAGCCCCCCTACCCTTCCCAACCTCTGGTAATCATTCATAGATTCTCTGTCCATGAGCTCAATTGTTTTGATTTTTAGATCCCATAAATAAGTGAAAACATGTGATGTCTGTCTTTCTGTGCCTGGCTTATTTTACTTAACATAATGATCTCCACTTCCATCCATGTAGTTACAAATGACTGGATCTCATTCTTTTGTATGGCTGAATAGTGCTCCATTGTGTACATGTCCCACATTTTCTTTATCCATCTGTTGATGGACACCTGGCTTGCTTCCAAATCTTAACTATTGTAAACAGTGCTGCAACAAACATCAGAATGCAGATACCTCTTCGATATACTAATTTCTTCTTTTGGGGGTATATACTCAGCAGTGGGATTGCTGTATCATATGCTCCCTAGCAATCTTAGAACTGAGATGTAACAGGCACCATTCTCAGGGACTTGCTGGGTACCCGTCCCCTACCCCAGCATGAAAACACAGAAAAATCTTGAGTTCCTTCAAAGAAACTCCAGGCACCCAGCTAGCCCTGAGAAGTAAACCAGCAACTTGATAAGCAAGAAGGTAATTTTAGCTTAAAACAATAGCCAAGGAAGTTAGAGTCAGGAAATGTTTTTGTTCCCTGTATCAGTCTGTTCTCGTGCTGCTAATAAAGACATACCTAAGACTGGTTAATTTACAAAGGAAAAAGGTTTAATGGACTCACAGTTCCACATGGCTGGGGAGACCTCACAATCATGGCAGAAGGTAAAGGATGAAGCAAAGGCACATCTTACATGGCAGCAAGCAAGAGAGCTTGTGCAGGGGAACTCCCATTGATAAAACCATCAGATCTCATGAGACTTATTCACTATCATGAGAACAGTATGGGGGACACCTGCACCCATGATTCAATTACCTCTCACTGGATCCCTCCCATGACACATGGGAGTTATGGGAGCTACAAAATGAGATTTTTTACAAGTCAAGGAGAAGTGACTGCTAAGCTGTTTGGATGAGAGGCTTAGAGAATCACTGCCTGCTTTTGTTGCTGACTGGTGTGAGAATTTTCATATGTATCTTTTCTCTGGTTGTGGGAATTGGAGGCATCTGAGCTGGTAACCAGTCTTTCTGCCACCAAGAGGGGACAAGAAACTGGGGACCCAGGAAAGGAGAGTGCTATAAGGAAGGACTAGCCTGCTTCAGCCAGGTTTGTTGTTCCTTCTTTGTTGGCACAACCTTGGGGGCGGCAAAAAGGAACAGTCAAACCATATCATTCCCTATAGAATCTAAACATGACATCTTAGTGTATGTCCTTGAGTTGTTTTTCAGAAACCTGGACCCCCATTAAACTGATCGACTAGCACATAGACCTCGAATAAGAGGGAACTGAGGACTAAACTCTAACTGTGGTTCTTGTTCTAAATTTCTTCCTGAAGGGTCTGGAGGAAGCCACACCTACGGGCCAGAATGAACATTCTTTTCTGCACACCCCATATTTTTAGATAAAGCTTTACCTCCTTAACTAATCACAAATCAGAAAACCTTTGAACTCACCTATGACATCTGTAGAGATAGGATCTCCCTATGTTGCCCAGGCTGGTCTCAAACTCCTGGCCTCAAGTAATTCTTCCACCCCCACCTTCCAAAGTATTGGGATTACTAGTCCCAGTGTGAGCCCATGTGGGCCTCTGCTCCCAGACGTCTGCTTTTTTAAGTCAAACCAAATGTCGAGCTTTCATGGATTGATTTATGGCTTTGCCTGTAGCCTCTGCCTCCCACCTTTAAAAATCCTTCCCTGTAAGTCAACTGGGTGGTTAGGACTTAAGCATGAATGAGCTGCCTGATTCCTCTTGGTTGGTGCCCTGCAAATAAATGCCTCCCTTTCTCCTGCTGCAAAACCTTGATGTGGACAGCTGGTCTTTCTGTGCCGGGTGAGCAGCCCCTGTTATAACATGCTTGAGCCACTGGCTGAGTTTCATATACCTAGTTCAGAGATGTGCATAGAAGGTGATATGATTTGGCTCTGTGTCCCCTCCCAAATCACATCTTCAATTTTATTCCCGTAATTCCCACGTGTCGTGGGAGGGACCTAGTGGGAGATAATTGAATCATGGAGGCGGTTTCTCCCATACTGTTTTGGTGGTAGTGAATAAGTCTCGCGAGATCTGATGGTTTTTCACTTGGCTCTCTCACTCTGTCTCTTGTCTCCGCCATGTGAGATGTGCCTGTGCCTTTGGCTTTCCACCATGATTATGAGGCCTCCCCAGCCATGTGGAAATGTAAGTCCATTAAATTTCTTTCTTTTGTAAATTGCCCAGTCTCAAGTATGTCTTTATCAGCAATGTGAAAACGAATTAATACAGAAGGTATTATACTACAAGAGTTTCCACAATGGGTCACAGGCAGATGAATAGAGTTGACAGGGTCTCCATAAGATCTTTCCCTTTGATCCCTTAGTTTGGATGAATGCTGCATCATCTAACAATCTGTTGCCTCTGTAAGCAATTATTTTGTCACTTTCTAGATGGCAACCAGGTCACCAAAATGCCTTGATAGGGCAAAGCATGGTGGCTGAAGCCTGTAATCCCAGCACTTTGGGAGGCCGAGGCGGGTGGATCACTTGAGGTCAGGAGTTCGAGACCAGCCTGGCCAACACGGTGAAACCCCATCTCTACTAAAAATACAAAAATTAGCCAGGCATGGTGATGGGTGCCTGGAGGCTGAGGCATGAGAATCGCTTGAACCTGGGAGGCAGAGGTTGCAGAGAGCCGAGATCGCACCATTGCACTCCAGTCTGGGCAACAGAGCAAGACTCAGTCTCAAAAAGCGAAAAAAAGAAAGAAAAAAAAAAACAGACAAACAAATGCCTTGGTAAGTGTAGATACACACATGAAGTTCCTGGTAAAATGTGGGGGCCTCCCACATAACCAGAGTCGGAAACATCTGGCCAAAGCTCTCATTCTGCCCTCCCTTGCTGCCTGTGTAAATTTGGGCAAGTTGTTTATTCTCTCTAAATCTCATCGCCCTCATCTATAAAATGGGGATAATTAGAGTATCTATTCCACAAGGTTGTTGAGAAAATTAAATGTGATTATGTGAATAGCAGTTCACTCAGTTTACCTGGCTCCAGGCGTAGAGTAAGCTTTCAATAAATGTTGGCAGTTGTTACAAGTGAATAGTCAACACAAACACATAACAAAGACCTTACTTTGGGAGGAAAAAAAAATCAAGGATCTCTTGCCTTAGGACACTAAGTTCAGCAAGCCTCAGAACTAGAGAAGGCTAGGCAGTAGCTCACACTCGTAATACAGATACTTTGGAAGGTCCAGGTGGGAGGATTACTTGAGGTTGGGAGTTTGAGACCAGCCTGGGCAACACAGGGAGACGCCATCTCTACAAAAAATGATTTGCAAAAGTAGCCAGGTGTGATGGCATATGCCTGTAGTCCTAGCTACTCAGGAGGCTAAGGCAGAGGATCCCTTGAGCCCAGGAGTTCAAGATTACAGTGAACTGTGGTCACACCACTGCACTCCAGCTTGGTGAAAGAGCAAGACTTTGTCTCAAAAAAAAAAAAAAAAAATCAGAAACACAAAGAACTAGAGAAGCTGGATGGCAGACTTCTGCAGTTTCTTGGTCCTCCCCAGCTATGACCATTTTGAGACTTCCATGTTAAGGTGGTTGCAGGTTTACAGGCCCTGGCACTTTTGCTCCAACTTTTATTCAATATATGTTGTCAAAATGTGTCAGCTCCTTCCTATGAAAATACCAAAGAAAATCTTTTACCAATTACCGGGATGGAGGCTAAACTCAACATGAAACAAAATGAACAGGAAGGACTTCTCCCTATCGTGCATTTGTAGCTGGATTTAGCATAAGTTCTCTCTCTAACCTAGAATAGTACAGCCCTCCAGGAAACAGCGAGGAGTCAATTTCAACTTCCTTCTACCACCTGCCTCTAGCTTTGGGATTCAGAGTTACACAAATCAGACACTGAGACAAGTGCTACCTTACCAGTGATAATCCTCTCGTAAATATCCCCTTCCCTTATCTTCTTTCATTTTACCATCAATAAATACATCTACTTCAAGTGCCCAAGACACCCAAGGGTAGAGGGTGATGAAAAGATTCATTGCACTCTGAATAGAAATAGGTAGAAGTAGAAAAAAAAAATCATTCGAGAAATATAGGTTGGAGGGTAAAATTGTTCAGGTCTTCTGTCAAAGTACGGAATCCAGGACTTACTAAATTCTTTACAACACACATTCTCTCCTGTGTGGCTAGGGGTTTGCCACAAACCTTGCAGTGGTTTGCTTTGCAGTAATCGGTAACCAGGACAACATTTGGTGTCTGGAAGGAGTGTGCTACTGTAACAAAAACTTAAAATACTGGCTTTAGGATTGAGCAACGGGAAAAAGCTATAATTTCCTCCAAAGAGTATTAATGAGAGTTGCAAGGACCTTTGGAAAACTCTTGGAGGAAACATGAAGGGCACAGAAAGTGCTTATTGGAAGCTGGAGAAAAGAACCCCTGAGTCACGTACCGGGAGAACAGTTAGCAAAACTGCTACCTGTCAATGGTTGGCTGGGTGTGGTGGTTCACACCTGTAATCCCAGCACTTTGGGAGGCCGACACGAGTGAATCACTTGAGGTCAGGAGTTTCAGACTAGCCTGGCCAACATGGTGAAACTCCATTTCTACTATAAATACAAAAAATTAGCCAAGCGTGGTGGTGCATGCCTGTAATCCCAGCTACTCGGAAGGCTGAGTCAGGAGAATTGCCTGAACCCGGGAGGCAGAGGTTGCAGTGAGCTGCGATCAGCCACTGCACTCCAGCATGGGTGACAGAGCAAGATTCTGTCTCAAAAAAAAAAAAAAAAAAAAAAAAAAAATCAATATAACCAATGCAAGGATACCTAAGGACCTCATGGATCTGACTAGGGTGATTTCCAAGTGGAAAAATAGAAAATGCCAACTGGATTTTTCCAGATGCCTATGAGAAAAGGTAAGCAGAGACAGGTTAATTGAAGAAGAAGCTATTCCAGATTTTTAGTAGAACTGAGATGGAATAGCAAGGAACCAGAGTTCGCTGAGTTAGAAAGGATTACTGTTTCTCTGCTGGGTTAGAAAGAACTACTGTTTCTCACTGTGGCGTCTCCAGGCAAAACCTTTCAAATCTGGGGCAGCAAAATCTGGTTTCTGGGAAAGATGGACTCAAGAATGGGGCTGTACGATCCTTTGTTAAGGCCTCAGACATATTTAAGGGGATGCCCAAAAGGGCTTCTACATGTCTTAAAGACACTGTGCCTCACTCAGCAGCTTTGCAGGAGCCTAAAGATAAAGAAAGGTCTATTTTTTTTTATTTTTAAATTTTATTTATTTATTTATTTATTTAGAGACAGAGTTTCACTCTGTTGTCCAGGCTTGAGTGCAGTGGCATGATTTCAGAGAGGAAAAGAGAGACAGGGAGAAAAAGAGAGGTTCCAGGCCTGTCTACAGCGATTCAAGCCCCTGCTGTGAGCGTCTTCCCCGAGGAGGCTACAGATTCTGCTGGGCAGAGACAAGCCACCCCCGCCATGCGCGCTCTGAATTCCCAATCCACAGAACCTCAAGAGGCAGTCGTACATTTTTGTGTTAAGTAACTTCGTTTTGGGATGAATTTTTGTTATGTAGCAATAAATAACCAGAAAAATTTAATTTACTAAATTAGAAAGATGTCAAAAAATATGTTGTAAAGTGAAAAAACTTAATGGCAAAATAACATGTATGGTGCCACTTTTGAAAAAGAAAACTTTGTATATGGGATCCATGTACACATATGTGCACCAAATGTAATTCCAATGCTTTCTGTTAACTAACTCTGGAGAACCAGTATTGAGGGGATAAACATATATATATTTATTTATAGATGAATATATGTTTACATATTTTATTTATATAAATAAATTTAAATATATATTTATATTTATATTTTAATTTATATAAATATATACTTTTATTTATGTATATAAATGTTCATACATTTTTATTTATATATGCTTATTATATAAATGGCTTTTTATAAATGGAATATAAATGGCTTTTTGCTTTTTTGAAAATATTTTCAAAACGTATATTAGCCAGCCAACAAAATGGAATTGAGGTTAAATATTACATATAAAAATATATATAAGTATATATAATATAGCATATATTTATAAAATATATAACTATTTAAATAGCATATATTTATATAATATATAAATTTATATATAAACATATATTTATATATTCATATATAAATTATTTTATGTGGTATTTATATTTATATATAAATAATATCTTATATGATATATAATGGCACATGTTACATAATATATATTACATGTACTGTTATGTTCATGCATAATATATGTTATATATAATTATATCATACATATTATATAATTATATATCATACATAGTATATTATAATTATATATTATACAATATTACATAATATATGTATTAGATACTATTATTTAATGCCAAAAGTAAAGAACATCTTAGAGATCTTCAGAGCATCACAGGCGTAGAAGGAAAAGGAAACCTTGGAAAGTGGAGGCATCATTGTGCTCCATTGTCCCCTTAAAGGCATTCATTCACCTGTGTTTGAAACTGCACATGGTGAACAGTTAAAAAAAAAAAAAAAGGCAAGAGAAGGAAAGAAAGAGAGAAAGAAAGAAGAAAGAGGAAGGAGGGAAAGAAAAGAAAGGAAGGGAAAAGAAAAGCAAGGAAAGGGAAGGGAAGGGAAGGAAAGGAAAGGAAAAAGAGAAGAAGGAAGGAAGGAGAAGAGAAGAGGAAAGGAAGGAAGGAAGAAGGAGAGAAAGAAAGAAGAGAAAGAAAGGAAAGAAAAGGAAAGGAAAAAAAGGAAGGAGGGAAAGAAAGAGAAAGACAAAAAGAAAGAAAGACAGAAGAAAGAGGGAAGGGAAGGCAAGGGAGAGAGAGAGAGGGAGGGAGAGAAAGAGGGAGGAAGGGGAGGGGAGGGGAGGGGAGGGGAGGGGAAGGGGAAACCAAGCAGCAGGAAGGAGAATTCTTGGGAAATTGGGAGTCTATAACCTCCCTAGGACGAGGGACACTCATAAACACCCCAGGGTTTCAGTTGAAGCTTTTGAAATACTACATGCATTAAGATTAAGGGCAAACCAAAAGCGTTTGGAGAATCAAGTTCAGCCTTAAATTATCTCAATAATTGATTAGCCAAAAATGATCTTTATGTACCCTAAATGCCTGCCAGATGAAAAAGTTAAATCTCTCTGAGGAGAGAGAACAAATATATAGTCACTATAATTTCTTAAATATAACATGTGGCATTTAATCAAAAATCAACAGGCATGTCCAGAAAAAGAACCAAATTAAGAAAAAATAAAGAGAAACAACAGACAATAGGAAAACCAAACATAGGAAATTCAGACACTGGATTTATATAAAACAGACATTAAAACAGTTGTATAGATGTTTAAGAAAATGAATGACAAGATAAAGAAATTCACCACTAAAGAGCTAAAGTCTATTTACTTATTCTTAATTTCTTTCTAATTCAATAATTGAACTTTTACTTTTTATTAATGTGATCCATAATTGTTAAAGGTCAAATGGTAATTTGTTATGCAGAAGTAGAATTTAAAAACAAACATCAAACAGTTCTAAAAGGTCAATTGTGCAAAATGGTGTTCTCTTTTCCCTCCTCCTCCATTCTTTTTTCCCAAAGATAACTACTTTCAACTAGTCCATTACCTCTTTGGATAGTTATATCCATATTTCTAAATAAGTGGTTTTTTAAAAATATTTATTTTCTTTTCCAATTAAAACACCTAACTGAAGGATGAAGATGTAATACTCTTACTTGTTTCTCCAATCCACGCACATACATTCTGTCCTGATTCTCCCATATATAATGTTTAATTTGATCTCTATTCAGTTAAATTTTATTTATTATTTATTTATTTGAGACGATATCTCACTCTGTCACCCAGGCTGGAGTCCAGTGGCACGGTCTCGGCTCACTGCAACCTCTGCCTCCCAGGTTCAAGCAATTCTCCTGCCTCAGCCTCCCAAGTAGCTGGGGTTACAGGTGCCCACCACCACACCTGGCTAATTTTTTTGTATTTTTAGTAGAGATGGGGCTTCACCATGTTGGACAGGCTGGTCTCGAACTCCTGACCTCAAGTGATCCACCCGCCTTGGCCTCCCAAAGTGGGGGATTACAGGTGTGAGTCACCGCACCCTGCCAAAATTTGTTTATTTTTAACACAGAATAAAGTAGTAATTCTGGAACCCATCAAAAAATAAATAAAATGCACTCAATAGATGTGGTTAAAGCAAACTGGACACAGTAGAAGAGATTAGTGAACTTCAAATAGGTCAGTAAAAAATATCCTGCTAATGTGTGAGGTGAAGAAAAAGGTGGGAATGGAGAAAAGAGAATAAGAGAATTAAAGCAAAGTGAATCGTCAAATATATAACTCAAGTCTGAAAAGGAAAGGGGAGAAAGAGTGAGGTGGGTGAGATGCTGGCTGAGAATTTTCCAAAACCAATAAAGACATGAAGCCACAGATTCAGGAAGTCCTATAAACTCCAAATAGGATATGTACAATGAAATCCACATGAAAGCAGTCATCATTACATTTCTAAAACCTAAAGACAATTTTTTTTTCTTTTTTTTCTTTTTTTTTTTTGAGACGGAGTTTCGCTCTTGTTGCCCAGGCTGGAGTACAGTGGCGTGATCTCAGCTCACTGCAGCCTCCACCTCCTGGGTTCAAGCAATTCTCCTGCCTCAGCCTCCTGCGTAGCTGGGATTACAGGCATGCACCACCATGTCTGGCTAATTTTTTTTATTTATAGTAGAAACGGAGTTTCACCATGTTGGTCAGGCTGGTCTCGAACTCCCGACCTCAGATGATCCTCCCGCCTCGGCCTCCCAAAGTGCTGGGATTACAGGCATGAGCCACCACACCCGGCCAAGACACAATATTAAAAGCAGCCAGGCCCCTTCTCCTTCACACACACATACACCTTGCAAAGGAACAATTCACCTGACAGACGACTTGTTAACAAACGTAATAAAAGCCAGTACAACTTACAATCATTGGTATCATCTTTGGTGCACTAAAAGAAAATAGCTATCCACTAAATTCTGAACGCAGTGAACATGCCCACTAAAAAGAAAAGGAGCAATTTCTGCTTCTATGTTACTAGGTTAGTGCAAAAGTAATTGCAGATTTTACCACTGAGAGTGATGGCGGTAGGGCAAGGTGGCTCATGCCTATAATCCCAGCACTTTGGAAGGCCAAGGAGGGTGGATCATTTGAGAGGTCAGGAGTTCGAGGCCAGCCTGGCCAACATAGTGATACCCTGTCTCTATTAAAAATGCAAAAATGGCCCGGGAGTGGTGGCAGGTGCCTGTAATCCCAGCTACTTGGAAGGCTGAGGCAAGAAAATTGCTTGAATCCAGGAGGCCAAAGTTGCAGTGAGCTGAGATCACTCCAGCCTGGGTAACAGAGAGACATTCTGTCTCAAAGAAAAAAAAGAAAGTAATGGCAAAAACCTCAATTACATTTGCACCGACATAATAAGTTAGTTTTCTTCCCACTATTAACAATTAGAAACTAAACAAATGTACAAATTAAGTGTTTTCTGTAATTGGACAACAGATAGTACAGGGCTGTGATCCATGTAAGAAAAGGAAAAAATTATGTGTGTCCTGCAACTGCCCAGCTTTCTACCTGGAGATAGTTTCCGTATCACTGTAGAGGAAAAGGAAGCCAAACAGAACACAGGGGTCTCACTAACTTGAGGGATCAGAGTTCATGAAGGCTTAGGTAGCTAAATTTTGGGGGGCAGAGAACTGGAGAGGAGAAGGCTACACAGATAAAAAGGTGGAAATTTTTCCTGGCTAACACGGTGAAACCCCGTCTCTACTAAAAAATACAAAAAACTAGCCGGGCGAGGTGGCAGGCGCCTGTAGTCCCAGCTACTCGGGAGGCTGAGGCAGGAGAATGGTGTAAACTCGGGCGGCGGAGCTTGCAGTGAGCTGAGATCCGGCCACTGCACTCCAGCTTGGGCGACAGAGCGAGACTCCGTCTCAAAAAAAAAAAAAAAAAAAAAGGTGGAAATTTTTCGTAAGGATTTAAGTTCCTAGATGACAACTAAGATGTGCATAAGAAGACAAATTCCATGCCGCTAGGCAGAGAGCAGTTAGTGGAGAGTTGTAAGTCGAACAATTTCTAGATGTAAGAAAGAACTGGAAAATGGGCAAGTTCTGATGATCCTGAGTGAGAAAATGCATTGAACACCCAGTGGGTACAATAGAGTCCATAAGTGAATTGCACCTTCCTGGTAGCAGGAACAAACTAGCTCTAGAATAACAGCTATTGTAAGACTCGACCTAACAAAGCTTAAAAGCAAACATCAAATGGATCAAAGTGACTCCCAAGTTACTAATCAAATGCCTAGCAAAGAAACTTCAAAACTTTTCAAAGGACAAAAACAAAATTCAGAAACTCAACAACACAACACCCACAGTGTCCATGGAAACAGAAGGAAAAATAACAATGGTGATGGAATCTGCAGAAAGGGGCTTTCGAGCAGCTATTAGAAATATTTTCAAGGATTTAAAGGAAATTGTGAACAATAAAGGAAGGCATGCAATCTAAAAAAAGAAGCAAATAAAATTGTAGTGCTGAAAAAATGTATATTTAATGTGAAAAAGCTATTTGAGGGCTTAACACAACATTGGGTATTGTAGAAAAATAAGTGAGTTTGAAAAAAATAGCAACTGAAGCAGAGAAAGAATGCTGGCTGAAAAAAATCTTAAAATCCTTGATGGCAGGTGGGACAATATCAAGTTACCTAACATATGTTCGATTTTAATACCTAAAGCGAGATAAAAAGAGAGAGACTGTGTGTGTGTGTGTGTGTGTGTGTGTGTGTGTGTGTGTGTGTTAGGAAGGTTAAACAGAAAAAAGGATTTGAATAAATAGTGGCTAATATTGCGCAATTTGATAAAAGCCTAAAATACAGCTCCACATGACACAATTTACTACAAGAAAGATAAATACAAAAAGTACACACCAAAGTATCTTATAATCAAATTGCTGTAAACCATGATAAAGAAAAAAACTTTAAAGTATCCAGAAGAAAAAAACATTATATCAGGAGAACAAAGAGAAGACGTAATACTAACTTCTTTTAAGAAACAATACAAGCCAAAAGACAATGGAATAACATTTTTAATGTGCTGAAATTGAAAGCAAAAACAAAAATACCGAGAATTGTCACTGTGGTTTTGATTTGCATGTCTCTAACAATTAGTGATGCTGAGCATATTTTCAAATGCTTATTGGCCATGTATATGTCTTCTTTTGAAAACTGCCTGTTCGTGTCCTTTGCACACTTTGTTATGGGGTTGTTTGCTTTTGGCTTGTTAATTTAAGCGCCTTATAGATTCCGGATATTAGCCCTTTGATAGGTGCATATGTTACAAATGTTTTCTCCCATCTGTCGGTCATCTGTTTACTTTGTTAGCTTCTTTTCCTTTGCAGATGCTCTTTAGTTGAATTAGGTCCCATGTGTCAATATTTGTTTTGGTTATCATTGCTTTTGGCATCTTTGTCATGAAATCTTTGTCAAGACCTATGTCCAGAATGGTATCTTCTTGGTTTCCTTCAAGAGTTTTTATACGCCTATAAACCCTTTAGGTTTTATGTTTAAGCCTTCAATCCATCTAGAATTGATTTTTGCCTATGTTAAAAGGAAGGGGTCCAGTTTCAATCTTCTGTGTTGGCTAGCCAGTTATGCCAGTAACATTTACTGAAAAGGGAATCCTTCCACTGTGGAAAGCAGTGTGGAGATTACTCAAAGAACTTAGAACAGAATAAGCACTTTACCCAGCAATCCACTGGGTATATACCCAAAGGAATATGAATTGGTCTACCATAAAGTCCTGTGCATACATATGTTCATCACAGCACTATTCACAATAGTAAAGGCATGGGATGAACCTAAGTACTCAGCAATGGTAGACTGGAGAAAGAAAACGTGGCACATACACACCATAGAATACTACGCACTCATAAAAAAGAATGTGATCATGTCTTTTGCAGCAACAGGGATAGAGCTGGAGGCCATTATCCTAAGCAATTTAACGCAGAACAGAAAACCAAATACTGCATGTTTTCACTTATAACATTGAGTACACATGGACACAAGGAAGAGAACAACAGACACCAGGGCTTATTTGAGAGTGGAGCAGGAGGAGGGTGAGGATCAGAAAACTACCTATCAGATACTATGCTTATTACCTGAGTAATGAAATAATCTGTACACTAAATCCCTGCAAGACTCAATTTACCTATATAACAAACTGGCACATGTACCCCGAAACGAAAGTAAAAGTTTAAAGAAAAAGAAAATACCGAGAATTTCCTAATCAGCAAAAATAGTCTCTAAATTTAAAGGTGATGGCTGGACGAGGTGGCTCATACCTGTAATCCCAGTACTTTGGGAGGCCAAGGTGGGTGGATCATCTAAGGTCAGGAGTTCAAGACTAGCCTGACCAGCATGGTGAAACCCTGTCTCTACTAAAAATACAAAAATTAGCCAGGCGTGGTGGTGGACACCTGTAATCCCAGCTACTTGGGAGGCTGAAGCAGGAGAATCACTTGAACCCGGGAGGTGGAGGTTGCAGTGAGCCGAATCATGCCATTGCACCACTGCACTGGGTGACAAAGTGAGACTCTGTCTCAAAATAAATAAATAAATAAATAAATACAAATTAATTTTTTAATTTTAAAAAATAAAGGTGAAATAAAGAGTTTTTCAGATAAACAAACAGTAAAATAATTTATAGGCCAGGCACAGGGGTTCTTGCCTGTAATCCTAGCCCTTTGGAAGGCCAAGGCAGGAGGATCACTTGAGCCCGGGAGTTCAAGACCAGCCTTGGCAACCTAGCAAGACTCTGTCTCTATTCAAGAATTTATAGCCATCAGACTGAAGTAAATGACAGCAGAAATTTAGGAATGATAAGTCCTGGGAATGGAAAATATGTGAATAAAAATAAAAAGTTTGTCATTATTTTTAACTTTCTTTAACAGGTAGTTTACTGATTAAGACAAAAATATTACCCAATGCATTTATGGGATTTATAAGACATGTATAAGTAAAACATGTATGACAGCTATAGCACAAAGAGAGTAAGGAAATGGAAATATACTATTAAAAGGTAGTCAATTTATCCACGACGTGGTATAATACCATTTGATATCAGACTGTTACATTTGAAGGTGCACACTGTAAATCCCAGAACACAAAGAGATATTGCAAATAAGTCAATAGAGGAGAGTAAATACAGTATTTGAAAAATAATCAATACCAAAAGAAGTCATGAAAAAGGAAAAAGCAACAAAGAACACATGAAACAAAAAGAAATAGCAAGATGGTACATTTAAACCTAAATGTATTGTGAACTGCATTTAAAGAGTGCGGAACCATTACCAAATTTTGAATTTATAGAGCACTGTATTAACATAATCTTTTCAAGTGCACTTGGAATGTTCATAAAAGATAGGCTGTATCTTGTGCCACAGAATAATTCTCAGTACTTTAGTATTTTAGGCCAGGTGTGGTGGCTCATGCCTGCAATCCCAGCACTCTGGGAAGCCAAGGTGGGCAGATCGCTTGAGATCAGGCAGGAGAATCGCTGGAACCCAGGAGGCGGAGCTTGCAGTGAGCCGCGATTGCACCAGGGCACTCCAGCCTGGGTGACAGAGCAAGATTCCATCTCAAAAAAAAAAACAAAACACACTTTGAGATTTTAAAGTTATCCCATCTCTACTAAAAATACAAAAATTAGCCGGGTGTGGTGGCACATGCCTGTAGTCCCAGCTACTTGGGAGGCTGAGGCAGGAGAACGGTTTGAACCTGTGAAGCAAAGCTGGCAGTGAGCCGCGATCATGCCATTGCATTCCAGCCTGGGCGACAGAATGAGACTCCATCTCAAAAAAAAAAAAAAACAAACAAACAAAAACAACACCCACTTTGAGATTTTAAAGTTATCCAAATCATACCGGAAACATTCTATGACCACAATGGAATTAAAAATTAAATTAGAAATCAATAATAAGAAGATACCTTAAATTTCCCCAAGTAATTTTACAAGTAAAAAACAGTTTCGCATAATGCGTATGTCAAAGAATAATCACAAATGAAGTTTAAAAATATTTTGAACTAAATGAAATGAAAGCACAATGTATTGAAATTTGTGAGATCAGCTGAAACAGTGCTTACAAGGAAAATTACAGCTTAAAATGTTTACTTTACAAAAAGATGAAAGGTTTAAAGCCAATGTTTTAAGATTCTAACTTAAAAAGCTAAAAAGAGAAGAGCAAATTAAATTGGAAAAAAAAAAAACAGAAGAAAGGAAAAAGGATAGGAAAAATCAAATTAAAAAATGGACAGAAAAATGAATTAAAATGTCATAAAATTAATAAATCTGTAGCTAACTTGATTTGAAAATATGGCAAAAACACAAAGTACCAAGATCAGGAATCACTATAGATACTAACCATATAAAAAAGAATAACAAGCGAATATTATAAAACAATGTTATGACAAAAAATGGACAATTTAAACAAAAGATAATTTTTTTTCTTTTTTTTTTTGAGATGGAGTCTCACTCTGTCACCCAGGCTGGGGTGCAGTGGCGCGATCTCGGCTCACTGCAAGCTCCGCCTCCCGGGTTCACGCCATTCTCCTGCCTCAGCCTCCGGAGTAGCTGGGACTACAGGCGCCCGTCACCTCGCCCGGCTAATTTTTTGTATTTTTTAGTAGAGACGGGGTTTCACCGTGTTAGCCAGGATGGTCTCGATCTCCTGACCTTGTGATCCGCCCGCCTCGGCCTCCCAAAGTGCTGGGATTACAGGCGTGAGCCACTGCGCCCGGCTGAAAAATTTTTTTAAAAAACACAAATTACCAAAATAGACCCAAGGAGATATAAAAATCTGAATATTCCTGTATCTTTTAAATAAATTGAATTCATAATTAACCTCCTATGCCCTCAAAACATAAACAAATTCCTCTGTGCCCAGATGGTTTCTCTGGTGATTTCTAACATTTAATGAAGAGCTAATACCAATCTCATAAAACGTTTTCATAAAATAGAGAGTGGGCACACAGCTCAACTCATTTTATGAGGCTACTGTCTCTCTTATCAAAATTAAATACAGGCAATACCAAAGCAGAAAATGAAAATAAACGCAAAAAAAGCCTTAACATACATTAGCAAACTAAATCCAGCAATATATAAAAAGGATAAGACGGCCGGGGGCGGTGGCTCACGCCTGTAATCCCAGCACTTTGGGAGGCCGAGGTGGGTGGATCACGAGGTCAGGAGATCAAGACCATCCTGGCTAACACGGTGAAACCCCGTCTCTACTAAAAATACAAAAAAATTAGCTGTGCGTGGCGGCGGGTGCCTGTAGTCCCAGCTACTCGGGAGGATGAGGCAGGAGAATGGCGTGAACCTGGGAGGTGGAGCTTGCAGTGAGCCCAGTTGGCGCCACTGCACTCCAGCCTGGGCAAAAGAGTGAGATTCCGTCTCAAAAAAAAAACAAAAAAGGATAAGACATCTTGACAAGGTGGAGTGTTTTTAAGTCACACAAAGTTAGTCTAAATCTTAAATTCTAAAAGATGAATCAGTATAATTTATCCTATTTATAGAAGAAAAAAATTACAATCATCCTAATGCATTCATGAAGAGTATTTGACAAAATGCAACTCCTATTCTCCATGAAAACTTGGAAAACTAGGAACAAAAGGGAACTTTTTCATCCTGCTAAGGGGTACTAAAAAACCTACAGCTAACGTCACACAAAATGGTTAAAAACTGAATGCTTTCCCTGTGAAATCAGGAAAAGGGCTTCTATTGAACATTTGTTGGAGGACTCGGCCATGAAATAAGTCAATAAAAAGACAGAAAATGCATACAGATTGGTAAGTAAGAAGTAAAATTGTTTCCACTGAAAAGCAACATGATTGTGTACATTTAAAAAGAGAGTATTTGAATGAAAAAGTGACCTTAACAAGGTCACAGAATACAAGATCAATGCCAACAATAAACAACTGAAAAAAGAAATTTTAAAAACACTTCCATTCAGGCCCGGCGTGGCGGCTCATGCCTGTAATCCCAGCACTTTGGGAGGCCAAAGTGGGCAGATCGCCTCAAGTCAGGAGTTCGAGACCAGCCTAGCCAACATGGTGAAACCCTGTCTCTACTAAAAATACAAAAATTAGCTGGGTGTGGTGGTAGACCCCTGTAATCCCAGCTACTTGGGGGAGGCTGAGGCAAGAGAATCTCTTCAACCCAAGAGGCAGAGGTTGCAGTGAACTGAGATCGTGCCACTGCACTCCAGCCTGGGTGACAGAGTGAGACTCCATCTCAAACAAAAAAAAAAAAGGTCCTATTCACAATAATACCAATAACATGAAATATTAGGGATATGTTTAACAAAATAAGTGTAAGTTCTATATACTAAAAACCTCAAAACACTGCTAAGAGAGATTAAAGAAGACCAAAAAATAAATGGAGATCTCTACCATGTTAATGGATCAGAGGTTTGATAATTTTAAGATGTCAGTTCTCTCCAAATTGATCTACAGGTTCAGCATCATCCCAATCCATATCCTAACAAGCTGTTTTGCAAAATTTGACAAGCTGGTTTAAAAATTTATATATGTATGCAAAGGACATAGAATAGCCAAAACAAATTTTTCAGAGAAGAAAGTTGGAAAGACTTTCTTTCCAACTGCTTTCAAGACTTAACTATAGAGCTAATCAAGAGAGTGTGGTTTTGGCACAAGGATATATAGAGCAAAGGAACAGAACTGATTAGGAATACATTCATATGCATGTGACCAATTAGTTTTCCACAAAGGTGCCAAATTAATTCAAATTAATTAATTTAATGAGGATAGTCTTTTCATCCAATCGTGCTGGAATAACTGGATATTCACGTGGAAATAAATGACCTTTGATACTTTATTTACCCTATAGGCAAAGATTAACTCAGAATGGATCGTAGTCCTAAATATAAAAGTTACAGCCACAAAATTTCTAAAGAAAACCCAGGAGAAAATTTTTGAGAACTTGAGTAAGCAAAAATTTCTTTTCTTTTTTTTCTTTGTTTTTTTGTTTTAATTTCCCTTGAGACAGGATCTCGCTCTGTTGCCAAGCTGGAGTGCAGTGGCACAATCACAGCTCACTGCATCCTCCACCTCCCGGGCTCAAGCCATCCTCTCACCTCAGCGCCGGAATAGCTGGAAGTACAGGCTCGCGCCACCATGCCCGGCTAATTTTTGTATTTTTTATGGAGACAGAGTCTCACCATTTGCCCAGGCTGGTCTCAAACTCCTGTGCTCAAGTGATTGGCCCACCTCCGCCTCCCAAAGTGCTGGGATTACAGGCGTGAGCCACCATGCCCAGCCAAAAATTGCTTAACGAGGATACAAAAGCCACAAATCGGCCGGCCGCTGTGGCTCATGGACGCAAGGAGTTCAAGACCAGCCTAGCCAACATGGTGAAATCATCTCTACTAAAAATACAAAAATTAGCCGGGCATGGTGGTGCGTGCCTGTACTCCCAGCTACTCGGGAGGCTGAGGCAGGAGAATCGCTTGAACCCAGGAGGCAGAGGTGGCAGTGAGGCGGGATTACACAACTGCACTCTAGCCTGGGCAACAGAGCAAGACTCTCAAAAACAAAATGAAACAAAAACAAAACAAAACAGAAAGCACAAGTCATAAAGGAAAAATTTGATCATTTTGATTTCACAAATTTTAAATCTTATGCCCTGAAAATTTCATTTTTGAAAACATGAATAGACAAGTCACAGATAAGGAAAAATTATTCATAATACATATCCATTATTTCATTATTATGAAATCCTAGAACAGAAAAAGACAATCTATGGTGACAGAAAGTAAATCGGTGGATTCCTGGGGCTGAGTGGTTGACTCCATCAGAGTACAAGGGAATAGTTTAGGTTGAAGGAAATGTTTATGTCTTAATTATGGTGATGGTTACAAAGGTTTATACATTTTGTCAAAACTCATCAAAGTGTACATTTTAAATGGGTGCATTTTATTATATGTAAATTATCCTCAATAAAGTTGATTTGAAAAGAAGAAAGTGAAGCCTTAAAAAAAAATTATGGTTGTACAAAGGGATGATAAATGTTTGAGGTGATTGATTTTCTAGTTACCTGATTTGATCATTACACATTGTATACATCTATCGAAATATTACACTGTACCCCATAAATATGCACAATTATTATGTGTTCATTTAAAATGATAATTTAAAAATTAGATTAAAGATTGTGCTTAAAATTTTCTAAAAAGAAAGAATTGCTATAGTGAGCTATTCAGACGGAAAAAAATATGGTTTCAAATGGAGGAACAGAGATGGAAGACTGGAAAGTAGATAAATGTAGATAAATCTGAGTAACTATCATATTTTAATCTAATAATAAATGTTAATAATGTTTGGTAGGTTCTTAAATCTACTAAGAAATAAAATACATGAGAACAATTGCACAAAAGGTAAGAAAGGGGTAAACGGAGTAAAAGTGTTCTAAGGTCCTTGCAACTTTAGATACAACTTGCATTAAAGTGATAAATGTACTCATTTAGGATATATATCGGTGGGTCAAGGATACACGTTGCAGTCCCTAGGGATATCACTAAAAGAATAATAAAAGAATGTAAACTAACAAGGAGGACTAAAATTGTATAAAAAGTGCCAATCTCCCTGGAAGATAGAACATTTCAAAAATTGGATACACCTAATAATATAGGCTCAAAATATATAAAGCCAAACTTACAAATTAAAAACAATTATTATTATTGTGCATTATTAGCTCAATCTGATTGACACAGTAAGTAATCAAAGAACTAGAAGAACATAAATTACAATGTAAGAGAAGAAAATCAAAATATAATAGCTAAAAACTGTAAATTAGGAAAATGAGCATATTATTTAGTCTGGGCATGTTGAAACAGATCTGATTAAACATAGCCGCTGCAGGGGGAGTGAGAAAGCTTAGAGCATTATATTAGTGTTTGGCAACATATGTCTTCCTCTAAAACCAACACTTCTAAGCTTTGGTGTTTTGTTTTGTTTTGTTTTGTTTTGTTTTGTTTTGTTTTGTTTTTAATTCAGGGGAAGAAGTGGAGACTTCCAGGAAAGATGACAGTGTAAGTGGACATTTTTAAAACCTCCTCCCTAAAACCTACAAAAACCAACAAAGGAACTAATGATTAAAATGAAAACCAAACTGAAACTTAGAGACAGCCTTAACCTTGCCCTACAAATGCCAAAGAATACTTGCCAGATACAACACAACTTGAACCAAAATGAAATGTGATGCTGGCATTTGACCACAATTCCTGCGCTTCGGAACCAACGCAGTGCTGTGGGCCCAAGAGCCTTGCTAATGCATCCCCCAGCCCAAGCTGAGATCTGGAGATGTGGCTGGGCCTCAGAATGAGAAAGCTTCCTCCTGCACCACAGATCAGTGCCAGTGGAGAGGCCTCGTGGGACCAGGTACTGCCCGTGTTGGTGAGTCCCACCTTTTTCATGGTGAAACAAAGGGATTCGATTGGAAATAAAGCAAATTTCTTATCAAAGAAGAAAATTAAAGGTAGAGGAAAGTGTGTGCTGATACTACCCCCACTCCATCCCTAATCAAATCTCAGGGCTGCCTTGATCTTAGCTGTATACCATGAGCATCATGCATGAGGTTTTTGAATGCTTTTAAATATACAAATGAGACTCCCGTCAAACCAATGGAATTAGAATCTACAGAAGTGAGGCCCAGGCAACAGCAGTTGAAAAAACTCCCCATTTTGAGATAACATGGTTAGCCTAATCAATAGGCAAAATTTAAAAATATTTATAACCCAATGTTGGCAGAGGTATAAAGAAATAAGCATGTTTATAGGAATTCTGAAGAAAATGATCATGGCAGAAAACTTCTTTTTCTTTTATATATATATGTGTTTACATATATGTGTGTATATATGTGTGTATATGTGTGTATATATGTGTGTATGTGTGTATATATGTGTGTATATGTGTATATGTGTGTGTATATGTGTATATATGTGTGTGTATATGTGTGTATATGTGTATATATGTGTGTATATGTGTGTGTATATGTGTGTATGTGTGTATATATGTATATATATATGTATATATGTGTGTGTGTATGTGTGTGTGTGTGTATATATATATATGATTTTTTTTTTTTTTGAGACGGAGTCCCCAGATCCCAGGCTCAAGCGATTCTCTTGCCTCAGCCTCCTGAGTAGCTAGGATTACAGGCACGCACCACCATGCCTGGCTAATTTTTTTTGTATTTTTAGTAGAGACAGGGTTTCGTATTTTTTTAAGAGGCAGAATCTCACTGTCTCCCAGGCTGGAGTGCAGTGGTGCAATCATAACTCACTGCAGCCTCAAACTCCTGGGCTCAAGCGATCCTCCCACCTCAGCATCCCAAAGTGCTGGGGTTATAGGTGTGCACCACCATGCCCAGCTAATTTTTTAATCTTTTTCTAGAGACAGTGTCTCACTATGTTGCCCAGGCTCGTCTCAAACTCCTTGCCTCACATGATCCTTGAGCCTTGGCCTCCCAAAGTGCTGGGATTATAGGTGTGAGCCACTACTACCATGCCTAGCCTTGAATTACAAATTTTCACGTGGAGTGATATCCACTAGTGGAACACTCTGGATCTCTCTGTATTTCCTTGCTCACTTCTCTGATTAGTAAATGGAGAAAGGAAAAGGACTGGAATATACAATCCTCTTGTTCTCTCTCCTCGGCTCTCCCTGCCCACAGGGAGCACTGTCTTGACTTTGACCTTGCACTTAGCCATCACTCCCTGTGGCTGGCCAGGTGGTACTAATTCTGGGTGCAATATACCAGAGCAGGCATTGTGATCCCCGTCAAACTGACCCCAACTTTGGAGAGAGAAGAAAAGCGCAATTGGTCAATTCCCCTCAAGCCAATGGGGCAAAGTCAACGAAGATAGACGTAAAAATAACATTGGCGGCCAGGCACGCTGGCTCACACCTGTAATTCCAGCACTTTGGGAGGCAGAGGCAAGCATATCACGAGGTTAGGAGTTCGAGACCAGCCTGGCCAACATGGTGAAATCCCGTCTCTACTAAAAATACAAAAATTAGCTGGACATGGTGGCAGGCGCCTATAACGCCTGTAATCCCAGCTACTCGGGAGGCTGAGGCAGGAGAATTGTTTAAACCCAGGAGGCAGAGGTTGCAGTGAGATGGTATCACTGCACTCCAGCCTGGGTGACAGGGTGAGACTCTATCTCAAAAAAAAAAAAAAAAATTACATTGGCTGCTACCGACGCCACAAACCTGCCACCTCATCACAGTGCAGCCTGTTTTTTATTTTCCCATGAAGAGGCCCTGCATCTCTTCCTGCCAAAGGCCAGACCCTCTGCTGTGCTTTGTAGGATCCCATTCCTCCCCATTTTCTAGGAACCCTGCACTAGATCTCATACCTTTTATCTGTAGATTTTAGTTTGCTAATCAACATAATACCCTCTATTTTCGAAGCCAGACCATGTCAGAGTCATTCTTGGCACCTTCCTCCTCCCTGACGGCGTTCTCAATCCATCTCTGAGTCCCATCAGATGGTTCAATATTCCAACGTGAAAAACAATATTCAATAACACATCTCCCTCCCTGTTTCGTCTTCCAGATCCTCCTCTTTTCTCCTACAAGGCAAGCATTGTAACTTTCTTGCGTTTCTTTCCAGAGACATTTTACATATATCTGCTGCTTCTTTATACAAATGCTAACACAATGTACACATTGTTCTCTACCTTTCTTTTTCACTTGACAGGGTACTATTTTTAGGTCACATGTACATATAGTGAGGTACAGGATATGCGGACACCACGTGCTTCCTGATACGACACATTGAGAAGATGACAACATCATGTATGTACTATTCCTGACAAAAACGAATAACTTGATTCCAGTCATGAGAAAACCTCATACAAACTCAATCAAGTGGAGGAACCTTCTGAAAGTTGACCTGGATTCTGCAAAAACGTGAATGTCCCAAAATACATAAAAAGAAGCTAAGAAATTCTTACGGCTTAAAGACCTGGCAATGAAACAGAATGTCCAACTCATGGTTAAATCTTGGTTTTAAAACAAACTATAAAGCACATTACTGCAACAAACTGGGAAATTTGATTTTGGCCTGCATTTACTGTATTAGTGTTAAGCTTCCTGGATATAAGGATATTGTGGTCACGTAGGAAAATGTAATTGTCTTTGGGAAATATGTGCTAAATATTTAATGGTGAAGTCTGTTGTGATGTTTTCCGTTTATTTCCACCTAATACTCAAATGGTTCAAGAAAGAGGAGAAAGGAAAAGAAGAAACAAATGTGCAGGATATATGGCTGTTTTTGGTACTATTTTTACGATTTGTCTCTAGTTTTGAAATTTTTTTATTTAAAAAAATCAGAGAAAGAATGAAGACATCATGCATGTTTATAGACGCACAGAAAAAACTAGGTTTCATAAAAGCCAAACCGGCAACATTGGATGTCAATCACCTTGGGGATGTCAATCACCTTGGTGGAATGAAACGATGGCATTAGATAGATAAATGAATACTGTAGCACTTTTTTTTTTCTATTTTTCTTTCTTTTTCTTTTTTCTTTTTTTTTTTTTTTGAGACAGAATCTCCCTCTGTCACCCAGGCTGAAGTGCAATGGCGTCATCTTGGCTCACTGCAACCTCCACCTCCCAGATTCAAGCAATTCTCCTGCCTCAGCTTCCTGAGTAGCTGGGATTACAGACACGCACCACCACACCTGGTTAATTTCTGTATTTTTTTATTAGTGACAGGGTTTCGTCATGTTGGCCAGGCTGGTCTCAAACTCCTGACCTCAAGTGATCTGCCTGCCTTGGGCTCCCAAAGTGCTGGGATTACAGGTGTGAGCCACCGTGCCCAGCCTAACATTGCTTATTCTATTTCATTCTGCCTTGTTGGCATTTGTTGCAATGAAAATGTACTACTTTTCATTTTTTGTACCAAAAAAAAAATAATAAGCTTACATTTTATAATTTAAATTCTCCACAGGTTATTCATGCACAAATCAAGATGAACCATCAAATATCTCCAAATATCCCCAACTCTCCAGCCCCATGCCTGGAGACCCCTAGATTTCCCCAGATCCAACGGCCAAGCCTCCAGAGCCTTGGTCCCTGGAGCTGGATGCTAAGTATTTTGAATACCACCTACTATAAAATCCATTACTAAGTAAAATTGATGTTAAATAAAAATGAATTCAGACCAGGCGTGATGATGTGCACCTGTAGTCCCAGCTACTCAGGAGGCTGAGGCAGGAGGATCGCTTGAACCCAGGAGTTCGAGGCTACAGTGAGCTATGATGGCACCACTGCACTCCAGCCTGGGTGACACAGCAAGATCCTGTCTCTAAAAAACAAACAAACAAAGAATTCATCTTTAACTCCAGAGATTAATTTGTACATGTAAATGTTTTATAAAAGTTTATCATAGTTTCATACACTGGACCAGATGATACCACATTTACATGTGCATCATCACATCATCTACCAGAAGTTTACCAGGTTACCACACTCTGCACTCAGGAAATGCCAACTGAGTAGTGGGGAGAACGAGGAGAACGAAGTAAAAAGAATTCAAAGGAATAATCTATTTTGTGATCTTTCAGAGCAAAGGTTCAGTAGAAACTGTTTGATTCCAAGGTGTCTAAGTGAAAAACATCAGCTTAAGCATGTAAAGTTATAAATTAGTGGAAATTATACATGTAGTATCCATTACAAATCACCAAAGAGAAAAAAGATTTTAAGATCATATGACACATTTTTTTCTTATGCAGTTTTATTCTTAGATTAATTTCTTAATGCGAGTTCTAGATACATATACTCAGAACAGGATAAAAACAGGAGAGAAAATTTCCTCATTACCTTGGTAAAGAGCATGTACTGTGTAACTATAGTGCCATTTCTTCCTTGGACAGGTTTCTGTCATTAACAGAATACAACATGTGACAGTTTCTTAAGTATGTTAATTTTGAGGTATGGTCCAAATGAATAAAATATCCACGTCCAGGACTGGCACAATTAAAGATGTTCACAGCTGCGTTCATTGCTAACTGTGGAAGTGTTATGGATCTTATGTCTGTATCTTATGTCCACCAATTTGATGACTTTTGACAAGTGATACGCCTACATGGACACCTCCCAGTGAAGACAGAGAAGATTTCCACCATCTACAGTCACAAGAGTTCCATAGCTTACATATTTCTCAAGTCTGTTGACTTCTCTCCATGGCCAAGGGACCACTCTAAGTCTCTGTCCTTTCTCTACCAGCTTCTCTGGTGGCTTACTAAGCATCACGCTAGGAGGGTGATCTTCTCAAAGCCTCATCTGGTCTGGGTACCACTCTCTCTATAAAATACACTTCCTTCACTTCCTTTTGCTCTCCAGGTAAAGATGCAAGTTCTTTCATGGATAATGATTCTCCATGGTGGCCTGGTTCCAGGGACCTCTCATCTCACACTGTTTTTTTACTGTGAGTTCTCTCTGCCCCTCCACACACCTGGCTGTCATTCTGTCCTGCCTGTGTGCCCAGTCCCTGCCACCCCCAGGATATTCCTCTGTGTCCCATTGTCCTGGGGACTCTCCCCCTCCTGCAGCCTTTCTTCCTTTCTTCAAGGAAGAAATCATACTCACCTTTTTGATCCCAGCCCAGCCATCACCTCCTCGGGCCAGCATCCATTTCCTGGTGTCTGCCCCGAGCAGCTCATATACATTTACCATATTGTGGTAAATGAAGCGGACTTCTAATGAGCAGAGCCCTGGTTCTGTGTCTGCCCAGGCACCTGTGCCGTCACAGGCCAGCAGCCTGGCCCAGATATTACTTCATTGCAGGCAATTATAGGCAAGGTAGAAGCACCTGGATGTTCTTTTTTTAATTTAAGTTCAGGGGGTACATGTGAAGATTTGTTATACAGGCAAACTTACATCATGGGGGTTTGTCATACAGATTATTTCATCACGCAGGTATCAAGCCTAGTCCCCATTAGTTATTTTCCTGATCCTCTCCCTCCTCCCACCCTCCACCCTCTGATAGGCCCCAGTGTGTTGTTCCCTTCTGTGAGATTATATGACACATTATTTTATTTTATTTTATTATTTTATTTTTGAGACGGAGTCTTGCTCTGTCACCCAGGCTGGAGTGCAGTGGCACGATCTTGGCTCACTGCAACCTCCACCTCCCGGGTTCAAGTGATTCTCCTGCCTCGGCCTCCCAAGTAGCTGAGATTACAGGCAGGCACCACCATGCCCGGCTAATTTTTGTATTTTTAGTAGGGAAGGGGTTTTGCCATGTTGGCCAGGCTGGTCTCAAACCCCTGACCTCAGGTGATCTGCCTGCCTTGGCCTCCCAAAGTGTTGGGATTACAGGCATGAGCCATTGTACCCGACCTAATTTTAAAAAGACAAATAAACATAAACTTACTTTTTTTACAGAAAAAAGTATCAGTCTAGGTTTTATACTTAATAGACACAAAACGTTGAAAGTAAAAGTATTGACAGCAGGCATTCATTGGTGAGAATATGCATTAGCTAAATGTCTGTAACAGGCTACTTGTAACATATGGTGAAAAAAAAAAAAAATTTGAGATGGAGTCTTGCTCTGTCACCCAGGCTGGAGTGCAGTGGTGCAATCTTGGCTCACTGCAACCCCTGCCTCCTGGGTTCAAGCGATTCGCCATTCTCCTGCCTCAGCCTCACAAGTAGCTGGGATTACAGGCAGGCACCACCATGCGCCCAGCTAATTTTCGTATTTTCAGTAGAGAAGGGTTTTCACCATGTTAGCCAGGCTGTTCTCAAACCCCTGACCTCAGGTGATCTGCCTTGCCTCAGCCTCCCAAAGTGTTGGGATTACAGGCGTGAGCCATGGCATCTGGCACAAAATGTTTTTTTAATTCAAAATTGCAGTAAAAAAAATAAATAAATGCTTGATCTATAATGGAGAAAATTTGAAAATCTTCTAAGGGACATGGAAGGACACTTAAATAGAAGAAAACTTCAGTAGAAAAGCATACCTCATTACCAGAAAAGAAAAGACCTTTGTAAAGATATCAAATCGCTCAATTAATTTCAAAATTCTAGGCAATCACAACAGATATCCCAGTGAGATTTCGATTAGAATTTGCTCAAACAATTCTAAAACTTGTCTGTAAGATTCAATATTTACAGAGTCAAAATAATTAATGGGGAAGAACTACCTTTACCTGAGCTCAAAGACACCATAAATCTACAGCAATTATGACTATAGATGTATCTATAATTGTCATACTAATTCTGGAGAAGAAATAAAAATAATGTTTATGATTTAGTATTTTGTCTCTATACCTCCCTTTGAAATGTAAGCTTCATAAGGAAAGGAGTTTTTTCTCTCTCTCTTTTTTAACTAATACAGCACAAATTCTTAGAAAAGTACCTGGCAAAGTATTTGTTGAGTAAATGGATGAACAAAACACAAGGTTATATTCCCAGTACAGAAATAGACACACATAGATTCTCAGGAATTCTGAATATTGATAAAGTGTATTTCAAATTAGAAAAGAAACAACAGTGATAGGTAAGTGAGGTATGGGTGTGTTAACTTAGCTTGATTTAATCCTCCCACATTGTATTCATATATCAAAACATCACACTGTGCCCCATAGATGTATAAAATTATGATTTGTTATTCAAAAGTAATATTGGTATTTGAGATCAGCCTGGTCAATATAGTGAAACCTCGTCTCTACTAAAAATACAAAAATTAGCAGGGTGTGGTGGCTCACACCTGCAATCCCAGCATTTTGGGAGGCCGAGGCACGCGGATGACCTGAGGTCAGGAGTTCAAACTGCCTGGCCAACATGGTGACACCCCGTCTCTACTAAAAATACAAAAATTAGCCAGGCCTGGTGGCTCATGCCTGTAATCCCAGCTACTTGGGAGGCTGAGGCAGGAGAATCACCTGAACCCAGGGGGTTCAGCAAGACTCCATCTTGCCACTGCACACCAGCCTGGGTGACAGAGTCAGACCTTGTCTCAAAAAAAAGAAAAAAAAAAAAAAGAATTATATCTTCAGTGTATATAGAACTTATAAATCAGTGGGAAAAACAACAATAAAATAACTAGCAAAGTACATAAAATGAGAAATACATTTTCTAAAACATGTTTATTTGATTTATTTGTTTTTTGAATAGGGTCTCGCTCTGTCACCCAGGCTGGAGTGCAGTGGTGTAACCTCAACCTCCTGGGCTCAAGTGATCCTCCCACCTTCGACTCCTATGCAGCTGGGACTATAGATGCATGCCATCCCTCCTCTGCAAATTTTTTAATTTTTTTGTAGACACAGGGTCATTCTATGTTGCCCAGGCTGGTCCCAACTTCTGAGCCCAAGGGATCATCCCACACTGGCCTCCCAAAGTGCTGGGATTACAGATGTGAGCCACTATGCGTGACCTAAAAAGTGTGTAAGATCACAAATAATCAAAGAAACATTATCTAATGCAAAGATGTGAAATTATTCTACAGTACTGGCAACGCTTAAAAATACAGGGAAAATCCAGTGTGAGTGAGAGTACATGAAAATGTGCCCTCTTGCTCAGTTGGTGAAATTCTAAATTATACTTTATCATTTCAAGAAGAAAATTAGACAAGTATCAAAATTTTAAATGCACATGGGCATACCCTTGGATTCCCTAAATCCAATTCTAAGTATTTATCCTAAAAGGATAATCAATCAATTGCATAAAGACATGTTCATAAGGATGTGGAATAAAGCATTGCTCATAATATGAAAAATGAGAAGCACAGGAAATGTCTATTGATGAGTGACTAAATAAAGTATGGTACATTCCTATAATGAACACTATTTTTTATCTTTTTTATTTTTTAATTTAATTTTTTATTTTATTTTATTTTATTTACTTCTGAGACGGAGTCCCACTCTGTCGCCCAGGCTAGAGTGCAGTGGTGCCATCTTGGCTCACTGCAACCTCCACCTCCCAGGTTCAAGTGATTCTCCTGCCTCAGCCTCCCAAATAGCTGGGATTACAGGCGCACACCACCATGCTAATTTTTACATTTTTAGTAGAGATGGGGTTTCCCCATGTTGGCCAGGCTGGTCTCAAACTCTTGACCTCAGGTGATCCACCTGCCTCAGCCTCCCAAAGTGCTGGGATTACAGGCATGAGCTACAGTGCCTGATCTATTTTTTTTTTTCTTTTCAAAAATTTCAATAGCTATTGGGGTACAAGTGGTTTTTGGCTGCATGGATGAATTCTGCAGTGGTGAATTCTGAGGTTTTAGTGCACCGGTCATCTGAGCCATGTACATTGTAGCTAATATGTAGCTTTTTAGCCCTGGCCCCCCTTCCACTCTCCCACTTCTGAGTCTCTAAAGTTCACATATAATGAATATTATTAATTGACATGGAAAAGTCTCGCTTGTTTAATGACTAAAGCAAGTTTCAAAATAGTGTGTCCACTATGATAACTATTCAAAGTTGCATCTAAATTGCATGTATATGACCTGACAGTTTCTTTCTCAGGAATGCAACCAACAAAAAAAGGTATTGATATGCTCACAAAAGACATGCACTAGAATATTTACAGCAGCACTATACAGAATAGCCCCAAGCTGGAAACCACACAAAAGCCCATCAACAATAAAATGGATAAATAAATTATGATATAGTCACACAAATGGGAAAGAATATACCACAACAATAGTGAATAAATGACAACCTCCTACAACCAGATGGATGAACCTCATAAATATAATGTTGAGTCAAAGAAGGCAGATAGGGCAGAAAGCATGCTTCATGATTATATTTTAACAAAATTTAAAAAAAAAAGGCAAAAGTAACCTATGTCATGAGAAGTCAGGATACTAGTTAACTTGGATTGGTGGAAGCAGGTTGGGACTAGAAGCAGATACAAAGATAGCATCTGGGGTCACACCTGTAATCCAAACACTTTGGGAGGCTGAGGCAGGAGGATTGCTTGAGGCCAGAAGTTCGAGATTAACCTGGGCAACATAGCGAGGCCCTGTCTCTACAAAAATAAAAAATCAGCTGGGCCTGTTAGCATGCACCTGTACTCCTAGCTACTCACTCGGAAGGCTGAGGTGGGACGATTGCTTCAGCCCAGGAATTTGAGACCAGCCTGGGCAACAAAGTGAGCTCCCGTCTCTACAAAAATTAATTTAAAAATTAACTGGGCATTGTGGTGCATGCCTGTGGTTCCAACTACTTGGGACGCTGAGACGGGAGGATGGCTTGGGCACAGTATTTCAAGGTTACAGAAGCCTATGATTGCGCCGCTGCACTCCAGCCTGGGTGGCAGACTGAGATTCTGTTTCTACAAATAAAAATAAAAATTAGCCAGGTATGGTGGCACACGCCTGTAGTCCCAGCTATTCAGAAGGCTGAGGCAGGAGGATCGCTTGAACCCAGGATTTCAAGGCTGGAAGAAGCTCCACTGCACTCCAGCCCAGGTGACAGAGCGAGACCTTGTCTCTTAAGAATATACATATAGGCCGGGTGTGGTGGCTCACACCTGTAATCCCAACACTTTGGGAGTCCCGAGGCAGGCAGATCACAAGGTCAGGAGATCGAGACCATCCGGGCTAACATGGTAAAACCCTGTCTCTACTAAAAATACAAAAAATTAGCCGGGCGTGGTGGCAGGTGCCTGTAGTCCCAGCTACTCAGGAGGCTGAGGCAGGAGAATGGCGTGAACCCGGGAGGCGGAGCTCGCAGTGAGCCAAGATTGTGCCACTGCACTCCAGCCTGGGCAACAGAGTGAGACTCTGTCTCAAAAATATATTTATATATATATTTATATGTGTATGTGTGTATATATATATGTGTGTATATATATCTATGTGTGTGTATATATATGTGTATCTATATCTATCTGTGTATATATATCTATGTGTATATATATCTATGTGTGTATATATATCTATGTGTGTGTGTGTATATATATATCTAGGATGCTAGTAATGTTCTGTTAACTGTTAACTGATTGAGTGCTGGTAACGTAGATATATTCAGTTTGTGGAAAGCTGTACACTTGTGATTTGTGCACTTTTTACATATATACACGAAGGGTATGCGTGCACAGAAAGCCAGAAAGCACGTAAGATGGCAGGAAGGATGTCGGCAGAAATCTTAATAGTGGTGCTATATAGAAATGGGATTCTGCATGACTTTGGCTTCTTTTTGTGTGCTTGTATCATTCAAATGTTCCCAACTGAGTACGTGATAATGGTAACTTTATATACAAGAAAATACAAAGAAAGAGTGAAAATAAGTCTACTGAGCATTCGACTCAAGAAATTAGAAAAATCATCAAAAATGAAAAAGTAGAATGAATAAAGTAATAAAGATATGAGCTACAAAACCATCAGATCATACGGAGGTTGTCTGAAAGTGACTGATACACTTTCTCCCAAATGACCATTAAAGAACTCATGAATTTATACAAGAAGACAAAGTGAAAAATGACACTTCAGCCATAAGCCAAAGCCAAAGTCCTAGGGAAATTTCTGCTGATTTCACCATCACAGAGAATGGTTTGAAACCTCCCTCTTTTTTTTTTTTTTTTTTTTTTTGAGATGGAATCCCGCTCTGTTGCCCAGGCTTGAGTGCAGTGGTGCCATCTCAGTTCACTGCAACCTCCACCTACCGGATTCAAGCGATTCTCCTGACTCAGCCTCCTGAGTAGCTGGGATTACAGGAGCCCACCACCACACCAAGTTAGTTTTTGTATTTTTAGTAGAGACGTGTTGGCCAGGCTGCTCTCAAACTCCTGACCTCAAGTGCCCACCTCTGCCTCCTAAAGTTCTGTGATTACAGGTATGAGCCACTGCGCCCAGCCTGAAAACTCATTTTAAAAACAGATGTATTGAAGTCTTATTGACACACAATAAGGTTCATGTAAAGTGTACAATTTGTAAGCTGATAAGTTTTATACCTGTATACACCTGTGAAACCATCACCAATCAAGATGGTAAACACGTACATTACCCAAAATGTTATATATATATATATGTATGTATTTTTTGTTTGTTTGTTTTTGAGATGGAGTTTCGCTCTTGTTGCCCAGGCTGGAGTGCAATGGCAATCCCTGCTCACCTCAGCCTCCGCCTCCCAGGTTCAAGCAATTCTCCTGCCTTGGCCTCCCGGTAGCTGGGATTACAGGAATGCGCCACCACACCTAGCTAACTTTGTATTTTTAGTAGAGATGGAGTTTCTCCATGTTGGTCAGGCTGGTCTTGAACTAGACCTCAGGTGATCCGTCCACCTCGGCCTCCCAAAGTGCTGGGATTACAGACGTAATCCCTCCCTTCTACTTCCTCATTCTCTCCTTTCACTCATAGGAATTACCATAGTTTGCATTTTCTAGAACTTTATAGAACTGTGCTATATGTACTTTTGTTGTCTGGCTTCTTTATCTCAGCATAATTATTCTGAAATTCATCCATGTTGTGACTAACAATGGTTTTCTGAGTCGTATTCCATTGTATGAATACACCACAATTTGTTAATCCACTAACCTGTTGATGGCCATTTAGCATGCTTTCAGTTTCTGACTATCACAAATAAAGCTGCAATTAGTAGTCACGTTTGAGTCTTTCCATGACTATATGCTTTTATTTATTTTGGTTAAATACCTAGAAGTGTAATGTACATCATACAAAAAATGTATGTGTATTATTTTTAAAACTGCCAAACACTGTTATACAAACTAGTTGTACCATTTTACATTCCCACCAGTCATGCATGAGCGTTCCAGTGACTCTTCGTTTTCACCAACACTTGGCATAGTCATTTTAACTTTAGATGTTTTAATAGGTATTTAATGACGTCTCATTGTAGTTCTCATTTGCATTTCCCTAATGATCAATGATGTTGAATATCTTCTCAGATGCTTATTTGCCATCTGTATATCTTTTTTGCCGTATGTATTTTACCTATTTTTTGGTCTTCTCCTCATGTCTTTTACCCATCTTTAAATTGGTAGTCTGTTTCCTTATTATTAAATTTCAAGAGCTCTTCATATGTTTTACACATAAGTCCTTTATAAGATATGCGATTGACTTTTGGTTTGAGGCGGATCACAAGGTCAGGAGATGGAGACCATCCTGGCTAACACAGTAAAACCCCGTCTCTATTGAAAATACAAAAAATTAGCCAGGCAGAGTGGCACACGCCTGTTCCCAGCTACCTGGGAGGCTGAAGCAGGAGAATGGCATGAACCCGGGAGGCAGAGCTTGCAGTGAGCCGAGATGACGCCACTGCACTCCAGCTTGGGTGACAGAGCAAGACTCTGTCTCAAAAAAAAAAAAAAAAAAGGTAAAATTAAGATATGCGATTGACAAATATTTTTTCTGAGTCCATGGCTTGTCTTTTCATTCTCTTAACAGTGTCTTTCAAAGGGAGAGCTCTTGGCTGGGCATGGGCTCACGCCTGTAATCCCAGCACTTTGGGAGGCCGAGGTGACAGATTACTTGAGGTCAGGAGTTTGAGACCAGCCAGGCCAACATGGTGAAACCCCATCTCCACTAAATATACAAAAAAAAAAAAAAGCTGGGTGTGGTGGCATGTGCCTGTGATTCCAGCCACTCGAGAGGCTGAGGCATGAGAATCACTTGAACCTGGGAGGTGGAGGTTGCAGTGAGCCAAGATCACCCCACAGAACTCCAGCCTTGGCGACAGAGCGAAATTCAGTCTCACAAACAAAACAAAACAAAACAAAACAAAACAAAAACAAAGAGAAAGCTCTTAATTTTGATAAAGTCTGGTATATTATTTTGTTCTCTTATTAATAATGCTTTTGATGTCCTATTTTTAAAATATGTGCCTAACCTAGGGTTGCAAAGGTTTTCTTCTGTATTTCCTACCAGAACTTTTAGGATATCAGGCTTTACATTTAAGTCTATGATCCATTTTGAATTAAGTTTTATGAGATGTAAGGATTGAAGTATGTATGTTTGCATGTGTGCATATGGCATGATCTGGCTGTGTCCCTACCCAAATCTCATCTTGAATTGTAGTTCCCATAATCCCCTAAACGTGTTGTGGAAGGGACCAGGTGGGAGGTAATTAAATCGTGGGAGCACTTACCCTGATGCTGTTCCCATGATAGTGAGTGAGTTCTCATGAGATCTGATGGTTTTATAAAGATTCTCCCCCTTTTGCTTGGCACTTCTCCTTCATGCCATCATGTGAAGAAGGACGTGTTTGCTTCCCCTTCCACAATGATTATAAGTTTCCTGAGGCCTCTCCAGCCATGTGGAACTGGGAGTCAGTTAACCTCTTTCCTTTATAAATTACCCAGTCTTGGGCAGTTCTTTATGGCAGCATGAGAATGGACTAAAGTAGCATGTATATATGCATATATGTGTATGTATTATGCATGCATGTATTCCATACAGATAACTAGTAGTTTCACCACATTTCACTGATAAAACTATGCTTTCTCCACTGAATTGCCTTTGCATCTTAGTCCAGGAATCAATTCAGTAGGCTTCCATTTCTGGGTAAGATAAAGTAAGCATGCATGACCCTTGCTCTCCCCATGAATGCAGCGATAAAATCAGGGCAGAATGCATGGAGCAGCTATTCAAGGACTCTGAACATATACACTAACAGGCAGATTGGGAAAGAAGATGAAAATTCACTAAACAACCACACTGGTAGAGAGTTTACCATTTCCTTCTTCTGGCATTTCTGGGATTGAATTCAATGCCGCCTGAAAGTTGAATGTAGGTATTAGCAAAACAGGGAAGGCTCCAGGAGACACCTCTCATTCTGGCTTGATGAATGGATACATGGTTTCCTAATACTCAGAATGTGAAAATCCCCTATGATTATTTCTTTCTTTTCCTTTTCTTTACCGTCTTTCACCTCAGCCCCCAAATAATTCATGACAGCAGAAGCAGTCATGGCGGTGGGGACAGTAGGAGCCTCAAACTCTGAGGAAAGAGAGCCTTACTCTCCAATAAGATAATATGTGGTCCCAAAAGGATGGGAAAAACTTCTGTTGCTTTTCCTGTTTCTGTCCTCTGTTTGCTTGGCCCCAACACAACTGTAGTTGCAGAAAGCATGCAGCAGATTGGGGTTAACTAAAGCTGCAACTTTATAGCTGGGGGGCCAACAAAGGGATTACCAAGAAAAGGGAAAGTACTGATAAGATCATGGATAGGGAAAAGTTCGCTGAAGTAACTACTTTGAGTTGTTTATAAATATTTGGGCTCAATTTCATATGAGTATATTGATCCAATCCTAAAGTACATCTATAGACTTTGAGAACTGAACAATGGAGTAGACAATAGCTTTGGTGCCAAACTAGTCACTGGTGTCACACACAGGGGACAGATCTGAATAGCAATGCAAAAGCTTTGGAAACTTAACTGAAATTGGAACCATAACCAATATAAAATTGGTCAGAGCTTGAGTCCTGGATCCAACCAGACTGATCGCCTACTAAAATAAAACCAAAAATTTCTACCTTATCCAATGTGTAAACATGAGCCTGAATCACAAAACAAAATATTCAAAATGTCAAGGATACAACTCTAAATTCCCAAAATGCAACAAACCAAGAAAATCCAAAAATGTTTGGGTGAAGGTAACCAACACATCCCCAGGGTGCCAAAATGACAGGGATGTTGGAATTATCTGGCAAATTATCTGGCAAAAAGGTAGCTACCAGAAAATGCTCCAAGAAACAATGGAAAACACTTTTGAAAAGAACAGAAAAACAGAAAGTCTCAGCAAAGAAGTAGAAGATACGAAGAATGACCCTGTGGAAATTTTAGAACTTAAAAATACAATAACCAAAATTTTAAAAACACACTTAACCAGCTTTGCGTGACATAACCAAAGAAAGAGCCAGAGAATCTGAAGATAGACCTATAGAAATCATGCAATCTGAGCAACACAGAGAAAAAAGAAAGTTTGGGGGAAAAAATGTGCACAGAGCCTCAGGGACCTGTGGAAAAATTCCAATATTATCTGTGTAATTAGAGTCCCAAAGGACAGAAAAAAATATATATGCTGCAGAAAAAATATTTTAAGACATGATGGTTGAAAACTTTTCAAATTTTGTAAAATGCAGACTCTCTCCAAATTAAAATAGTCTGACTTAGGATTTTTTGACTTTACAATGGTGCAAAATCAATCATCAATAGAAACCATACTTTCAGTACCCATACAACCATTTTGTTTTTCACTTTCAGGACAGTATTCAATAAACTACATGACATATTCAACACTTTATTACAAAATAGGCTTGTGTTAGGTGATTTTTCCCAACTATAGGCTAATGTAAGTGTTCTGAAGATGTTTTAGGTAAGCTAGGCTAAGTTACGATGCTTGATAGGTTAGGTATATGAAATGCATTTTCAACCTAAAGATCCTTTCAACTTAGGGTTGGTTTATCAGGATGTAACTCCATCATAAGTCAAGGGGCATCTGTATGTAAATCTATGGATTCGGTAAGCTCATAGAATCAGAAACAGAGGAAGTCCCAAGAAACTCACATGAAGACACACCATAAACTGATGAGAAGTAAGATAAAGAAAAACATCTTGAAAGTAAACAGAGAAAAATGATGCATTGCTTGTAGAAAAGCAGTGATTCACATAACGGTGGATTTCTCACGTGGAATCATGAAGGCCAGATGGAAGTGGAAAAATATTTTGAAAGTGCGGAAAGGAAAGAATGCTAAACCAAGAATTCTATATCCAGTGGAAATACCCTTCAGGAATGAAGGTGAAATAAAGACATTCTCACATGCAAGAAAACAAAGAGAATTTCTTGCCAATGGATCTGCTCTCAAACAGTTGCTAAATGAGGTTTTTCAGACAGAAAGTGAATGACGCAGAAAGGAAACCTGAAACCCTGGAGAATGAAGAAAAATGACATAAAAGGAAATATCCAGGTGAGTGTAATACACTATTCTTCTATTGAAATGTTTAGCAGGCCGGGGGCAGTGGCTCACACCTATAATCCCAGCACTTTGGGAGGCCAAGGCAGACAGATCACCTGAGGTCAGGAGTTCAAGCCCAGCCTGGCCAACATGGCAAAACCCCATCTCTACTAAAAATACAAAAGTTAACTGGGTGTGGTGGTGGGTGCCTGTAACCTCAGCTACTTGGGAGGATGAGGTAGGAGAATAGCTTAAACCTGGGAGGCAGAGGTTGTAGTGAGCCACGATTGTGCCACTGCACTCCAGCCTGGGTGACAGAGAGAGACTCTGTCTCAACAAAAAAAAAAAAAGAAAGAAAAAAGAAAGAAAGAAAAAGAAAAAAGAAAACTAGAAATACAAAGGCACTTTCTCAACCTTAGAAAGGACATCTGCACCAAAACTTCAAACAAACTTAAAGCTAGCATCATTTTAATGATGAAAGATGGGTGCTTTACCTCTAAGATCAGGAACAAGGAAATGGTATCCCCTTTCCAATTATATCCAAAGTTGTTCTGGAGATTCAAGCCAGCGCAATGAATTTTCTCATGTATCACCTTCTCCCAAGCATGAGGTTATTTAATGTTTTGTTTGAAATTATTATCACATATTTTGCTCAGATGAAGACCTGTAAATAGCTCAACCTCTGAATTTCAATTTTACCTGAATACTACTGGGATCATCTGTAAACACTGTGATTCTTATAAATTCAAGCAATTTTTACATATAAATATGGATCTAATTTTCCATGTATGTTAAAAAATCTATCAATAAAATTATTTATACTTATAAAAACTTAAAAAATGTAAAAAAGGCATCCAGATTGGAAAAAAAAAAAGATTGTCTTTATTTACAGATGACATGGTAGTTGTGTTAATTTGTTATTTCTGCATAAAAAATTACCACCATCAGTGGCTTAAACACCCATTGTCTCGCAGTTTCCGTAGGGCAAAAGTCTTGGTGTGGCCCAGCTGGGTCCTTTTCTCAGGGTCTCAAAAGGCTGAAATAAAAATGTTCAGTGAGCTCTATTCTCATCTGGAGGCTAGACCAGAGAAAAGAATCTGCTTTCAATGTGGTGGCTCACACCTGTAATCCCAGCACTTTTGGAGGCCAAGGCAGGAAGATTGCTTGAGCCCAGGAGTTTGAGAACAGCCTGGGCAACATAGTAAGACCCTGGCTGTGCAAAAAAATCAAACAGATTAGTCGAGTGTGGTGGTGCACACCTGTAGTCCCAGCTACTCGGGAGGCTGAGGTGGGAGGATTACTTGAGCTCTGGAGGTCAAGGGTACAGTGAGCTGTGACTGGGCCACTGTATTCCAGCCTGGCAAAACAGCAAAACCCCACCTCCAAGAAAAAAAAAAGGAAAGGGAAAAAATAAAAGAATCTGCTTTCAAAGCATAACATAAAATTAAGCATATATAAAAATATAGACTTTAAACATTTTGAGACAGGGTCTTACTTTATTACCCAGGCTGGTCTTGAACTCCTGGCCTCAAGCAATCCTTCTGCTTTGGCCTCCCAAAGCACTGGGATTACAGGCATGAGTCACTGTGCCTGTTCTAAAATATATAATTTTACTTATTTTAAAGTATATAATTCAGTGTTTGTTAGTATATTTACCATGTTGTATAACTATTACAATTATCTAATACTAGAACATTTCCACCACTCCAAATGGAAATCCCATTCTTCCCATTTTCCCCTTCTCCCCATCCCAGGGAAACCACTTATCTACATTTCATCTTGATGGATTTGCCTATTCTGGATATATCTTATAATTGGAATCATACCACATACAGCCTTCTGTGTCCAGTTTCTTTGCCTAGCATAATGTTTTTAAGGTTTAGCCAAGTATGTATTTTGTTCCTTTAGTTGGCTGGTCAATATCCACTTTATGGATATACCATCTTTTGTTTATCCATTCATCAGTTGATGGACATTTGGGTTGTATTCAATTTTTAACTATTGTCAATAATTCTGCTACAAGCATTTATATACAAGTTTTTGTGTGAACATGTGTTTTCAATTCTTTTGTGTATATATCTAGGAGTAGAATTGCTGGATCCTATGGTAACTCTATGTTTACCCTTTGAGGAATGTCAAACTGTTTTCCAAAATGACTTAACATTTTACACTACAACGCAAAAGGTTTACAATGTCTCCACATCCTTTCTGACACTTCTTGGTGCTGTTGTTATCACCATCCTAGTGGGTTTTGATCTTATTGTGGTTTTGACTTGTATTTCTCTAATGACTGATGATTTTGAGCATCTTTCATGTGCTTATTGACCACTTGTGTATCTTCTTTGGAGAAATATCTACTCTCATTAAATCTGTCCATTTTTAATTTAGTTGTTTGTCTTTTTGTTGTTGAATTTTGCAAGTTCTTTATATTCTCTACATTACACCATTATACCATACTTTATTTGCAAATATTTTATCCTATTCTGTGGGTTATCTTTTCACTTTCTTAATGGTGTCATTTGATTCACATAAGTTTTGGATTTTGATGAAATCCAGTTTATCTATTTCTTATATTTATTGCTTGGACTTTCTAATTCACATTTAGGAAATTGCTGCCTAACCCAAGTCATGAGATTTACACCTGTTTCCCTCTAACAATTTTATAACTTTAGCTCTGGCATTTGAAGTTAAATTTTGTATATGTTATGAGGTAGGTATCCAACTTTCTGGGGTTTTTTTTGCATGTGGACATTCAGTTTCTCAACATTATTTGTTGAAAAGACTGTTCTTCCCTCCATTAAATGACCTTGGCACCCTTGTCGAAAATCAATTGACCAAAATGTATAGGTTTTCTTTTTGGACTCTCAATTCTATTCCATAGCATGTATTTTTATACTTATGCCAGTGCCACACTGTTTTGACTACTGTAGCCTTGTAGTAAGTTTTGAAATCAGAAAGTGAGTCCTCCAACATTTTTCTCCTTTTTAAGATTGTTTGTCTAGTCATGGTTCCTTGAATTTCTATATGAATATTAAGATTAGCTTGCTTATTTTTGCACAAAGGCAGTTAGAATTTTGACAGCAGTTGCACTGAGTCTGCAGATCAGTTTGGGGAATCTTATCTTCAGTTTTTTTAGACGTATTTTCCTTTAGCTTTTAAAACATTTTATACATAGCTGATTAAAGTCTTTGTCTAGTAAGTTCACCATCTGGGCTTTCTCAAAGGTAATTTCTGTTGATTGCTTTTTTACTCTGTGGGTAATATGGGCCACATTTTCCTCTGTGTGTGTGTGTGTGTGTGTGTGTGTGTGTGTGTGTGTGTTTGCATGTATTGTAATTTTTTATTGAATGCTGAACATTTTTACTATTATAAAAGAATAATTATGGAAATTAGATACCCCTTGCCTATGGTTTGTTGTTGATGCTTAGTTTAGTTATTGTTTGTTTAACAACTTCTCTGAACTAATTTTGTGAAGTCTGTATTATTTGCCATATGTGGGCATTGACATCTTTGTTCGGTTAGCTTAGTGGTCAGCTAATGACTGGACTGAGATTTCCTTAAACTTATGAAACCCCAAATTTCCCAGTCTTTCCAGAAGAGCTCTGTAAGTTTCTCCAACACTCAGCCAAGCAGTTGACAAGTGTGACATAGTCTTTACTTTCTACATGCCTAGAAGCTGAAGGTCAGCCAGAGGTGAGCACTTAGGGCCTCCTCAGATCCTTCCTGGGCATATTCACAGCTCTGGGAATGAATGTTAACTTCTAAATTCCCAGGAATATGTTAGAGCTTTTCAAAACCTCCCCTTCCCCCCAAAGCATTTTATTTCCCAGCCATTCCTCCTAAACTTTTTGATTAGTCTGTTGTTTGCTTCAACTGTTATTCAACTGTAACCCATTGGCTTAAGCAGCAGGAACTAAGTCATTTGCCTGCAAATGTTTTCATCTAACAACCCCTGGTAGTGGCTTCAGCACTGGGTGATTTCCAAGTTAGATGAGAAAAAGTCAAACCTTTTGAGCTTTTTCAAGGGAGTCATCAGACAAGCTAAAACAAATACTTACAATTTTTTGTGAATGAGGTTTATCCTATTACCAGTACTGGACATGTGGGCTATCATTTCAAAGCTATCACTTATCTGGGGAGCAGAGAATAGGGAAAGTTAACATCCCACAAAGCTTGTTATTCTCACCAAAATGCAGCTATTTTTCTTGAATAAGTGCTTCCTGGGTTGCTGCAAGCTTTTGACTAGTTTCCAGAGTTCCAACAAATTGATTCTGACCTTTTTTTTCAGGATTTTTAAATTGCTTTTATGGAAACACAGAATTTAGAGCTCCCGATCTGCCATTTTCACTGATGTCACTCTCTAGTTAATCACTTCAAGTAGAAGGCAAAAATCTTACCAGCACATAAGTCCTTTTATTCTGTTCTTTTATATTGTAGTTGTCTTATATACTACTTCCATATACCTTAGAATCTCCATTAGGTAATGTTATAATTTTTACTTCCATCTGCCAAACATGGTTTTTTTTGTTTTTGCTTTTGTTTTTTGAGATGGAATCTCAAAATACAAATACAAAAATCTGTTTTTGTATTTTTAGCAGAGACGGAGTTTCACCACGTCGGCCAGGCTGGTCTTGATCTCCTGACCTCAAGTGATCTGCCTGCCTCCGCCTCCCAAAGTGCTGCAGTTACAGGCATGAGCCACTGTGCCTGGCCTGTATTCCTAGTTTTCTGAAAGTTTTTCTTTTTGAGTCAGGAATGAATGCTGGATTTTGTCAAATGCTTTTCCAGCATCTAACAAGATGATCATGTGGGTTTTCTTAGTCTGTTATGGTGAATTATGTTGTTTGATTTTAGAATGTTAAACCAACTTTCCATTTCTGAGATAAACTTTCACTTGGTTGTGTTGGACTATCCTTTTTATACAATACTTTTTCATTGGTCAAAATTTTGTAAAGAATATTTGCGGCTGTGTTCATAAGTTTTTGTATTTTTTTTAGAGACAGAGTCTCTAAAAACAAACTGGATTACAGTGGTGTGATCATAGCTCACTGCAACCTCCAACTCCTGGGCTCAAATGATCCTCCCACCACAGCCTCCCAAAGTGCTGGGATTAGAGGTGTGAAGCACTACACCTGGTCAGTTTATTCTTATTTTCTCTGATAATACAATAATTTTTAAAGGATACATTAAAGGGTTAAACCCTAAGTAAAATACATCCAATTAATGGCAACGGTATTAGCTAACAGTTATAGGGTGCACACCAGACACCAGATGAAACACTCTTCATGAACTATCTCAATTAATACAACAGATATACCAGAAAAATCACTCAACCTCTATAAGCAGCACTACACTATTCATTACATCGTTTCAAAATTCCAAGTGACTACAGCTGGCAATTTCAAGCAATTATCAGCCATTCCCTGGTCACAGTGTTCATGACCCAGGTCAAATTTCACCTTGAAAACTCTTGCAAACACAAAAATGTCCAACAGAGACAGGACACTCTCAATGAGGAGTTCTCTTCACACTACTTGAAAGCATTCCTTATTTACTACACGTTTCTCATTCATATCAGTTATGTTTTAGCATTCTATCTATCTGTCTAATCTATCCAACCGTCCACCCCCAGCAGCTGTGTAGCTGATCTGTCTCTTAATACAACTCTGATGTTAAGACTCAAAGCCTGCAGGGACCTGAAAATGACACGGCCACCACATTTTTGGAGACTGCTGGCATCACGTGCAACCTTCTCCCACTCACTCAAATTCACACAACTTCTTTCTGTTTCAGTTCACTACAACTCTTACCATGGAAGAAACCAAGTATGCCTGTCGGTCTATGCTATTGAAGGAGAAGTGTTATAAATAGGGTATTTGCTACTGAAACATAATATGTGAAGAGCAGTGTAGATAGTTAGAAACAGTGCACATTGTTTTTTATTAATTTGATGAATTCTCCAACAGAGTTAGAAAATCCAATAGTCAGAAAAAGAGAAGATCCCACTTAGGTTCCACAGCCCCATGCCAGCTGGATACCAGTCAAACCCCACAAATTAGCAAATGCCAAGCTTTGATGAAAATGAAAAGTAAACATGGGGCCTACAAGAAGATACTGCAACATGTAGGGAGGAAAACCATTGTCCCAAGTCTCAGAGAAAGAGCCTATTCCATCTTAAGAAACAGAAGTAGGCTGGGTGCGGTGGCTCACACCTATAATCCCAACACTCTGGGAGGATCGTTTGAAGCCAGGAGTTCCAGACCCACCTGGGTAACATAGCAAGACCCTGTCTCTACAAAAAGTATAAAAATTAGGCGGGCATGGTGGTGCGCATCTGTAGTTCCAAATGCTCAGGAGGCTGAGGCAGAAGGATCTCTTGAGCCCATGACTTCTCATTTACCTGGGAGGTGACTGTGTCGTTTTCAGTTCCCTGCGAGCTTCATGTCCTAGCATCAGAGTCATATTAAGAGACAAACCAGCTAGACAGCTGCTTGGGGAGGGGATGGATGGATGGATGGATGGATGGATGGATGGATGGATGGGATGGATGGGATGGATGGATGGATGGATGGATGGATGGATGGAATGGATGGACGGACGGACGGACGGACGGACGGACAGACGGATGGATGGATGGATGGATGGATGGATGGATGGATGGATGGAATGGATGGACGGACGGACGGACGGACGGACGGACGGACGGATGGATGGATGGATGGATGGATGGATTAGATAGATAGATAGATAGATAGATAGATAGACAGACAGACAGACAGACAGACAGACAGACAGCGCTAAAGTTCGCTTCAGCCCTGAGCCTCACCCAAGGCTGCAGTGAACTATGATAAGGCCACGGCACTCCAGCCTCGGCAACAGAGCAAGACCCTGTCTCAAGAAGAAAAGAAACAAGTAAATTTTAGAAACCCTGTTGATGGGGTCACCCTAAAAGGATGCAGGAAGACATGGTCTTTGTGAGACTGGGGCAGATCGCTGCAAAGAGAGCACAGCATAGTGACAGAGAAGCCACAAACAAGAAAATAAGGAGAGAGGAATGAAACATTCAGCAGCAGAATAAAAATGCACATCAGAGGCAATAAAGACTCAATGTTTTCCTGAAAAATAGTTTTGATGTAAGAGAAAAACTAGAAGAGCTCTCCCAGAATGCAGGCGGAAAGCACAAAGATATAAACACGTTGATACATGTGTATTAAATTATGCAAAGAATGAAGATGCAACCTAAGAATTATAGGTGTTCCTTGCTTTTACACTGTTGGTGAGAGTGTAAATTCATTCAACCATTGTGGAAGACAGTGTGGCGATTCCTCAAGGATAGAGAACCAGAAATACCATTTGACCCAGCAATCCTATTACTAGGTATATACCCAAAGGATTATAAATCATTCTACTATAAAGATACATGCACACGTATGTTTACTGCAGCACTATTCACATTAGCGAAGAGGTGGAACCAACCCAAATGCCCAGGAATGATGGACTGGATAAAGAAAATGTGGCACATATATACCACGAATACTATGCAGCCATGAAAAACAATGAGTTCATGTCCTTTGCAGGGGTATGGTTGAGCTGGAAGCCATCATTCTCAGCAAACTAACACAGGAACAGAAAACCAAACACCCCGTGTTCTCACTTACAAGTGGGAGCTAAATAATGAGAAAACATGGAAACAGGGAGGGGAACATCACACGTCGGGGCCTGTCAGGGGGATGGGGGCAAGGGGAGGGAGAGCATTAGGACAAATAGCTAGATAACGGGTGGATAGGTGCAGCAAACCACCATGGCACACGTATACCTATGTAACAAACCTGCGCATTCTGCACATGTATCCCAGAACTTAAAGTAAAATTTAAAAAAAAAAAAAAGAATTATAGGTGTTCCAAGAAGTAAGCCAAACCCATAGGAGAGAGACAATCATCAGAAAAATGCAAACCTTAAGTTTCTTTTCTGAACTGATTAAAAAGTATGAAGTTCAAAGTGGATCACAACTTCCTGCCGAAATTGATGATAAGAGACTTACAGGTAAATAAGTGCTAGTAACATTTTTTAACATTATGGGTGGGGGGGAAAAGAATCACTGCAATGTACAAGCAAAACAAAACAGAAATGCAAGCCCCTTGGATGGACCCTAAGAGGAATCAAAGCTGCAAGTGTTGGAAACAAGTCCTTCAGCTGATGGGAGCATTGTCCCTGGGCATTTCTAGCTGTGGCCCGGGGAGATCAACAATAGGAATTTTTCTGTCAGTACAAGATGTTCATGGTAGAGGACCGTCTTAATGATGAACAATGAGAAAGGGAGAAAAATGACAGCCATCAGGCAAGAAGTTAAGAGAATCTGGGCGCACAGACATGTGAGAAACACCTCTGCAGAGTCTGGGAGGCTTAAGTTTCCAAAGAGTGAGTGACAGACTGTCAGAAAAATGCTTCCTGGTGACTGTTATTAGAAGCGCATTTTTTTTATTTCAATTTTTTTTTTAGATTCAGGGGGTACATGTGCAGGTTTGTGACATGGGTATATTGTGTAATGCTGAGGTTTGGGGTACAATTTTATCCATCACCCGGGTAGTCAGCAGAGTACTCCACAGGTAGTTTCTCAACCCTTCCCCACCTCCCTCCCTTCCTCCTCTAGTAGTCCCCAGTGTCTGTTGTTTCAGTCTTTATGTACACGTGTACTCAATGTGTAGCTCCCACTTATAAATGAGAACATGCAGTATTTGGGTATCTGTTTCTGCGTTAGTTCGCTTAGGATGATAGTCTCCAGCTGCACCCATGTTGCTGCAAAGGACAGGATTTCTTTTTTTTTTTTTTTTTTCTTTGAGATGGAGTCTCACTCTATTGCCAGGCTGGAGTGCAGTGGTGTGATCTTGGCTCACTGCAACCTCCACCTCCTGGGTTCAAGCGATTCTCCTGCCTCCACCTCCCAAGTAGCTGGGACTACAGGTGCACGCCACTACACTTGGCTAATTTTTGTATTTTTAGTAGAGACGGGGTTTCACCATATTGGCCAGGATGGTCTCCATCTCTTGACCTCATGATCCACCCACCTCGGCCTCCCAAAGTACTGGGATTACAGGCATGAGCCGCCGTGCCCAGCCAGGATTTCATTCTTTTTAATGGCTGCATAGTATTCCATGGTGTATGTGCATATTTTCTTTATCCAAATCCATCATTGATGAGCAGCTAGGTTGATTCCATATCTTTGCTATTGTGAATAGTACTGCAGTGTATAAGGGTGCATGTGTCTTTTTGGCAGAACAATTTATTTTCCCTTGGGTCTATATTCTGTAATGAGACTGCTGGGTGAAAGGACACTTCTGCTTTTAGTTCTTTGAGAAATCTCCAACCTGCTTTCCACGGTGGTTGAGCTAATTTACATTCCCACCAACAGAGTATGAGCCTTCCCTTTTCTCTGCAGCCTCATCAACATCTGTTATTTTCTGACTTTTTAACTAGTGTGAGGTGGTATCTCATTGTGGTTTTGATTTGCCTCTCTCTGATGGTTAGTGATGTTGAGCATTTTTTCATGTTTGTTGGCTGCCTGCACGTCTAGAATGTGACACCCGGAGAGCAGGCCCTATGGGATGCCGTCTTCACTTCTGTCCCCAGCAGCTGGTGCAGATGGTCCTTGTATAACTGCAAGTATAGGACCCCATCCTACCTCCAAGGAATTGTTCTGGGAAGGGACAGAGCAGGGAGTCTTTACAATGAGGAGAAGAAAAGTCCTGTCTGAACATTTGTTCCTGCCCAGTAGAGAATAAGCAATGATTTCACAACTTATTTTCCAATCCATAGTGCAGCTAAGGGTGGGGACACAGAGGAGTTGGCCCTGTTGTCCCATTAGCATCACAATAATCCCTTTTTAAAATTTTACTTTAAGTTCTGGGATACATGTCCAGAACATGCAGGTTTGTTACATAGGGATACATGTTGACCCAGCATCCCATTATTGGGTATATACCCAAAGGATTATAAATCATTCTACTATAAAGACACATGCACACATATGTTTACTGCAGCACTATTTACAATAGCAAAGACTTGGAACCAACCCAAATGCCCATCAATACTAATCCCCATTTCTTATGCCTAATTGCATTCCTGGATATGACTTGGAAGAAGAAGGAGGCAAAATGCTTTCTCCATTATGGGCAGGGGACATTTTTGCAGATTATGTAGCCTTTAATAAAATAGTTTTTTCCATTATGTGGACTCATACAAAACTGTCTCTGAGAAGTATAATTTTTCCTTGGGAGGTGAGTGAATGTCTGCAACTGTGTGCATATTCTCTCCAAGATCTATTCCTGGGGGATCAGAAGACCACAGAGAGAATAAAAAACGTATGTTGATTTCAACAAATGCTGCTGGAACAACTGAATGATCATACAAAAAGAAATGAACCTTAAAAAGAAGAAAGAAGAAGAGAGGAAGAAAATGAACCTAAATATAGAACTTACACCTTTTTATTAATTTGGGTTAATGAAAATTAATTCAAAATGGGGCTTGGTGTTGTGTGCCTGTAGTCCCAGCTACTCAAGAGGTTGATGGGGGAGGATTGCTTGAGCCTGGGAGTTCGAAGCTGCAGTATGCTATGTTGCACCTGTGATCAGCTACTGCACTCTAGCCTGGGCAACATAGTGAGACCCCATCTCAAGAAAACAAAATGGATCACAGGCCTTAATGTAAAACACAAAACTATAAAACTTCTAGAAGAATACATAGGAGAAACTAGAGGTGACCTTGTGTTTGGTGGTGAGCTTTCAGATAAAACACCAAAAGCATGATCCATAAAAGAAAAAAATTGCTAGTTTGGACATTATTAATATTTTAAAACACACTTTTAAGAGAATGAAAAGATGAACCACAGATTGGGAGGAGAAAAATATTTGAAGAATGCATATCTGATAAAGGACTTGTAGTCAAAATATACCAAGAAGTGGTAAAACTCAACAATAAAAAAAAACAAAGAATCTCATGGGAAAAGTAGTCAAAAGATTTGAATGTACTCCTCAGCAAAGAAAAATATACAGACGCCAAATAAACATATGAAAAGATGCTCAACATCATTCATCACAGAGAATTACAAATTAATACAATGAGGTACCACTACACACCTATAAGAATGACTAGAGCATGTTTTAAAAGACAGTAATAACTGCTAGCAAAAACATGAAGCAACAGGAACTTTCTTCCTTGATGATGGGAATACAAAATGGTATAGTCACTTTGGGAGATAATTTAGAAGTTTCTTACAAGGCTAAACATAATCTTATCACATGATTCAGCAATCATGATCTCAGGTATTTACTCAACTAATTTGAAAACATTATGTCCACACAAAAATCTACATGCAAATGTTTATAGCAGCTTTATTCAGAATCACAGAAAAGTGGAAGCAATTACAGTGTCCTTTAATAAGTGAATGGATAATAAGCCAACTGTGGTACATCTATAACATGGAATATTACTCAGCTATAAAAAGAAAAGCCATATTGATACGGTTTGGCTTCATGTCCCCACCCAAATCTCATCTTGAATTCTCATCCCCAGGTGTCAAAGGAAAATGGAATATTATTCAGTTATAAAAAAAGAAATGCCATATTGATATGATTTGGCTTCATGTCCCCACCCAAATCTCATCTCGAATTCTCATCCCCAGGTATCAAAGGAAAATGGAATATTATTCTGTTATAAAAAAAGAAATACCATATTGATATGGTTTGGCTCTGTGTCCCCACCCAAATCTCATCGGAATTCTTATCCCCAGGCATCAAGGAAGGAACTTGGTGGGGGTGATTGAATCATGGGAGTGGTTACCTCTGTGCTGTTCTTGTGATCGTGACTGAGTTCTCACGAGATCTAATGGTTTAAAAGTGTGTGGCAGTTTCCCCATCATACACTCTCTCTCCTGCTGCCATGTGAAGAAGGTCCTTGCTTCCCCTTCACCTTCCACCATGCCTGGAAGTTTCCTGAGGCCTCCCTGACCATGCAGAACTGTGAGTCAATTTAACCTTTTTTATTTATACATTACCCAGTCTTGGGTAGTTTTTTATAGCAGTGTAAAAACAACTAATACAAATTATCAAACCACAAAGACATGGGTTAATCTTAAATGCAGATATATAAGTGAGAGAAGCCAGTTTGAAAAGGCTACCCACTGTATGCTTCCAATCGCACAATATTCTGGAAAAGGCAAAACTCTCAGGGATAAAGGGAAGGGATGAAGAGGTGAAGCAGAGAGCATTTTTCAGGGCAGTGAAACTATTTTGTATGGAACTGTAACTGTGGATACATGACAATACGTATTTGTCAAAACCCGTTGAACTTTGGCACAAAGAATGAATCTTAATGCATGAAAATTTTAAAAAATGATCTAGGAGGTCCATGGAATCCCAGGATGGAATACAGAATGTGACAAATCAATCTGTATTACAAATGGCATGACACAAACTCACTGAAGGGGTGAGGAGAAAAGTGCTGACCTAAGTAACTTTGGAAATGGCTGGATTCTAGAAAACTCACTGCAAAGGAACTATACATAAACGTTTTAGTTGATAAGGCTGTTTCCTATGGGTGAACGGGTTAACAATTCTGATATTACTTGTAAACTAGACCTAAGCAATTAAGCAAATAAATGGTGGATGGTAGGAGCCAGATTGCAGTATTGAAGTGGGGGTTTCCAATAAACAAGAGGAGAATTCTAGGATGACCATGTAATAATGGATTACAGCTGGAGACATCAGTGTAGACCTATGTGTTGTTGTTTTTTAGAGATGGAGTATCACTCTTTCACCCAATCTGGAGAACAGTGGTGTAATCACAGCTCACTGCAACCTTGAACTCCTGGGTTCAAGAGATCCTCTTACCTCAGGATTCTGAGTAGCTGGGGCTACAGGGGCATGCCACCACACCTAGCTAATTAAAACAAAAAAATTTAAGGAGTCTTGTCACCTTGCCCTGGCTCGCCTTAACCCCATGTTTAACTTAATATAGATACAGATGGTTACATATAGAAGTATAGATATGTGTACATACATGGGTTAGTATATATACATATATTCCATTATTCTGTCAGCTGAGGGGACCTAGAAATAACAATGCCCCAGTAGCAATACACAAGATGAGCCTGGAGCATCTTTTAGTGCCAGAAAGTAAGAAAATTCTCAAAACACAGGGGGCAACAGTTCCCAATGGCCAAGGGTACGACGATTTGAGCAATAAAAGAAAAAAGTTGTATTGGGTCATAACCCAAAGTATAAAATAAATATCCATGAGTCCATACTTATGAAAATACATGATCAAACTAAGGAAGGAAGGGAGGGAGGGAAGAAAGGAAGGAAGAAGGAAGGTAGGAAGGAGGGAGGGAAGGAGGGAAGGAAGGAAGAAGCAAAGGAGGGAAGAAGGGAAGGAAGGAAGAAGGGAAGGAAGGAAGGAAGGAAGGAAGGAAGGAAGGAAGGAAGGAAGGAAGGAAGGAAGGAAGGAAGGAAGGAAGGGAAGGAATCTCCCATACGGAAGAATTCCAAATAATTTATAGGTAATCTGACCTCATGGGGCAGGAGCATAACTCCTGTTTCTTAAGTGTAGTCTGTGAAGTGACTTTCTCCCAAAGGATACAGTATGGAAGGAGGAAAAAGTTGTAACTTCACAGCAGAGAAAGCTGACAAACACACACTCCCTCCACCGGGTGATCAAGGTCAACATCAACCATGATAGTCATGTTGATAGTGTAAGCCTTTAATACGATGTGATGAAAATGGCCCTTCCCCTCTGTGATCTTCCTCCCCTAAACCCATCACCCCAGTCTAATCATGAGAAAACCGTCAGATGAATCCCAACTGAGAGACAGTCTACAATATACCTACCCAATACTTTTCAAAGCTGTCAGGGTCATCAAAAATAAAAGTCTGAGAAACTGTCACAGCCAAGGGGAACTAAGGAGACAGGACAAGTAAATGCACCCTTGCCAGGCACAGGAGGACAAATACCGCATGATCTCACCCACATGTCATCTGAAAAGGTTGATCTCATAGAAGTTAAGAGTAGAATAGTGGTTACCAGGGGCTGGGGAGAACTGGGGGATGGGGATAGGGAGAGGCTGGTCAGTCGGTACAAAGTCACAGTGAGGTGAGAGGAATAAGTTCTGTGTTCTATTGCGCTGTAGGGTGACTGTAGTTAACAATAGTATGTTGTATATTTCCAAAGAGTTATTCGGTTGGTGCAAAAGTAATTGTGGGTTTCGCCATTGACTTTTAACGGTGAAACGCACAATTCCTTTTGCACCAACCTAGTAGAAGAAAGGATTTTTTAAAATGTTCTTCCCACAAAGAAATGATCAACGTTTGAAGTGATGAACATGCTAATTACCCTGATTTGATCAATACACAATCCACAAATGTGTCACATTACACTGTAACCCATAAAAATGACAGTTATTAAGCCCATTAAAAAAATAATTTTTTTTTTTTTTTTTTTAAGGCAGAGTCTCACTCTGTCACCCAGGTTGGAGTGCAGTGGCGCAATCTCGGCTCACTGCAAGCTCCGCCTCCTGTGTTCATGCTATTCTCCTGCTTCAGCCTCCTGAGTAGCTGGGACTACAGGCGCCCGCCACCACATCCGGCTAATTCTTTGTATTTTTAGTAGAGACGGGGTTTCATCGTATTAGCCAGGATAGTCTCGATCTCCTGACCTCGTGATCCATCCGCCTCGGCCTCCCAATGTGCAGGGATTACAGGTGTGAGCCACTGCACCCGGCAATAAAAATTTTTAAAACGGGGCACATCCTTCCATCTTCCCAAGAGATACTTCCTACCTCCTGTCCCGCCTGGACATGGTCTCAGGAGTCTTGGAGAGCAAGGAAAAATGCAAAAAAAGAAACAAACAAACAAACAAAGGTACCGTTATATCCTACAATGAGATCAAAGGACATTAAGTAAAAACTCAATGAAATTTGCATAAATCATGAGCCTTAATGAATAACAATGTATCAAAGTAGTTCATTAACCGCAGCACATGTACCATACTTAAATAAAATGCTAATGGGCGATACCAGGTGTTGGGGATATGGGCACTCTGTGCTATCTTTGCAATGTTTCTGCAAATCCAAAACTGTTCTAAAAAAATAAAGTTTATTTTTAAAAAATTAAATCTCATATTGTCTCCCCCATCTGTGCCCTCTCCCTAAAAGATGGCCTAAAAATGTGTAGAGAAAGAGAGAGCATCGTGGTTTATGCATCCTGCGTGCTGATCCCACATACGTGACCACAGACACTTGTTGGTCTCCAGGGGGGATGTGTCTTACCATGCAGTCGCAGGTGTGCCCTGGCTGGCCTCCAATCCTGATGTTCAGAACTGGGGCATTTGGGCTCCTTCGAGTTGGTGCAATGCTTTCAGGATTCCTGGTATCTGCCCTGAGTGTTTGCGCGTCCTCTCAGCTCTGTTTTGCTGCAGATCGCTGGGTCTCTATTTTGCCCTCTCTCTAGACCTGGCCCAACAGGCTAAGTCCATCCTCTGTTCTGGAAACACCCTGGCATCCAGCGCCTCCTTCAGTTACCACACAGCCATTGAGTGAGACTCAGGAAAGCTACCTTGTTGCGCTCTCTATTCATTTAACTAGACTTGCAAGCAGCATTTTGAGCAGGTGCTCTGTCCAGTGGGCTCCCAAGGTCTCCAGGGAAGGGCAAGGCAGGAGCCCCTGTCCCTGGTACTCACATCAAACACCCCCTGGGGACTAATCCAAGAGAGAAGGATGCAAGAATCCTAGTTTTCCTGTCTCTTTCTCCTTTTGCCCTTCTCTTCTCCAACTTTTGATCAGATAATAGAAGATTCCTTTACTTCTGTTTCATAGCTTCCTTCTTTCTGGCTCCATCCTCAAAATTAAGCTTTAAAAGTGTCCAAGGCATCTTCTTTACACTAGGAAAAGAATTCAAAAATCTGAGTCTTCCCTGTTAGACTTCAATTTTGCAAGCTTTCACTGCCCACGAAGCATGGTTTTAAAGTGTAATGTCTCCTTAAGAAGTCAAATGACTGTTGTCTTGCCCCGGGGTAAAAAGTCTCTTGACTTAAGCTCAGTTGCAATCAAATACCAATGGGCCAGGCTTGGTGGCTCATGCCTGTAATCCCAGCACTTTGGGAGGCTGAGATGGGTGGATCACCTGAGGTCAGCAGTTCAAAACCAGCCTGGCCAACATGGTGAAACCCTGTCTCTACTAAAAATACAAAATTAGCTGAGCATGGTGGTGCATGCTGGTAATCCCAGCTACTCAGGAGGCTGAGGCAGGAGAATCCCTTGAACCCGGGAGGCAGAGGTTGCAGTGACCCAAGATCACGCCATTGCAGCCATTACACTCCAGCCTAGGCAACAAGAGCAAAATCCCATTTAAAAAAAAAAAAAGAAAGAAAAGAAAAAGGAGAATTAACAAGCACTAATTTGATATTTGCCAAAATAGTATTCCCATGGCCTACTGCTTGGGTAGTATGATGAATTCTATGGGCTGGCTGGCTGGGAGACCAGGTTGGCTAAGGAGGGGTGGGAACTTTGCCCTGGGAAGACCTGAAAAAAGAAACACTGGCTCTAAGAAATACGAGGGATTTGGACCGGGCACGGTGGCTCACCCCTGTAATCCCAGCTCTTTGGGAGGCCAAGGTGGGTGAATCATGAGGTCAGGAGTTTGACACCATCCTGGCCAACGTCGTGAAACCCCATCTCTACTAAAAATTCAAAAAAATTAGCTGGGCATGGTGGCAGGCACCTGTAATCCCAGCTACTCAGGAGGCTGAGGCAGGAGAATCTCTTGAACCTGGGAGGCAGAGGTTGCAGTGAGCTGAGATCACGCCACTGCACTCCAGCCCAGGCGACAGTGTGAGACTCCGTTTCAAAAAAAAAGAGCGATAGAAAGAAGAGAGATTGGCTGCCCTGAGGCAGTGAAACATGGCTGAAAAACTCACCAGCCAGGGTGCCCAAGAATAGAATTCAAGAGGTCCACAAATTTGGATGGGAAAGAATATACCTTTATTTCCATTATCCTATAAATGAAATCCAGCATTTTCTTCAATTAGGAATGCAAGCCACAAGGCACCGCAGAGTTAGCAATGCCTGTGATTGTGCCACTAATATTTTCCTATCATG